>NC_084624.1:45322720-45400220 GCF_033978795.1 Nerophis ophidion
CAAATTCAGAGTGGATATAATAGAATTGACATGTAATAACCTTTTGGAGGGATGAAGTCGGTCAATCGCTCATATCTGTATCTGTAGAATGTTGAAATAAAACATCAACAGTTGGTGTCTGTAACAAAACACAAAAACATAATTTCAGAAGTCAATAATTATAACATTATCAGCACTTTTTGTTGATAAAAATCTGAGCATACAATGCTGGTTAAATAGTAAAAAAATATTATAGAGTTTCAGCTCTTAGACAATTCATTAAGAACGTAACACACACTAAAATGTTGTTCAGAAAATATGAGGACCTACATAGAAACACTCATTTTAAAGCTTTGACATTAACATTGTAACACACACTAATCCGGTTCAGAAAATATGAGGACCTTATTGGAAACACAAGTCTTTCTTGGTTCAAACAATATCCATCTGGGCCAGAAGACGTCATGGTCGCACGAAGGCGGTGGCTAGTCCAAGGGAAAATAGTCCAGGTGACTTTGGCACAAGAAGGCCGTCAGGACGAGTCATGATGGAGGCATACGTTGATAAAATGGGGTTGTCGACGTCATTAAAATGATAGGATGCGTAATATTAGTTTGGGACACAGAAGGTCAACATTATAATCAGTGTTGGGTTAGTTACTGAAAGCCAGTAACTAGTTACAGTTACTAGTTACTTTATTTCAAAAGTAACTCAGTTACTAACTCAGTTAGTTACACAGAAAAGTATTGCGTTACTGTGAAAAGTAACTATTTAGTTACTTCTTTTTGTCTTAAAGCTCCTATTATTGCCCTTTTAGCCTTCATTTCAGTACTGTTATTGCACAGGAGAATATTATAGTCTGTTGATCGTCTTGACTTGCTAATGTGGTCTACATACAACACACAAAGACAAAGATATGTTTCAAAGTGCCAATTTATTTCAGGCCAGAACAAATTGAAAACAACTATTTTAAACAGCTGCAACATACAAACCCCGTTTCCATGAGTTGGGAAATTGTGTTAGATGTAAATATAAACAGAATACAATGATTTGCAAATCCTTTTCAACACATATTCAATTGAATGCACTACAAAGACAACATATTTGATGTTCAAACTCATAAATGTTGGTTTTTTTTTGGCAAATAATAATTAACTTAGAATTTCATGGCTGCAACACGTGCCAAAGTAGTTGGGAAAGGGCATGTTCACCACTGTGTTACATCTCTTTTTCTTTTAACAACACTCAATAAAGGTTTGGGAACCAAATAATCTAATTGTTAAAGCTTTGAAAGTGGAATTATTTCCCATTCTTGTTTTATGTAGAGCTTCAGTCGTTCAACAGTCCGGGGTCTCCGCTGTCATATTTTACGCTTCATAATGCGCCACACATTTTCCATGGGAGACAGGTCTGGACTGCAGGCGGGCCAGGAAAGTACCCGCACTCTTTTTTATGAAGCCACGCTGTTTGTAACACGTCCTGAATGTGGGTTGGCACTGTCTTGCTTAAATAAGCAGGGGCGTCCATAAAAAGACGGAACTTAAATGGCAGCATATGTTGTTCCAAAACCTGTATGTACCTTTCAGCATTAATGGTGCCTTCACAGATGTGTAAGTTACCCATGCCTTGGGCACTAATGCACCCCCATACCATCACAGATGCTGGCTTTTGAACTTTCGGTTGATAACAGTCTGGATGATTCGCTTCCCCTTTGGTCCGGATGACACAATGTTTAATATTTCCAAAAACAATTTGAAATGTGGATTCGTCAGACCACAGAACACTTTTCCACTTTGCATCATTCCATCTTAGATGATCTCGGGTCCAGAGAAGCCGGTGGCGTTTCTGGATGTTGTTGATAAATGGCTTTCGCTTTGCAAAGTAGAGCTTTAACTTGCACCTACAGATGTAGCGACCAACTGTATTTAGTGACAGTGGTTTTCTGAAGTGTTCCTAAGCCCATGTGGTGATATCCTTTAGAGATTGAATGTCGTTTTTTTATACAATGCCATCTGAGGGATCGAAGGTCACGGTCATTCAATGTTGGTTTCCGGCCATGCTGCTTACGTGGAGTGATTTCTCCAGATTCTCTGAACCTTTTGATGATATTATGGAGCGTAGATGTTGAAATCCCTACATTTTTTACAATTACACTTTGAGAAACGTTGTTCTTAAACTGTTTGACTATTTGCTCACGCAGTTGTGGACAAAGGGGTGTACCTCGCCCCATCCTTTCTTGTGAAAGACTGAGCATTTTTTGGGAATCTGTTTGTATACCCAATCATGGCACCCACCCAACTTTATCGGTATTTATTGCCACCTTTCCCAACTTCTTTGTCACGTGTTGCTGGCATCAAATTCAAAAGTTAATGATTATTTGCACAAAAAAAATGTTAATCAGTTTGAATATCAAATATGTTGTCTTTGTAGCATATTCAACTGAATATGGGTTGAAAAGGATTTGCAAATCATTGTATTCTGTTTATATTTACATCTAACACAATTTCCCAACTCATATGGAAATGGGGTTTGTAGTTTGGGACACAGAAGGTCAACATTATAATC
The DNA here is from genome assembly GCF_033978795.1 of Nerophis ophidion. Taxonomy (NCBI): domain Eukaryota; kingdom Metazoa; phylum Chordata; class Actinopteri; order Syngnathiformes; family Syngnathidae; genus Nerophis; species Nerophis ophidion. The sequence goes on from NC_084624.1 coordinate 45,325,265, forward strand.
AGTGTTGGGTTAGTTACTGAAAACCAGTTACAGGTACTAGTTACTTTATTACAAAAGCAACTCAGTTACTAACTCAGTTACTTACACCAAAAAGTAATGCGTTAGTCTAAGAAGTTACTATGTAGTTACTTCCTTTTGTCTTAAATTTCCCATTAATGCCCTTTTAGCCTTCATTTTAGTACTGTTATAATACAATCTGTTGATCCACTTCACATGTATTTGCTTCACTGAACTCTGCTAAGCCATGTGGTCTACATACAACACACAAAGACAAAGACATGTTTCGAAGGGCCAATTGACAAAACTATTTTAAATAGCTGCAACATAACATACATAAATAACAAACTGCATAATAACAACATAGCTGTAAACCTGGATTCTGTTACGTCTCGATGGCATCTTGGTGCCAATGGTGCTCTTCCAGGATGCAGTCGGGCAACGGACACAGCGTGGAGGTAAGAGATAATGATTTATTTAATTAACAAACAGACTAATAACAAAAACACTGGGTCAATCAATCAATCAATCAATGTTTACTTATATAGCCCTAAATCACAAATGTCTCAAAGGACTGCACAAATCATTACGACTACAACATCCTCGGAAGAACCCACAAAAGGACAAGGAAAACTCACACCCAGTGGGCAGGGAGAATTCACATCCAGTGGGACGCCAGTGACAATGCTGACTATGAGAAACCTTGGAGAGGACCTCAGATGTGGGCAACCCCCCCCCCCCCCCCCCCCCTCTAGGGGACCGAAAGCAATGGATGTCGAGCGGGTCTAACATGATACTGTGAAAGTTCAATCCATAGTGGCTCCAACACAGCCGCGAGAGTTCAGTTCAAAGCGGATCCAAGACAGCAGCGAGAGTCCCGTCCACAGGAAACCATCCCAAGCGGAGGCGGATCAGCAGCGTAGAGATGTCCCCAACCGATACACAGGCGAGCGGTCCATCCTGGGTCCCGACGAGCGGTCCATCCTGGGTCTCGACTCTGGACAGCCAGTACTTCATCCATGGTCATCGGACCGGACCCTCTCCACAAGGGAGGGGGGGACATAGGAGAAAGAAAAGAAGCGGCAAATCAACTGGTCTAAAAAGGAGGTCTATTTAAAGGCTAGAGTATACAGATGAGTTTTAAGGCGAGACTTAAAAACCAAAAGACAAAAACAAAAGGCTAGTTAGCATAAGCACGGTAGCATTAGCGAATATACAACATGAAACAAAGAGGCTAAGCACGGAGGCTATCGAGTCCAAACATCAAAATACCAACGTCACTGGATGCGTGAAAGCAAACACTACGAGACCGGGCCGAGAAAACGAAAAGGGCAGGTTATATAGTCTTTGATAAAAACAGGTGTGCGAATAAGCAGGTGAACAAATCAAGTCGCCATGGTGACAAAAAACAAATCAGGATCTACACAAACAAACTCAAGACTCTAATTGACAACAGATTCACCCAAGGAGGGCACACAAGACCTACACAAACTCTAACCAGGCATTTTTTTCTCTTAAGGAATTGTGAAATAAAAGCATGTCTTCATGAGATCAACATCATACTGAAGCCCAGAACACTCTACGCATTTCCTCACTTTTAGTTTAGAGAAAAATAAAGATTGACCGGGCCCTCTTGGATCCCACTTTATGATTGTTAAACTTATAGTCGATACATTTGGAGTGATGTGATAATCAAACACTCTAGAAGTCTTGAATGAAAGAGAATGGACAAAGTGTTTGTACCTTGAGTGATGAATGATGAGCAGAGGCCACCTGAAAAGCTTCAAAAATTGGTCTGCTCAGTTCCCAATCGTTTACTGAGTGTTGTTAAAAGGAAAGGCCGTGTAACACCGTGGTAAAAATGCCCCTCTGCCAACTTTTTTTGCAATGTGTTGCTGCAATTAAATTCCAAGTTAATGATTATTTGCAATAACACAACGTGCCAACTTCACTGGTTTTGGGTTTTGTGTATAATGTGTCTATAGTTAATATTGTGGGTGTCTGAAATACAATAATTGTTTGTAATTAAATCGTTTCTTGTGGGGAAAAAATGTTTTTGTCAAAACTGAAACCAGTGTGTAGTGTCTGTGGAGGGGGCGTGGCCTGCCGACCCGCAGCGAAATGGGGTGTACCAGGACCGGCCTCGAGATCAGCGACAGGTGCATAGATGGCCAACCTGGGCCTGGTTATCTAATCACCCGTCGCTGTGTTAAAAGGCTGCAGCCGGGTAGGAGAGAGGAGTTGGAGCACGAGGGAGACAGACAAAGAGAATTGCTGAAAAGCACAATAAAGACACTATTATTGTAAAATAAAACAGTGTTCTAAGCCTGCAACGGAACTGTCATGTCAGTGCTTGTTGGCCTGAGGAACCCGGAGGAGAGAAACCTCCACACTTCTTTGGATCCACTTTGGACTGGAGTCTGGGATGGGGGTGGGGTGGGGTGATATTGTAACTGTCACCGACTTCCCACTGGGTGTGAGTTTTTCCTTGCCCTTATGTGGGCTCTGTACCGAGGATGTCATTGTGGTTTGTGAAGTCCTTTGAGACACTTGTGATTTAGGGATATATATCAATCAATCAATGTTTATTTATATAGCCCTCAATCACAAATGTCTCAAAGGACTGTACAAATCATTACGACTACGACATCCTCGGAAGAACCCATAAAAGGGCAAGGAAAACTCACACCCAATGGGCAGGGAGAATTCACATCCGGTGGGACGCCAGTGACAATGCTGACTATGAGAAACCTTGGAGAGGACCTCAGATGTGGGCAACCCCCCTCCCCCTCTAGGGGACCGAAAGCAATGGATGTCGAGCGGGTCTAACATGATACTGTGAAAGTTCAATCCATAGTGGCTCCAACACAGCCGCGAGAGTTCAGTTCAAAGCGGATCCAAGACAGCAGCCAGAGTCCCGTCCACAGGAAACCATCTCAAGCGGAGGCGGATCAGCAGCGTAGAGATGTCCCCAACCAATACACAGGCGAGCGGTCCATCCTGGGTCTCGACACCCGACAGCCAGTACTTTATCCATGATCATCGGACCGGACCCCCTCCACAAGGGAGGGGGGGACATAAGAGAAAAAAGAAAAGAAGCGGCAGATCAACTGGTCTAAAAAGGAGGTCTATTTAAAGGCTAGAGTATACAAATGAGTTTTAAGGTGAGACTTAAATGCTTCTACTAAGGTAGCATCTCGAACTGTTACCGGGAGGGCATTCCAGAGTACTGGAGCCCGAACGGAAAACGCTCTATAGCCCGCAGACTTTTTTTGGGCTCTAGGAATCACTAATAAGCCGGAGTCTTTTGAAGGCAGATTCCTTGCCGGGACATATGGTACAATACAATCGGCAAGATAGGATGGAGCTAGACCGTGTAGTATTTTATACGTAAGTAGTAAAACCTTAAAGTCACATCTTAAGTGCACAGGAAGCCAGTGCAGGTGAGCCAGTATAGGTATATATGTATGTATATATGTATATAAAGGTATATACAGTATAGGTATATATGTATGTATATATGTATATAAAGGTATATACAGTATAGGTATATATGTATGTATATATGTATATAAAGGTATATACAGTATAGGTATATATGTATGTATATATGTATATAAAGGTATATACAGTATAGGTATATATGTATGTATATATGTATATAAAGGTATATACAGTATAGGTATATATGTATGTATATATGTATATAAAGGTATATACAGTACAGGCGTAATGTGATCAAACTTTCTTGTTCTTGTCAAAAGTCTAGCAGCCGCATTTTGTACCAACTGTAATCTTTTAATGCTAGACATGGGGAGACTTCAAAATAATACGTTACAGTAATTGAGACGAGACGTAACATATAAATATAAATAAACATTGATTGATTGACACTTTGGTCTCTCCTCTCCAGCTGCTGCGTTTTAACAGAGCGACGGGTGACTAGATAATCAGGTCCAGGTTGGCCATCCACGCACCTGTCGCTGATCTCGAAGCCGATCCTGGCAACACCCTGTTTCGCTGCAGGTCCGCAGGCCACGCCCCCCCTCCACAGTGTCAATCAAAACCCAGTCATATAAATGACAGTGATTGCTGGTAGTTTTACATCATACTCTAACTTTATTGGTAGTCATTGATTTAAAAAAAAAATAACAAGTAGAGAAATAGGGGCTAAAAGGTTCAGATGAAAATAAGACATGTTTTGCAGCTTAATTTCTGAGGAAAACCTCTCAATTTCTGCCTTTTTGATGAAACATGCGCACTTAATTTATGGCTTCATCTCCCATCCAAATTGTGTTATTGTCAACAGCTGCAATCAAGGCGGCGATCCATCATGCGGCACGTCGCGATTTATCAGGAGCAGCTGCCACTTTAACCAAGTCGCCTCTCTGCAGCGACATTCTGCATGAAGAGCCAAGTGACTTCATTTAAAGCAGTTAGCAGCTACGTGCCGGCAAGGGAGAAACAAATGTGTGAACATTTTCTGTTTCAGTAAAAGAAACCATGCGTTTGGGGATTAGTTCCAACATATGCACACCAGTGGTGTGCCCAAATTTTTTTTTTTTCTAGGGGTGGCACTTAGTTCTGCAGAAGTGGCACCCATATAACAGTCTAACCAAGGAGCAGCTTTGACTACCATAGTAGTTTAGCAGGGGTTACCAGCACCAGGTACCAAGTGAAGCCTCTTGTAAGACATTTGCTGACATTAAACAATATTGCAAAGCTTTGAGCGTCGGACAACTTGCAAGAGTTGTCGCTAAATACAAATAGAGTTTACTGTTATGATCCGCTGCCCGGATAATATTATTATTAGATTTTTCAGTCTTTTCTGTTGGTTTTGGACTCCTTCGGTTCCTGTTTGTGCACCTCTCAGTTGGTTTCCATATTACACATATTTCATCTCCGTAATATCTGCTAAAATTCGCTCCATTTTGTCCACTAAAGACGCTGAGATCATTATCCATGCGTTTGTTACGCCTCGTCTCGATTACTGTAACGTATTATTTTGGGGTCTCCCCATGTCTAGCATTAAAAGATTACAGTTGGTACAAAATGCAGCTGCTAGACTTTTGACAAGAACAAGAAAGTTTGATCACATTACGCCTGTACTGTATATACCTTTATATACATATATACATACATATATACCTATACTGTATATACCTTTATATACATATATACATACATATATACCTATACTGGCTCACCTGCACTGGCTTCCTGTGCACTTAAGATGTGACTTTAAGGTTTCACTACTTTGGTATAAAATAGTACACGGTCTAGCTCCATCCTATCTTGCCGATTGTATTGTACCATATGTCCCGGCAAGAAATCTGCGTTCAAAGGACTCCGGCTTATTAGTGATTCCTAGAGCCCCAAAAAAGTCTGCGGGCTATAGAGCGTTTTCCGTTCGGGCTCCAGTACTCTGGAATGCCCTCCCGGTAACAGTTCGAGATGCTATCTCAGTAGAAGCATTTAAGTCTCACCTTAAAACTCATCTGTATACTCTACCCTTTAAATAGACCTCCTTTTTAGACCAGTTGATCTGCCGCTTCTTTTCTTTCTCCTATGTCCCCCCCTCCCTTGTGGAGGGGGTCCTGTCCGATGACCATGGATGAAGCACTGGCTGTCCAGAGTCGAGACCCAGGATGGACCGCTCATCAGGACCCAGGATGGACCGCTCGCCTGTATCGATTGGGGACATCTCTACGCTGCTGATCCGCCTCCGCTTGAGATGGTTTCCTGTGGACGGGACTCTCGCTGCTGTCTTGGATCCGCTTTGAACTGAACTCTCGCGGCTGTGTTGGAGCCACTATGGATTGAACTTTCACAGTATCATGTTAGACCCGCTCGACATCCATTGCTTTCGGTCCCCTAGAGGGGGGGGGTTGCCCACATCTGAGGTCCTCTCCAAGGTTTCTCATAGTCATCATTGTCACTGGCGTCCCACTGGATGTGAATTCTCCCTGCCCACTGGGTGTGAGTTTTCCTTGCCCTTTTGTGGGTTCTTCCGAGGATGTTGTAGTCGTAATGATTTGTGCAGTCCTTTGAGACATTTGTGATTTGGGGCTATATAAATAAACATTGATTGATTGATCGATTGACACATTATTTTCACCTGCCGCTTGTTCCGGACGTGCACCTGTTTAGTGATTACTGTCATTCTTTAAAGGGGAACATTATCACAATTTCAAAAGGGTTAAAAACAATAAAAATCAGTTCCCGGTGGCTTGTTGTATTTTTTGAAGTTTTTTTCAAAATGTTACCGGTCCCGGAATATCCCTAAATAAAGCTTTAAAGTGCCTTATTTTGGCTATCTTCGAAACCACTATCCATTTCCCTGTGACGTCATACAGGGCTGCCAATGTAAACAACATGGCGGTTACCACAGCAAGATATAGCGACACTAGCTCGGATTCAGACTCGGATTTCAGCGGCTTAAGCGATTCAACAGATTACGCATGTATTGAAACAGATGGTCAGAGTATGGAGGCGGATAGCGAAAAGGAAATTGAAGAAGAAACTGAAGCTATTGAGCGAATAGCTATTGACGCTATTCGGCCATAGCATGGGTGTACCTAATGAAGTGGCCCATAGCATGGCTGCCTTATTAGCATCGCCGGTAAAATGTGCGGACCAAACGATCAGGACTTTCGCATCTTGTGACACTGGAGCAACTTAAATCCGTCGATTGGTAAGTGTTTGTTTCACATTAAATGTGGGTATCTAGTTTCAAATGTACATACAGCTAGCGTAAATAGCATGTTTGCATCGATTAGTGTAGCATTTTAGCATTGATTAGCTGGCAGTCATGCTGCGGCCAAATATGTCTGATTAGCACATAAGTCAACAACATCAACAAAACTCACCTTTGTGATTTTGTTGACTTTATCGTTGCAAATGCATCTGCAGGTTATCCATACATCTCTGTGCCATGTCTGTCTTAGCATCGCCGGTCAAATGTGAAGACACTTTGGTACATTCAATGGGGGTCTGGCGGCAGATTTCTTGCCAGTGGTGCAACTTGAATCCCTCCCTGTTAGTGTTGTTACACCCTCCGACAACAGATTTCTTGCCAGTGGTGCAACTTGAATCCCTCCCTGTTAGTGTTGTTACACCCTCCGACAACAGATTTCTGGCCAGTGGTGCAACTAGAATCCCTCCCTGTTAGTGTTGTTACACCCTCCGACAACAGATTTCTTGCCAGTGGTGCAACTTGAATCCCTCCCTGTTAGTGTTGTTACACCCTCCGACAACAGATTTCTTGCCAGTGGGGCAACTTGAATCCCTCCCTGTTAGTGTTGTTACACCCTCCGACAACAGATTTCTGGCCAGTGGTGCAACTTGAATCCCTCCCTGTTAGTGTTGTTACACCCTCCGACAACAGATTTCTTGCCAGTGGTGCAACTTGAATCCCTCCCTGTTAGTGTTGTTACACCCTCCGACAACAGATTTCTTGCCAGTGGTGCAACTTGAATCCCTCCCTGTTAGTGTTGTTACACCCTCCGACAACACACCGACGAGGCATGATGTTTCCAAGGTTCCAAAAAATAGTCGAAAAAACGGAAAATAACAGAGCTGAGACCCGGTGTTTGTAATGTGAAAATGAATATGGCGGGTGTGTTACCTCGGTGACGTCACGTTCTGATGTCATCGCTAAAAGACCGATAAACAGAAAGGCGTTTAATTTGCCTAAATTCACCCATTTAGAGTTTGGAAATCGGTTAAAAAAATACATGGTCTTTTTTCTGAAACACAAAGTTATATATTGACGCTTGCATAGGTTTGGTGATAATGTTCCCCTTTAAGCCTTCCTTCTCCAGTCAGTCAGTCTGGCTTCCTAGTTTGTGTTCATACAACAAGCTCGCTACCTGCTAGCTTCCACGCTAGGCTATTTGTTTTCTAGCTCCCATGCCAGCTCCTTTAGTTGTTTGCCTTAAGTGCTATGAGCACGTTTTTCTTTGTTCTACCTGATTTATTTCGTTCTCCCTGGGAGAACGAAACCCGCATCACCATGTGACCAGGCCGTTATATTTACAACAAAGTGAACTGGACTGTGTCTCCAGTTTTGTTGACAGCAATGGCCGTGTTCTGAATAACAGTAAAACAAAATGCATGATTCTGGGCCATAAACATACTTTAAAAAATGTACTGCCTTTGTCACTGTGGAGGGGGGCGGGGCCTGCCGCGGAACGGGGTGTGCCAGGATCGGCCTCGAAGACAGCGACAGGTGAGTAGATGGCCCAGGTGGGCCTTTTTTATCTAAATCAGTCTTTCTCAACCTTTTTCAGATATGTACCCCATGTGAATTTTTTTTTTTATTTAAGTACCCCCTAATCAGAGCAAAGACTTTTTGGTTGAAAAAAAGACATAAAGAAGTAAAATACAGCACTATGTCATCAGTTTCTGATTTATTAAATTCTATAACAGTGCAAAATATTGTTTATTTGTAGTGGTCTTTCTTGAACTATTAGGAAAAAAAGATATAAAAATAACTAAAAATTGTTGACAAATAAATGAGTGATTCAATTATAAATAAAAATTTCTCCACATAGAAGTAATCATCAACTTAAAGTTCCCTTTTTGGGGATTTTAATAGAGATCCTTCTAAACTTTTCTTCCCCAAAAAATAAATCTTTAACATCAATATTTATGGAACATGTCCACAAAAACTCTAGCTTTGAACACTGAATATTGCATTGTTGTATTTTTTTTCACAGTTTATGAATTCATATTCATATTTTGTTAAAGTATTATTCAATAACTATATTTATAAAGGATTTTTGAATTGCTGCTATTTTTAGAATATTATTAAAAAATCTCACGTACCCCTTGGCATACACTCAAGTACCCCCAGGGGTACGCGTACCCCCGTTTGAGAACCGCTGATCTAAATCACCTGTCGCCTTTATTAGCAGCAGCCGGTATGAGACATGTAGTTGGAGTTGTAGGTGCTGATGAGCGGACTCAGGAGGAAAAAAAAACATTGTGCTGGAAAGCAGAAGCCTATAACTTTTTATGAAAATAAAACAGTGTTATACCCTTAATTCCGGACTCTCCTGGCAGTGTGTGGTGGTCCGAAGAACCCACTAGAGGGTAACCTCTACAGTCACTTACTTTAAAATGTTTTCTTTGGAGCAGGTGCATGAAACTGAGCTGTAAGGGTTGACCATAAATTATTAATTGGATTGGTCTTGTCGTATAAACAATATTGTGTCTGAATTGGGCAGGACTGTATCTGGTTCTTGGGGGTGCATGGGAGTTTGCCCAACCAGTCTACAAGTGCTTTGTGGACTTGGAGAAGCCATTGGACCGTGTCCCTCGGGAAGTCCTGTAAGGAGTGTTAAGAGAGTATCAATCAATCAATCAATCAATGTTTATTTATATAGCCCCAAATCACAAATGTCTCAAAGGACTGCACAAATCATTACGACTACAACATCCTCGGAAGAACCCACAAAAGGGCAAGGAAAACTCACACCCAATGGGCAGGGAGAATTCACATTCAGTGGGACGCCAGCGACAATGCTGACTATGAGAAACCTTGGAGAAGACCTCAGATGTGGGCAACCCCCCCCCTCTAGGGGACCGAAAGCAATGGATGTCGAGCGGGTCCAACATGATACTGTGAAAGTTCAATCCATAGTGGCTCCAAGACAGCAGCGAGAGTCCCGTCCACAGGAAACCATCTGAAGCGGATCAGCAGCGTAGAGATGTCCCCAACCGATACAGGCGAGCGGTCCATCCTGGGTCCCGACGAGCGGTCCATCCTGGGTCTCGACTCTGGACAGTCAGTACTTCATCCATGGTCATCGGACCGGACCCCCTCCACAAGGGAGGGGGGGACATAGGAGAAAGAAAAGAAGCGGCAGATCAACTGGTCTAAAAAGGAGGTCTATTTAAAGGCTAGAGTATACAAATGAGTTTTAAGATGAGACTTAAATGCTTCTACTGAGGTAGCATCTCGAACTGTTACCGGGAGGGCATTCCAGAGTACTGGAGCCCGAACGGAAAACGCTCTATAGCCCGCAGACTTTTTTTGAGCTCTAGGAATCACTAATAAGCCGGAGTCTTTTGAACGCAGATTTCTTGCCGGGACATACGGTACAATACAATCGGCAAGATAGGCTGGAGCTAGACCGTGTAGTATTTTATACGTAAGTAATAAAACCTTAAAGTCACATCTTAAGTGCACAGGAAGCCAGTGCAGGTGAGCCAGTACAGGCGTAATATGATCAAACTTTCTTGTTCTTGTCAAAAGTCTAGCAGCCGCATTTTGTACCAACTGTAATCTTTTAATGCTAGACATGGGGAGACCCGAAAATAATACGTTACAGTAATCGAGACGAGACGTAACAAACGCATGGATAATGATCTCGGCGTCTCCAGTGGACAAAATGGAGCGAATTTTAGCGATATTACGGAGATGAAAGAAGGCCGTTTTAGTAACGCTTTTAATGTGTGACTCAAAGGAGAGAGCTGGGTCGAAGATAATACCCAGATTTTTTACAGAGTCACCTTGTTTTATTATTTGGTTGTCAAATGTTAAAGTTGTATTATTAAATAGAGGTCGGTGTCTAGCAGGACCGATAATCAGCATTTCCGTTTTTTTGGCATTAAGTTGCAAAAAGTTAGCGGACATCCATTGTTTAATTTCATTAAGACACGCTTCCAACTGACTACAGTCCGGCATGTTGGTCAGCTTTAGGGGCATGTAGAGTTGGGTGTCATCAGCATAACAGTGAAAGCTAATACCGTATTTGCGTATGACGTCACCTAGCGGCAGCATGTAGATGCTGAAGAGTACAGGGCCAAGGACCGAACCCTGGGGAACTCCACACGTTACCTTAACATAGTCCGAGGTCACACTGTTATAGGAGACGCACTGCATCCTATCAGTAAGATAAGAGTTAAACCATGACAGGGCTGAGTCTGACATACCAATTCGTATTTTGATACGCTCTAATAAAATATTATGATCGACGGTATCGAAAGCAGCGCTAAGATCGAGGAGCAGCAACATAGATGACGCATCAGAGTCCATCGTTAGCAATAGATCATTAGTCAATTTTGCGAGGGCTGTCTCAGTCGAGTGATTTGCCCTGAAACCGGATTGAAAGGTTTCACATAGATTGTTAAACGCTAAGTGCTCATTTAGCTGCTCCGCAACAATTTTTTCGAGGATTTTCGAAATAAAGGGAAGGTGAGACACCGGTCGGTAGTTTACCATGAGGTCAGGATCGAGGTTAGGTCTTTTAAGGAGAGGATGAATAACCGCTTTTTTGAATGCAACGGGAACAGTGCCCGAGGAAAGTGATAAGTTTATAATATTTAGCACTGATGGACCTAATAATACAAAAAGCTCCTTGATAAGTTTCCCAGGAAGTGGGTCAAGTAAACATGTTGTTTGTTTTATTCCATTTACACGTTGTAACAATCCTTCTAATGTTATTTCATCAAAACGAGAGAAACTATTTTGGATATTTGCAGTATCCGCCGTATATACAATCGTATCTGTGTTACTATAACCCCGTTGTAGCTGGGACGCATTGTCTTTAATCTCCTTTCTAATAAGTTCAATTTTCTTATTAAAGAACTTCATAAAGTCATCTGCCGAATGGGTGGAGCTACTGGAAGGAGTCCCTTGTTGGGTTAGCGATGCTACAGTACTAAACAAAAATTTTGGATCGTTTTTATTAATGCGGATGAGATTTGAGTAATAATTAGTTTTAGCTAAGGTAAGCATGCGTTTATAAGTTATTAAACTATCACTCCATGCTTGATGGTGCACCTCAAGTTTAGTCGTGCGCCATTTGCGTTCCAGCTTTCTACATAATAATTTCTGAGCTCTAGTTTCTTCAGTAAACCATGGCGTACGCCTATTTGGAGCCTTTTTTAACTTCAGCGGTGCTATACTATCAATGGTTTCGCGCAGGGCGTTGTTAAAGTTGTTAGTGAGGTTATCAATAGAGCCCACATACTTTGGGAACGGTGCCATTACCGAGGGCAGTAGGTCCGCAAGAGTCGTCGTTGTGGCAGCATATGGGGTATTGGACTGTCTGATTGTGGCGGTCCGGTCCCTGTATGATCAGTGCCAGAGCTTGGTCCGCATTGCCGGCGGTAAGTCGGACACGTTTCCAGTGAGGGTTGGACTCCGCCAAGGCTGTCCTTTGTCCCGGAGCTTTTATGGACAGAATGTCTACGCGCAGTCAGGGCGTTGAGGGGATCCGGTTTGGTGGTTTCAGGATTAGGTCTCTGCTTTTTTGCAGATGATGTGGTCCCGATGGTTTCATCTGGCCAGGATCTTCAGCTCTCACTGGATCGGTTCGCAGCCCAGTGTGAAGCGACTGCGATGAAAATCATCAATTTTTGACCACTCATCTTGACAAAATTGTTGCAGTTCAGCTAAATTTGTTGGGTTTTCTGACATTGACTTGTTTCTTCAGCATTGTCCACACCTCTGGGCTGATGATTTTAGGTTGTCCTGAAGAATTTGGAGGTAATCCTCCTTTTGCATTGTCCCATTTACTCTCTGTAAAGCACCAGTTCCATTGTTAGCAAAATATACGCAGAGCATATTACTACCACCACCATGCTTGACGGTAGGTTTGATGTTCCTGGGATTAAAAGCCCTAACCTCTTGTCCTCCAAACATATTGCTGGGTGTTGTGGCCAATCTGCCCAATTTTTGTTTCATCTGATCACAGAACTTTCCTCCGGAAGGTCTTATCTTTGTCTACGTGAGGTCAGATGAAACCAAAATTTAGCTATTTCACAGTGGCTGACATTTTATTCATTTAAAGTTTGACATTGAATTGTCAGCATGACCACAAGATACTTGTTATTTCATGCTATAAATCACAAATGGCTATTCAGATAAAGGAAGTCAGCTAATAGAATAAACATTCTTTATACATTGACTATAATCCACTAAAACATGTGTAAATAATGAGATGAACCATCTGTGGCTGTGAAGTGAACACTAGTAAGGTTGTAACTACTGTATAGAGTAGGCTAACCCATGTGGTTCCTGTGGATTTCATGCTATAAATCACTAATGGCTATTCAGATAAAGGAAGCTAATAGAATAAACATTGTTTGTACGCTTTATGATTTTTGCATTTGGAGCAGTTAGAAGTGGAGAGGGAGTCCAAGAGACAGACATTGGCTGTAACCCACTCAAGCTGAAGCAAAATGGGAAATGCGAGCCGCTCAGAAATATGCTCATGTCAGAGCCATCTAAGCAAAAATGCAGAAGTAACGTGTGAATGAAGCAAAGTAATGTGTAAACAACGAGATGAACCATCTGTGGCTGTGAAGCGAACATTAGTAAGGTTGTAAATACTGTATAGAGTAGGTTAACCCATGTGGTTCCTGTGGATTTCATGCTATAAATCACTCATGGCTATTCAGATAAAGGAAGCTAATAGAATAAACATTGTTTGTATGCATTATGATTTTTGCATTTGGAGCAGTTAGAAGTGGAGAGGGAGTCCAAGAGACAGACATTGGCTATAATCCACTAAAGCAGAAACACAACCGGAAATGCGAGCTGCTCAGAAATGTGACAGGAAGGCTCATGTCAGAGCCATCAAAGCAAAAATGCCAAAGTCATGTGTGAATGAAGGAAAGTAATGTGTAAACAACGAGATGAACCATATGTGGCTGTGAAGTGAACACTACTAAGGTTGTAAATACTGTATAGAGTAGGTTAACCCATGTGGTTCCTGTGGATTGCATGTTATAAATCATAAATGGCTATTCAGATAAAGAAAGCTAACAGAATAAACATTGTTTGTACGCTTTATGATTTTTGTGTTTGGAGCAGTTAGAAGTGGAGGGACTCGAAGAGACAGACATTGGCTGTAATCCACTAAAGCAGAAGCAAAACGGGAAATTCGAGCCGCTCAGAAATTTGCCAGGAAGGCTCATGTCAGAGCCATCAAAGCAAAAATGCCAAAGTAGTGTGTGAAAGAAGCAAAATAATGTGTAAACAACGAGATTAACCATCTGTGGCTGTGAAGTGAACATTAGTAAGGTTATAAATACTGTATAGAGTAGGCTAACCCATGTGGTTCCTGTGGATTTCATGCTATAAATCACAAATGGCTATTCAGATAAAGGAAGCTAATAGAATAAACATTGTTTGTACGCTTTATGATTTTTGCATTTGGAGCAGTTAGAAGTGGAGAGGGAGTCCAAGAGACAGACATTGGCTATAATCCACTCAAGCTGAAGCAAAACGGGAAATGCGAGCTGCTCAGAAATTTGCTCATGTCAGAGCCATCTAAGCAAAAATGCCAAAGTCATGTGTGAATGAAGCAAAGTAATGTGTAAACAACGAGATGAACCATCTATGGCTGTGAAGTGAACATTAGTAAGGTTGTAAATACTGTATAGAGTAGGCTAACCCATGTGGTTCCTGTGGATTTCATGCTATAAATCACAAATGGCTATTCGGATAAAGAAAGCTAACAGAATAAACATTGTTTGTATGCATTATGATTTTTGCATTTGGAGCAGTTAGAAGTGGAGAGGGAGTCCAAGAGACAGACATTGGCTATAATCCACTAAAGCAGAAACACAACGGAAAATGCGAGCTGCTCAGAAATTTGCTCATGTCAGAGCCATCTAAGCAAAAATGCAGAAGTAACGTGTGAATGAAGCAAAGTAATGTGTAAACAACGAGATGAACCATCTGTGACTGTGAAGTGAACACTAGTAAGGTTGTAAATACTGTATAGAGTAGGCTAACCCATGTGGTTCCTGTGGATTTCATGCTATAAATCACTAATGGCTATTCAGATAAAGGAAGCTAACAGAATAAACATTGTATGCATTATGATTTTTGCATTTGGAGCAGTTTGAAGTGGAGAGGGAGTCCAAGAGACAGACATTGGCTATAATCCACTAAAGCAGAAACACAACGGGAAATGCGAGCTGCTCAGAAATGTGCTCATGTCAGAGCCATCTAAGCAAAAATGCAGAAGTAACGTGTGAATGAAGCAAAGTAATGTGTAAACAACGAGATGAACCATCTGTGGCTGTGAAGTGAACACTAGTAAGGTTGTAAATACTGTATTGAGTAGGTTAACCCATGTGGTTCCTGTGGATTCCATGCTATAAATCACAAATAGCTATTCAGATAAAGGAAGCTAATAGAATAAACATTGTTTGTACGCTTTATGACTTTTGAATTTGGAGTAGTTAGAAGTGGAGGGACTCGAAGAGACGGACATTGGCTATAATCCACTAAAGCAGAAGCAAAAAGAGGGAAATGCGAGCCGCTCAGAAATTTGCTCATGTCAGAGCCATCTAAGCAAAAATGCGTGTGAATGAAGCAAAGTAATGTGTAAACAACAAGATGAACCATCTGTGGCTGTGAAGTGAACACTAGTAAGGTTGTAAATACTGTATAGAGTAGGCTAACCCATGTGGTTCCTGTGGATTTCATGCTATAAATCACAAATGGCTATTCATATAAAGAAAGCTAACAGAATAAACATTGTTTGTATGCATTATGATTTTTGCATTTGGAGCAGTTAGAAGTGGAGAGGGAGTCCAAGAGACAGACATTGGCTATAATCCACTAAAGCAGAAACACAACGGGAAATGCGAGCTGCTCAGAAATTTGCTCATGTCAGAGCCATTTAAGCAAAAATGCAGAAGTAACATGTGAATGAAGCAAAGTAATGTGTAAACAACGAGATGAACCATCTGTGGCTGTGAAGTGAACACTAGTAAGGTTGTAAATATTGTATAGAGTAGGCTAACCCATGTGGTTCCTGTGGATTTCATGCTATAAATCACAAATGGCTATTCAGATAAAGGAAGCTAATAGAATAAACATTGTTTGTACGCTTTATGATGTTGGGTTTTTTGGTTTGTTCCTGCCTTCTCCTTGTCTGCACCTGTTTTTTAGTGATTCGTCCTTGGCGAGGGGCGGTTCTTTTGGCGCACCTGCTTACACTTAGCTCACCTGTCTTTAGGTTCGTCACTCTCAGCTTGACTTTCCCGGTTATTGTTTCCTGAACGCCGCACGCACATGAGCCTGCTTCGACTCATCTGTCCTGGTACATTGCCTTCTCTTAAATCCTGTTAATTTTGACCTCATTGTGTTTTGTTTCCCAGCCACCTTGTTTTAAAGAGGACTTTTGCTGCGCTTAGTGCATCCTGGCTTTTTCCCCGCTTATCACTGAAGAAACTGTTTTGTTAATATTCATGGTGTGCACTTCTGCCCCATCGCCTTTTTTTTTTATCCCTTTTGGACTTATTACATTTTTTTCCCTTTT
The DNA here is from genome assembly GCF_033978795.1 of Nerophis ophidion. Classification (NCBI taxonomy): domain Eukaryota; kingdom Metazoa; phylum Chordata; class Actinopteri; order Syngnathiformes; family Syngnathidae; genus Nerophis; species Nerophis ophidion. The sequence goes on from NC_084624.1 coordinate 45,341,554, forward strand.
GTACATCTACCTTGCCTTCGTTCTCTGCATCCCGTGGTCCACCATTGAACATTTCCTAACATATGATGTTTGCCTTCGGAGGATTTGTAAGGAGCAACTCCCAAGCCAAAAAGGGGAGTTTGTCGGATGGATTAATCGTCAATATATTTTCCGCCGCTGGGAAAGCGAACCTCTCCTGGGTGCTCATTTCCACGCCGGTAGCCGCTAAAGGGAAAGGCAATCTGTGCAGATCATGTGATAACGTGCGGGTCGTATGACACGTGTAACAGGCCTAATCAATACACGCCCGCGCGCTTCCCCCCCCCCAGAGTGCATGCTTAATAATTCAGACGCTGCATAAATATTTATACGTACACGCGTATCATGCTGAGTATCCAGTGTGATAAAATGTCTTGATGTAATGAAATAATCATCCAAATCCCTCTCCCTCTTTTTTTTTTTTTGCTTTATCATTACGTTGCTTTTCTTGATGGCGTGCATTATTGTAAGCATTTGCATTTTATGTCCTCCCTCTCCGTAGTGATCAGTATCCCAGGCTGCGGCTTAATGGCGCGAGACGGCGTTCCATGATAAGCGCCCCGCTCCACAATGTTGTTGTTTTTTTTTTTTTTTCTCTTCTCGCCATCGCGCCGCACGGGCATTCAACAACGTGTGCTGTTGCGGCGGCGACCCGCAGCATTTAATAAGCACTAAATAAAAAATGACGGCGATCACAATGCCGCGGGCACAGCTGCTAAATCCCAGCTAAGCATATTCAGATCCACCCGCGCCTTCGCCTGCCTTATCGGGGAAACAACGTTACGTCCGGCCGTTGAGTTATTTTGATTAGGGCGTAATAGCGGAGTAGGAAGATAGCGGCGGACAGCCAACCCAATTACGGCAACTGGACCACTAAGTTTGTTTGCTGAAATTTATTAGCCTGTCTGGAAGGATTGCGCTCAAGTGACACAGCTTGTTTATGTAATCGCGTTTGGTTTGTCAGTTTCTCGTCACGCCGAGGTCTGGGTTCGAATCTGCGATGCCGTTGGCTTTTTCTAACTTGTCTTTTTTTCTGTGTGTGTATGGCTTATGGCTGCTCTGTTTACCATCTTTTTTTAATGCTAAAGGGTAGATGTCAGTGATACGCCACATTATACATAAAGCTAGTAGGGCTATTCCGTAGTTGTAAAAAAAAAAAAATAGAAGTTAAGGTTGAAACAAGAACATTTGGAATGCATTTTGTTAGATGATTTAAAAAAATAATATTTCAATTATATTGTGTGTATTTATTGGACACCATTTGACGTTCTGTATGAAGTAAAAAAAAAAATCTGCCTTCAAAAGACTCCGGCTTATTAGTGATTCCCAAAGCCCAAAAAAAGTCTGCGGGCTATAGAGCGTTTTCCGTTCGGGCTCCAGTACTCTGGAATGCCCTCCCGGTAACAGTTCGAGATGCTACCTCAGTAGAAGCATTTAAGTCTCACCTTAAAACTCATCTGTATACTCTAGCCTTTAAATAGACCTCCTTTTTAGACCAGTTGATCTGCCGCTTCTTTTCTTTTTCTCCTATGTCCACCCCTCCCTTGTGGAGGGGGTCCGGTCCGATGACCATGATGAAGTACTGGCTGTCCAGAGTCGAGACCCAGGATGGACCGCTCGCCTGTATCGGTTGGGGACGTCTCTACGCTGCTGATCCGCTTGAGATGGTTTCCTGTGGACGGGACTCTCGCTGCTGTCTTGGATCCGCTTTGAACTGAACTCTCGCGGCTGTGTTGGAGCCACTATGGATTGAACTTTCACAGTATCATGTTAGACCCGCTCGACATCCATTGCTTTCAGTCCCCTAGAGAGGGGGGGTTGCCCACATCTGAGGTCCTCTCCAAGGTTTCTCATAGTCAGCATTGTCACTGGCGTCCCACTGGATGTGAATTCTCCCTGCCCACTGGGTGTGAGTTTTCCTTGCCCTTTTGTGGGTTCTTCCGAGGATGTTGTAGTCGTAATGATTTGTGCAGTCCTTTGAGACATTTGTGATTTGGGGCTATATAAATAAACATTGATTGATTGATTGAAGTAAACCACATGGAACTCAGCTGGGAAATATGCAAGTTATGATTTATTTTCAATATATGAAGTGCTTTAGAACAGTGGTCCCCAACCTTTTTTGTATCCGCGGACCGGTCAACGCTTAATAATTTGTCCCGCGGTCCGGGAGGGGGGGTGTCCTTTTTTTTTCCTTTTTTTTTTTTTTCTTCTTTGTCATGAAAAAGGGAGTTTTTTTGTGGTTGTTGCACTATTTGTAAGTGTATATTGTGTTTTTTTATGTTGATTTAAATAAAAAAAAAAAAAAAAATGTTTTTTTTTATTTTATTTATTTTTTTGGGGCTTCACGGTGGCAGAGGGGTTAGTGCGTCTGCCTCACAATACGAAGTTCCTCCAGTCCTGGGTTCAAATCCAGGCTCGGGATCTTTCTGTGTGGAGTTTGCATGTCCTCCCCGTGAATGCGTGGGTTCCCTCCGGGTACTCCGGCTTCCTCCCACTTCCAAAGACATGCACCTGGGGATAGGCCCCTCCCACCTCCAAAGACATGCACCTGGGGATAGGTTGATTGGCAACACTAAATTGGTCCCTAGTGTGTGAATGTGAGTGTGAATGTTGTCTGTCTATCTGTGTTGGCCCTGTGATGAGGTGGCGACTTGTCCAGGGTGTACCCCGCCTTCCGCCCGATTGTAGCTAAGATAGTCGCCAGCGCCCCCCGCGACCCCGAAAGGGAATAAGCGGTAGAAAATGGATATTTTTTTTTTTTTTTTTCATAAAAAATTATTCTGCGGCCCGGTACCAATCGGGCCGCGGCCCGGTGGTTGGGGACCACTGCTTTAGAACAGTGAGACAGGTTAGTTTTTTTGCTTTCTCTTTGCCACATCCACGACTTGGGGTTTATCAGGTGTTGGCACGTCGCCCGCTTTAGAACAGTGGTTCCCAACCACCGCGCCGCAGAATAATTTTTTAATTAATTTTTATTTGAAAAAAAAATATATATATATTTTTTTTTTAATTAAATCAGCATAAAAAACACAATATACACTTATAATTATTGCACCAACCACAAAAATCTCCCTTTTTCATGACAAAAACGTTCCTTTTCCATGACCAAAAAAAAAACCTGAAAAGCCGATGTACAGAAAACAAATGATTTAAATAGTGACTATGATGATGAGAAACAGGTGCGGGACTGAGGGCAGGGGCGTGACTTGGAGACCAGGTGGAAACTAATGCGTAACTATGGAGACAAACAAAATCAGGAAGTGCAAAACGGTAAAACAAGAGTCCAAAAACAAAACATAAACATGATTAAACAAACTGATTTACAGGTATGACATATATGTATATATATATATATATATATATATATATATATATATATCCAGTTTCTACCGTTTGTCCCTTTTGGGGTCGTGGGGGGTCGCTGGACCCTATCTCAGCTGCATTCGGGCGGAAGGTGGTGTACACCCTGGACAAGTTGCCAATATATATATATATATATATATATATATATATATATAAATATATATATATATACTGTATATCCATCCATCCATCCATCCATTTCCTACCGCTATCTCAGCTGCATTCGGGCGGAAGGCGGGGTACACCCTGAAAAAGTCGCCAATATATGTACATCCATCCTTCCATTTTCTACCGCTTATTCCCTTTGGGGTTGCAGGGGGCACTGGTGCCTATCTCAGCTACAATCGGGGGGAAGGCGGAGTACACCCTGGACAAGTCGCCACCTCATCGCAGTATATATATATGGTTATATATATATATATATATCCATCCAGTTTCTACCGTTTGTCCCTTTTGGGGTCGTGGGGGGTCGCTGGAGCCTATCTCAGCTGCATTCGGGCGGAAGGCGGTGTACACCCTGGACAAGTTTCCAAAATATATATATATATATATATATATATATATATATATATATATATATATATATATATATATATATATAAGGACAAGGGGCGGCATGGTGTAGTGGGTAGAACGGCCGTGCCATAAACTTGAGGGTTGCAGGTTCACTCCCCACCTATTGACATCAAAGTCGCTGCCGTTGTGTCCTTGGGCAGGACACTTCACCCTTGCCCGCGTTGCCGCTGACACTAGTGAATGAATGATGAATGAATGATAGATGGTGGTCGGGGGGGGCGTCAGTCCACCCCAGGGCAGCTGTGGCTACAGATGTAGCTTACCACCACCAGGTGTGAATGAATGATGGGTTCCCACTTCTCTGTGAGCGCTTTGAGTATATAATAATAGAAAAGCGTGATAATAATCTAATCCATTAATATTATTACCCTGCCTTTCCCCCAAGTGTAGTTGGGTAGGCTCCAAACCCCGTCGACCCCAAACAGGACCGGAAAATATACGGCTACACTGAACAAGAGTACAACCTACAGATCCAAATCCCCTTGTGTGTTAAACATTCAGTACTTGGCCAATAAAAGCTGATTTCTGATATCATTGCTTTGATGAAATGTTCAGCTTTACCATTAATTGATTAACGTGGACCCCGACTTAAACGAGTTGAAAAACTTACTGGGGTGTTACCATTTAGTGGTCAATTGTACGGAATATGTACTGTACTGTGCAATCTAATAATACAAGTTTCAATCAATCATTAAATCAAAAAAGCCTATATAAGCTCTGACTGCCAAAGGATAAAGAGTCTAGAACAGGGGTCACCCGCGGTCGCCCGTAAGGACTAGATGAGTCGCCCGCTGGCCTGTTCTAAAAATAGCTCAAATAGCAGCTGTGGAGAGGCGGAGCCGACGGTCCGACAGAGAGGCAGGGCACGCTGTAGCCCGGCCCAAGATGGCGGCGAGGAGGCGGAGATGTCGAGCGAGCGACGAGGAGCAACGCCACGAACAATATCAGGTGTGTGGATCGCGCACCTGTACACGATTAACGTATCTGTTCTCACTGTATAAAAGGGGAGAAGGAAGAGAGAACGGGGCTGGTGATGGTGTGGAGCGACAGCAACCCATACTAGGGAGGAACGAGAGAGAGACGACAACACGAGCAGCAGCACGTGCAACCCGGAAGAGAGCGAGAGGCAGAAGCAGACAACGGGAAGGCTGAAAAGCAACACGCAAAAGACTTTTGTTTATTTAAAAATAAAATAAGTCTACACCCGCTCAAAAGGCATGTCCTTCCTTGGTGGTCCCTGGAACCCGCAAGACGACGGCTCGAGTCTTTCACATACCAGTGAGCAGCCTCTATTTTTTCAATTTTATTTATTTACTAGCAAGCTGGTCTCGATTTGCTTCGACATTTTTAATTCTAAGAGAGACACAACTCAAATAGAATTTGAAAATCCAAGAAAACATTTTAAAGACTTGGTCTTCACTTGTTTAAATAAATTGTTTTATTTTTTTACTTTGATTCTTATAACTTTCAGAAAGACACTTTTAGAGAAAAAATACAACCTTAAAAATTATTTTAGGATTTTTCAACACATAACTTTTTACCTTTTAAATTCCTTTCCTCTTCTTTCCTGACAATTTAAATCAATGTTTAAGTAAATTGGTATTTTTTTTTATTGTAAAGAATAATGAATTAATTTTAATTTAATTCTTCATTTTAGCTTCTGTTTTTTCGACGAACAATTTCTTCAAACTTATTATGATTAAAATTCAAAAAAAATATTCTGGCAAATGTAGAAAATCCGTAGAATCAAATTTAAATCTTATTTCAAAGTCTTTTGAATTCCTTTAAAAAAATTTGCTCCGGAAAATCTAGAAGAAATAATGATTTGTCTTTGTTAGAACTATAGCTTGGTCCAATTTGTTATATATTCTAACAAAGTGCAGATTGGGTTTGAACCTATTTAAAACATGTCATCAAAAATATATATTTATCGTGAGAAATCATTAAGATTATAAGTGTTTCCACAAAGATAAATATTATTAATTATTAATAAAAATGAATATCATTAATTATTAACAATAACATAGGGTTATTAACAATAAAATAGAGTTAAAGGTAAATTGAGCAAATTGGCTATTTCTGGCAATTATTAACAATAACATAGAGTTAAAGGTAAATTGAGCAAATTGGGATGGTTTCCTGCTGGTTCCGCTGTGAACGGGACTCTCGCTGCTGTGTTGGATCTGCTTTGGACTGGACTCTCGCGACTGTGTTGGATCCATTGTGGATTGAACTTTCACAGTATCATGTTAGACCCGCTCGACATCCATTGCTTTCCTCCTCTCCAAGGTTCTCATAGTCATCATTGTGACCGACGTCCCACTGGGTGTGAGTTTTCCTTGCCCTTATGTGGGCCTACCGAGGATGTCGTAGTGGTTTGTGCAGCCCTTTGAGACACTAGTGATTTAGGGCTATATAAGTAAACATTGATTGATTGATTGATATTTCTGGCAATTTTAATTTAAGTGTGTATCAAACTGGTAGCCCTTGGCATTAATCAGTACCCAAGAAGTAGCTCGTGGTTTCAAAAAGGTTGGTGACCCCAGGTCTAGAAAAAAGTACAATGGACGACCATTTGTCCGAGAATTACTATCGAGGCATTTATTTTAGTGCGGTGGACATACTTTTGGATGTTAAAACCACCGCAGGCTTTTAGTGCGACATTGACATAATTTGACCTGTTAGATAAGAGCTTGAAGTACTTGGCAGCTGCCTAATCTGGTCTCCTGTCAGGGCAAAGTAGGTCTTGAGCCTCAGGGACCGGCTGCCTCCCACCTTCAAGGGCAGCAACATTTTCGGTGAGGGTTTGTAGATTAAATTCGGCGAGGAACGGTGTGTCCGACTTAAATCGTACACTTGTAATAACAAGGTTTGCCCAAGGTGCTAATGGTGGCTCCCCGGGAGGTCGGTGCGAGCAGGTTTGAGGGGCGGTGAACCAGAATCCTGCACGTCCCTTGATACCTCCAGCCTGTCATACTAAAGGGCACCCAGGCATGAACTGAACATGCATGCACTCAGAGGCTCCCGGAAGAATGCCGGACCTTCGACCCCCGATACTTGCAGACGGTAATTAAATGCAGACAGTAGATTAAGGGACGGGGTTTAGGACGCAGTTGGTCAGATGTAGATTGAGGGACGGCGGGAAAGAGTGCCCGGGGGACAAATGCGACGTCCAAAATAGGCCTTGACGATTCTGCGATGACGCAACCACACATGTGCACAGATCTGACTTTTAGATGGTATTGTATAACCCCGTATATTAACTCTTATCTTACTGATAGGATGCAGTGTGTCTCCCATAACAATGTGACCTCGGACTACGTTAAGGTAACGTGTGGAGTTCCCCAGGGTTCGGTCCTTGGCCCTGCACTCTTCAGCATCTACATGCTGCCGCTAGGTGACATCATACGCAAATACGGTATTAGCTTTCACTGTTATGCTGATGACACCCAACTCTACATGCCCCTAAAGCTGACCAACACGCCGGACTGTAGTCAGCTGGAGGCGTGTCTTAATGAAATCAAACAATGGATGTCCGCTAACTTTTTGCAACTCAACGCCAAAGAAACGGAAATGCTGATTATCGGTCCTGCTAGACACCGACCTCTATTTAATAATACAACTCTAACATTTGACAACCAAACAATTAAACAAGGCGACACGGTAAAAAATCTGGGTATTATCTTCGACCCAACTCTCTCCTTTGAGGCACACATTAAAAGCGTTACTAAAACGGCCTTCTTTCATCTCCGTAATATCGCTAAAATTCGCTCCATTCTGTCCACTAAAGACGCTGAGATCTTTATCCATGCGTTTGTTACGCCTCGTCTCGATTACTGTAACGTATTATTTTCGGGTCTCCCCATGTCTAGCATTAAAAGATTACAGTTGGTACAAAATGCGACTGCTAGACTTTTGACAAGAACAAGAAAGTTTGATCATATTACGCCTGTACTGTATATACCTTTATATACATATATACATACATATATACCTATACTGTATATACCTTTATATACATATATACATACATATATACCTATACTGTATATACCTTTATATACATATATACATACATATATACCTATACTGTATATACCTTTATATACATATATACATACATATATATACCTATACTGTATATACCTTTATATACATATATACATACATATATACCTATACTGTATATACCTTTATATACATATATACATACATATATACCTATACTGTATATACCTTTATATACATATATACATACATATATACCTATACTGTATATACCTTTATATACATATATACATACATATATATATACCTATACTGTATATACCTTTATATACATATATACATACATATATACCTATACTGTATATACCTTTATATACATATATACATACATATATACCTATACTGTATATACCTTTATATACATATATACATACATATATACCTGTACTGTATATACCTTTATATACATATATACATACATATATACCTATACTGTATATACCTTTATATACATATATACATACATATATACCTATAATGTATATACCTTTATATACATATATACATACATATATACCTGTACTGTATATACCTTTATATACATATATACATGGTTTTCGTCCTGGTCGTGGAACTGTGGACCAGCTCTATACTCTCGGCAGGGTTCTTGAGGGTGCATGGGAGTTTGCCCAACCAGTCTACATGTGCTTTGTGGACTTGGAGAAGGCATTCGACCGTGTCCCTCGGGAAGTCCTGTGGGGAGTGCTCAGAGAGTATGGGGTATCGGAATGTCTTATTGTGGCGGTCCGCTCCCTGCATGATCAGTGTCAGAGCTTGGTCCGCATTGCTGGCAGTAAGTCGGACACGTTTCCAGTGAAGGTTGGACTCCGCCAAGGCTGTCCTTTGTCACCGATTCTGTTCATAACTTTTATGGACAGAATTTCTAGGCGCAGTCAAGGCGTTGAGGGGTTCCGGTTTGGTGGCCACGGGATTAGGTCTCTGCTTTTTGCAGATGATGTGGTCCTGATGGCTTCATCTGGCCGGGATCTTCAGCTCTCACTGGATCGGTTCGCAGCCGAGTGTGAAGCGACCGGAATGAGAATCAGCACCTCCAAGTCCGAGTCCATGGTTCTCGCCCGGAAAAGGGTGGAGTGCCATCTCCGGGTTGGGGAGGAGACCCTGCCCCAAGTGGAGGAGTTCAAGTACCTAGGAGTCTTGTTCACGAGTGGGGGAAGAGTGGATCGTGAGATCGACAGGCGGATCGGTGCGGCGTCTTCAGTAATGCGGACGTTGTATCGATCCGTTGTGGTGAAGAAGGAGCTGAGCCGGAAGGCAAAGCTCTCAATTTACCGGTCGATCTACGTTCCCATCCTCACCTATGGTCATGAGCTTTGGGTCATGACCGAAAGGATAAGATCACGGGTACAAGCGGCCGAAATGAGTTTCCTCCGCCGTGTGGTGGGTCTCTCCCTTAGAGATAGGGTGAGAAGCTCTGCCATCCGGGAGGAACTCAAAGTAAAGCCGCTGCTCCTCCACATGGAGAGGAGCCAGATGAGGTGGTTCGGGCATCTGGTCAGGATGCCACCCGAACGCCTCCCTAGGGATGTGTTTAGGGCACGTCCAGCTGGTAGGAGGCCACGGGGAAGACCCAGGACACGTTGGAAAGACTATGTCTCCCGGCTGGCCTGGGAACGCCTCGGGATCCCCCGGGAAGAGCTAGACGAAGTGGCTGGAGATAGGGAAGTCTGGGCTTCCCTGCTTAGGCTGCTGCCCCCGCGACCCGACCTCGGATAAGCGGAAGATGATGGATGGATGGATGGATGGATATATACATACATATATACCTATACTGGCTCACCTGCACTGGCTTCCTGTGCACTTAAGATGTGACTTTAAGGTTTTACTACTTACGTATAAAATACTACACGGTCTAGCTCCATCCTATCTTGCCGATTGTATTGTACCATATGTCCCGGCAAGAAATCTGCCTTCAAAGGACTCCGGCTTATTAGTGATTCCCAAAGCCCCAAAAAAGTCTGCGGGCTATAGAGCGTTTTCATTTCGGGCTCCAGTACTCTGGAATGCCCTCCCGGTAAAAGTTCGAGATGCTACCTCAGTAGAAGCATTTAAGTCTCACCTTAAAACTCATTTGTATACTCTAGCCTTTAAGTAGACTCCCTTTTTAGACCAGTTGATCTGCCGTTTCTTTTCTTTTTCTTCTATGTCCCACTCTCCCTTGTGGAGGGGGTCCGGTCCGATCCGGTGGCCATGTACTGCTCGCCTGTGTATCGGCTGGGGACATCTCTGCGCTGCTGATCCGCCTCCACTTGGGATGGTTTCCTGCTGGCTCCGCTGTGAACGGGACTCTCGCTGCTGTGTTGGATCCGCTTTGGACAGGACTCTCGCGACTGTGTTGGATCCATTATGGATTGAACTTTCACAGTATCATGTTAGACCCGCTCGATATCCATTGCTTTCCTCCTCTCCAAGGTTCTCATAGTCATCATTGTCACCGACGTCCCACTGGGTGTGAGTTTTCCTTGCCCTTATGTGGGCCTACCGAGGATGTCGTAGTGGTTTGTGCAGCCCTTTGAGACACTAGTGATTTAGGGCTATATAAGTAAACATTGATTGATTGATATGGTTGACTACACCTTGAACTGAGTAACAGGACATGGGAACTGATCCCACAACAATTGCTTGTAAGTCATCCATCCATCCATCTTCTTCCGCTTATCCGAGGTCGGGTCGCAGGGGCAGCAGCCTAAGCAGGGAAGCCCAGACTTCCCTCTCCCCAGCCACTTTGTCCAGCTCTTCCCGGGGGATCCCGAGGTGTTCCCAGGCCAGCTGAGAGACATAGTTTACCCAACGTATCCTGGGTCTTCCCCGTGGCCTCCTACCGGTTGGACGTGCCCTAAACACCTCCCTAGGGAGGCGTTCGGGTGGCATGCTGACCTTATGTCCAAACCACCTCATCTGGCTCCTCTCCATGTGGAGGAGCAGTGGCTTTACTTTGAGTTCCTCCCGGATGGCAGAGCTTCTCACCCTATCTCTAAGGGAGAGACCCAAACTCATTTGGGCCGCTTGTACCCGTGATCTTATCCTTTCGGTCATGACCCAAAGCTCATGACCATAGGTGAGGATGGGAACGTAGATCGACCGGTAAATTGAGAGCTTTGCCTTCCGGCTCAGCTCCTTCTTCACCACAACGGATCGGTACAACGTCCGCATTACTGAAGACGCCGCACCAATCCGCCTTTCGATCTCACGATCCACTCTTCCCTCACTCGTGAACAAGACTCCTAGGTACTTGAACTCCTCCACTTGGGGCAGGGTCTCCTCCCCAACCCGGAGATGGCACTCCACCTTTTCCGGGCGAGAACCATGGACTCGGACTTGGAGGTGCTGATTCTCATTCCGGTCGCTTCACACTCGGCTGCGAACCGATCCAGTGAGAGCTGAAGATCCCGGTCAGATGAAGCCATCAGGACCACATCATCTGCAAAAAGCAGAGACCTAATCCTGTGGTTACCAAACCGGAACCCCTCAACGCCTTGACTGCGCCTAGAAATTCTGTCCATAAAAGTTATGAAAAGTTATATTATAACAATCTAGAATTTCAATACAATAACAGTAGAGACAAAATTGACAACAAACAGACATTGGGAAACACGACAAATACAGATTGGGCAACACCAAGAGCCACTTCTTCTGAGGAACTCAACAATGTTAAATTAGTCATGCTAGCTTTGTTTGCCCAATTTAATGCATTGATTAGTAATTGAGCGTTGAGGGGTTCCGGTTTGGTGGCCGCGGGATTAGGTCTCTGCTTTTTGCAGATGATGTGGTCCTGTTGGCTTCATCTGGCCGGGATCTTCAGCTCTCACTGGATCGGTTCGCAGCCGAGTGTGAAGCGGCCGGTATGAGAATCAGCACCTCCAAATCCGAGTCCATGGTTCTCTCCCGGAAAAGGGTGGAGTGCCATCTCCGGGTTGGGGAGGAGACCCTGCCCCAAGTGGAGGAGTTCAAGTACCTAGGAGTCTTGTTCACGAGTGAGGGAAGAGTGGATCGTGAGATCGACAGGCGGATCGGTGCGGCGTCTTCAGTAATGCGGACGTTGTACCGATCCGTTGTGGTGAAGAAGGAGCTGAGCCGGAAGGCAAAGCTCTCAATTTACCGGTCGATCTACGTTCCCATCCTCACCTATGGTCATGAGCTTTGGGTCATGACCGAAAGGATAAGATCACGGGTACAAGCGGCCCAAATGAGTTCGGGTCTCTCCCTTAGAGATAGGGTGAGAAGCTCTGTCATCCGGGAGGAACTCAAAGTAAAGCCGCTGCTCCTTCACATCGAGAGGAGCCAGATGAGGTGGTTCGGGCATCTGGTCAGGATGCCACCCGAACGCCTCCCTAGGGAGGTGTTTAGGGCACGTCCAACCGGTAGGAGGTCACGGGGAAGACCCAGGACACGTTGGGAAGACTATGTCTCCCGGCTGGCCTGGGAACGCCTCGGGATCCCCCGGGAAGAGCTAGACGAAGTGGCTGGGGAAAGGGAAGTCTGGGCTTCCCTGCTTAGGCTGCTGCCCCCGCGTCCCGACATCGGATAAGCGGAAGAAGATGGATGGATGGATGGATGATTAGTAATTGGGATCACGGGCGAGGCTCTGAGGTACGTGGACAACGCTCACGATCGAGAGAATTGCAGTATTACATCCTGTTCGTCCGTCAGGTGCAATCTGGCTTCATTAGCATCTCAGAAATGCCAAATTACCGGTCAGCGGTGCGTTCAGGAGCCCCAGTAACAAAGACGAGCGACTCTTAACACATACATTGTCATTAAACCAAACCGGCGCTATTTGTTAGGTCCATTAATTACACCCTTTCACACACCACTTCTCTTTGCCAGGAACAAAGGGAAGGTGAACGAGGACTTCCATTTTTGCTGTACGTCAATGTCAGATTACGGCTATCACGGCTTCAACTTGCCCCCTCCGCCTCGCTATCTCTAGACCCTGGAGGAATACGATTAATTACAACCAGGGGAGCGGGAGAGGGGGGGGGGGGGGGATGACATTGATCTGGGTGTGTGTACACTGTCGCCTGAAACTTTATGCAAGAGTCATAGCCGTGAAATTGGCGGAACATAACACAGGATACGACCGTCTCGCTGTTTTGGAGAGTCGGGGACGCCACTTACAGATCTCTATTCCCCGCCCCTGGCGGAATGTTCCACGGCAATTAGCTGTGAAGGGTCGTATTAGTCTTGAGTCATCATGGCAGTGTAGTTGGAGTCTGATGACTGACTGGAACGTAGCTGCTTGGTGGTTGCAATGTGATCCTGGCTTGGTCACAGAACTCTCGGGTGTGATGAAACACCGGGAACAGGTTACAAAAGCACTTTTTTTGGCTGTTGACGTATGAAAAATTCTAAAAAGATTCAGAACAGACATGACTAGGATGGTAGGAGGTGGGGATTGAACCAGTAACCCTCAGATTGATGGCACAGCCACTCTACCAACTTGCCACACTGTCCCAAGTGGACTGGACTCTCAATAGAATATTTGATCCACTATGGACTGGACTGTCACAATACTATGCTAGATCCACTATGGACTGGACTCTCATTAATATGTTTGATCCAATATGGACTGGACTCTCACACTATTATGTTAGGTCCACTATGGACTGGACTCTCAAACTATTATGTTAGATCCACTATGGACTGGACTCTCACTATTATGTTAGATCCACTATGGACTGGACTCTCACACTATTATGTTAGATCCACTATGGACTGGACTCACACACTATTATGTTAGATCCACTATGGCCTGGAATCACACACTATTATGTTAGATCCACTATGGACTCTATGGACTGGACTCTCTCACTATTATGTTGAATCCACTATGGACTGGACTCTCACTATTATGTTGGATCCACTATGGACTGGACTCTCACACTATTATGTTAGATCCACTATGGACTGGACTCACACTATTATGTTAGATCCACTATGGACTGGACTCCCACACTATTATGTTAGATCCACTCTGGACTGGACTCTCACTATTATGTTAGATCCACTATGGACTGGACTCACACTATTATGCTAGAGCACCTATGGACTGGACTCTCACTATTATGTTAGATCCACTATGGACTGGACTCTCACTATTATGTTGGATCCACTATGGACTGGACTCTCATTAATATGTTTGATCCAATATGGACTGGACGCTCACACTATTATGTTAGGTCCACTATGGACTGGACTCTCAAACTATTATGTTAGATCCACTATGGACTGGACTCTCACTATTATGTTAGATCCACTATGGACTGGAATCTCACACTATTATGTTAGATCCACTATGGACTGAACTCACACTATTATGCTAGATCCACTATGGACTGGACTCTCAAACTATTATGTTAGATCCACTATGGACTGGACTCTCACTATTATGTTAGATCCACTATGGACTGGACTCTCACTATTATGTTAGATCCACTATGGACTGGACTCACACTATTATGTTAGATCCACTATGGACTGGACTCCCACACTATTATGTTAGATCCACTCTGGACTGGACTCTCACTATTATGTTAGATCCACTATGGACTGGACTCACACTATTATGCTAGAGCACCTATGGACTGGACTCTCACTATTATGTTAGATCCACTATGGACTGGACTCTCACTATTATGTTGGATCCACTATGGACTGGACTCTCATTAATATGTTTGATCCAATATGGACTGGACGCTCACACTATTATGTTAGGTCCACTATGGACTGGACTCTCAAACTATTATGTTAGATCCACTATGGACTGGACTCTCACTATTATGTTAGATCCACTATGGACTGGAATCTCACACTATTATGTTAGATCCACTATGGACTGAACTCACACTATTATGCTAGATCCACTAATGACTGAACTCACACTATTATGTTAGATCCGCTATGGACTGGACTCTCACACTATTATGCTAGATCCACTAATGACTGAACTCACACTATTATGTTAGATCCACTATGGACTGGACTCTCACAATATTATGCTAGATCCACTAATGACTGAACTCACACTATTATGTTAGATCCACTATGGACTGGACTCTCACACTATTATGTTAGGTCCACTATGGACTGGACTCTCAAACTATTATGTTAGATCCACTATGGACTGGACTCTCACAATATTATGCTAGATCCACTAATGACTGAACTCACACTATTATGTTAGATCCGCTATGGACTGGACTCTCACACTATTATGCTAGATCCACTAATGACTGAACTCACACTATTATGTTAGATCCACTATGGACTGGACTCTCACAATATTATGCTAGATCCACTAATGACTGAACTCACACTATTATGTTAGATCCACTATGGACTGGACTCTCACACTATTATGTTAGGTCCACTATGGACTGGACTCTCAAACTATTATGTTAGATCCACTATGGACTGGACTCTCACTATTATGTTAGATCCACTATGGACTGGACTCTCACACTATTATGCTAGATCCACTATGGACTGGACTCTCACACTATTATGTTAGATCCACTATGGACTGGACTCTCACACTATTATGTTAGGTCCACTATGGACTGGACTCTCACACTATTATGTTAGATCCACTATGGCCTGGAATCACACACTATTATGTTAGATCCACTATGGACTCTATGGACTGGACTCTCTCACTATTATGTTGAATCCACTATGGACTGGACTCTCACTATTATGTTAGATCCACTATGGACTGGACTCTCACACTATTATGTTAGATCCACTATGGACTGGACTCACACTATTATGTTAGATCCACTATGGACTGGACTCTCACACTATTATGTTAGATCCACTCTGGACTGGACTCTCACTATTATGTTAGATCCACTATGGACTGGACTCACACTATTATGCTAGAGCACCTATGGACTGGACTCTCACTATTATGTTAGATCCACTATGGACTGGACTCTCACTATTATGTTAGATCCACAATGGACTGGACTCTCACACTATTATGTTAGATCCACTATGGATTGGACTCTCACTATTATGTTGGATCCACTATGGACTGGACTCTCTCACTACTATGTTAGATCCACTATGGACTGGACTCTCTCACTATTATGTTAGATCCACTCTGGACTGGACTCTCACTATTATGTTAGATCCACTATGGACTGGAGCCCCACACTATTATGTTAGATCCATTATGGACCGGACTCTCACTATTATGTTGAATCCACTATGGACTGGACTCTCACTATTATGTTAGATCCACTATGGACTGGACTCTCACACTATTATGTTAGATCCACTATGGACTGGACTCACACTATTATGTTAGATCCACTATGGACTGGACTCTCACACTATTATGTTAGATCCACTATGGACTGGACTCACACTATTATGTTAGATCCACTATGGACTGGACTCTCACACTATTATGTTAGATCCACTATGGACTGGACTCTCACACTATTATGTTAGATCCACTATGGACTGGACTCACACTATTATGTTAGATCCACTATGGACTGGACTCTCACACTATTATGTTAGATCCACTATGGACTGGACTCACACTATTATGTTAGATCCACTATGGACTGGACTCTCACACTATTATGTTAGATCCACTATGGACTGGACTCTCACACTATTATGTTAAATCCACTATGGACTGGACTCTCACAGTATTATATTAGATCCACTATGGACTGGACTCTCACACTATTATGTTAGATCCACTATGGACTGGACTCTCACACTATTATGTTAAATCCACTATGGACTGGACTCTCACAGTATTATATTAGATCCACTATGGACTGGTGTGCGTCGAAAGCAAGGGGCAGGTGAAAACTAATAAGCAACCAAGGTGACCGAACAAACAGGAACTGAGGAAGTCAAACAACAAAACTGGAACAAAACAAGAATATGGAATGATCCGGGTGTGTAGCGGATCATAACACCCTGGTTTCTTTTGGTTTCCATGACAACCATTAGTTTCACCTGGCTCATTTGTTTGGACTTACGCACCTGTCAATAATCACAGCACCATTTAAGCCTGTAGTTGCCAGGCAGTCTTGATACCTGATTGCTCACTTCTCGCCATAGATTCACGCTTAAAACGTCACAGTAAGTGTTTTCGTTTTTGTTGTCCATAGTTCTGCCATTGTGCGAGTTTTTGTGTTCAGAGCCAAGTTTTGAACCTCTGAGAGCGCCTTTTGTTTGTTCCTTTTTTTATTTTTGAGTTGATAATAAAAGATGTCATTACCTTCACGCCGGTCCAGTCGATTTGCACCACGGGAAAACAAACCACACCACAGTCCCAGTCGTGACAAGGTCCCGATAAATAACGTAACGAAAAAACTACTGAGGCTTGAGTACTGGCGTTTTTTGTGTGTTTTTAGTGTGATAATATTACCAAGTACACAGATGTAAGATAGTAAAATATTTACTCTGCAATGATCTGTGTTTTGAGTAATGTCTGCATAGTTGTTGGTCCTCAGAGCAACATGCATCTCTCCGAGTAATCTGTCCCTTTCAACGTGTGTTCAGATCAGCATGTAATTGCCGTGACTAATCTGTCACATTCAGCACCTTAATGAGAGGAATAAATCATAATATCCACGTGTCACACACTGCGTTAGCGCTGGAATGTGCCTTTCATTAGCCACCCAGGCCAATGCAAGATCACCGGAACCGCATTTGTCGGTTAGCAAGACAAATTGAATCGGGACTTTTTTTTTTTTTTAAGTTACGCCAGCTTTAAACGTGAAACAAAGGAAACCTCGGGTCGCAAATTGGACGACTAATTGATCAAATATATTCACGTTTCCTGTCTTGGGTCATAATCTTTGTCATCATCACTATTATGTTAGATCCACTATGGACTGGACTCTCACACTATTATGTTAGATCCACTATGGACTGGACTCTCACACTATTATGCTAGATCCACTATGGACTGGACTCTCACTATTATGTTGGATCCACTATGGACTGGACTCACACTATTATGTTAGATCCACTATGGACTGGACTCTCACACTATTATGTTAGATCCACTATGGACTGGACTCTCACTATTATGTTAGATCCACTATGGACTGGAATCTCACTATTATGTTGGATCCACTATGGACTGGACTCTCACACTATTATGTTAGATCCACTATGGACTGGACTCTCACACTATTATGCTAGATCCACTATGGACTGGACTCTCACACTATTATGTTAGATCCACTATGGACTGGACTCTCACTATTATGTTAGATCCACTATGGACTGGAATCTCACTATTATGTTAGATCCACTATGGACTGGACTCTCACACTATTATGTTAGATCCACTATGGACTGGACTCTCACACTATTATGCTAGATCCACTATGGACTGGACTCTCACACTATTATGTTAGATCCACTATGGACTGGACTCTCACTATTATGTTAGATCCACTATGGACTGGAATCTCACACTATTATGTTAGATCCACTATGGACTGGACTCTCACACTATTATGTTAGATCCACTAAGGACTGGACTCTCACTATTATGTTAGATCCACTATGGACTGGAATCTCACACTATTATGTTAGATCCACTATGGACTGGACTCTCACACTATTATGTTAGATCCACTATGGACTGGACTCTCACACTATTATGTTAGATCCACTATGGACTGGACTCTCACACTATTATGTTAGATCCACTATGGACTGGACTCTCACACTATTATGTTAGATCCACTATGGACTGGACTCTCACTATTATGTTAGATCCACTATGGACTGGACTCTCACACTATTATGTTAGATCCACTATGGACTGGACTCTCTCACTATTATGTTAGATCCACTATGGACTGGACTCTCACTATTATGTTAGATCCACTATGGACTGGACTCTCTCACTATTATGTTAGATCCACTTTGGACTGGACTCTCACACTATTATGTTAGATCCACTATTGACTGGACTCTCACTATTATGTTAGATCCACTATGGACTGGACTCTCACTATTATGTTAGATCCACTATGGACTGGACTCTCACACTATTATGTTAGATCCACTATGGACTGGACTCTCACACTATTATGCTAGATCCACTATGGACTGGACTGTCACTATTATGTTAGATCCACTATGGACTGGACTCTCACTATTATGTTAGATCCACTATGGACTGGACTCTCACACTATTATGTTAGATCCACTATGGACTGGACTCTCACACTATTATGTTAGATCCACTATGGACTGGACTCTCACTATTATGTGAGATCCACTATGGACTGGACTCTCACACTATTATGTTAGATCCACTATGGACTGGACTCTCACAATATTATGTTAGATCCACTATGGACTGGACTCTCACACTATTATGTTAGATCCACTATGGACTGGACTCTCACACTATTATGTTAGATCCACTATGGACTGGACTCTCACACTATTATGCTAGATCCACTATGGACTGGACTCTCACACTATTATGTTAGATCCACTATGGACTGGACTCTCACACTATTATGTTAGATCCACTATGGACTGGACTCTCACAATATCACGTTGCGGCTTGTGTACCCCTTTAAGACACTCGTGATTTAGGGCTTGTTGAGGTTCCTCGGACCACCGCACAGTGCCACGAGAGCCCGGATTTCCAGCAAAATGTCTTTATCTTTGGTCTTATCTCTCTCTCTCTCTCTCTGGCTCCCACTCCAACTCCAACAACGTGTCTCGCCTCCGGCTGCTGCTAATAAAGGCGATTAGATAACAAGGCCCACCAACAAGGCCCACCTGGGCCATCTACTCAGACATCCATTGTTTAATTTCATTAAGACACGCCTCCAGCTGACTACAGTCCGGCGTGTTGGTCAGCTTTAGGGGCATGTAGAGTTGGGTGTCATCAGCATAACAGTGAAAGCTGATACCGTATTTGCGTATGATGTCACCTAGCGGCAGCATGTAGATGCTGAAGAGTGCAGGGCCAAGGACCGAACCCTGGGGAACTCCACACGTTACCTTAACGTAGTCCGAGGTCACATTGTTATGGGAGACACACTGCATGCTTTCAGTAAGATAAGAGTTAAACCAAGACAGGGCTAAGTCTGACGTACGATTTCGTGTTTTGATACGTTCTAATAAAATATTATGATCGACGGTATCGAAAGCAGCGCTAAGATCGAGGAGCAGCAACATAGATGACGCATCAGAGTCCATCGTTAGGAATAGATCATTAGTCATTTTTGCGAGGGCTGTCTCCGTGGAGTATAAGTTGGGAGATTGTGTTAGATGTAAGTACAAACGGAATACAATGATTTGCAAATCATTTTCAACCCATATTCAGTTGAATATGCTACAAAGACAACGTATTTGATGTTAAAACTAATAAACAATTTTTTTTTTTGCAAATAATCCTAACTTTAGAATTTGATGCCAGCAATAATAAAGGCGATTAGATAACAAGGCCCACCTGAGCCATCTACTCACCTGCCGCTGTCTTCGAGGCCGGTCCTTGCACAACCCGTTCGGCGGCAGGCCCGCAGGCCACACCCCAGTCCACAGGGCTATATAAGTAAACATTGATGGATTGATTGATCATTACAAAGTACGAACCCCGTTTCCATATGAGTTGGGAAATTGTGTTAGATGTAAATATAAACAGAATACAATGATTTGCAAATCCTTTTCAACCCATATTCAGTTGAATATGCTACAAAGACAACATATTTGATGTTCAAACTCATAAACTTTTTTTTTTTGTGCAAATAATAATTAACTTTAGAATTTGATGCCAGCAACACATGACAAAGAAGTTGGAAAAGGTGGCAATAAATACTGATAAAGTTGAGAGATGTTCATCAAACACATCCCACGGGTGTGCAGGCTAATTGGGAACAGGTGGGTGCCATGATTGGGTATAAAAGCAGCTTCCATGAAATGCTAAGTAATTCACAAACAAGGATGGGGTGAGGGTCACCAATTTGTAAGCAAATCGTCAAACAGTTTTAGAACAACATTTCTCAACGAGCTATCGCAAGGAATTTAGGAATTTTACCATCTACGGTCCGTAAAATCATCAAAAAGTTCAGAGAATCTGGAGAAATCACTGCACGTAAGCGATGATATTATGGAATTTTGACCCCTCAGGCAGTACTGCATTAAAAACCGACATCAGTGTGTAAAGGATATCACCACATGGGCTCAGGAACACTTCATAAAACCACTGTCAGTAACTACAGTTGGTCGCTACATCTGTAAGTGCAAGTTAAAACTATACTATGCAAAGCCAAACCCATTTATCAACAACATCCAGAAACGCCACAGGCTTCTCTGGGCCCGAGCTCACCTAAGATGGACTAATGCAAAGTGGAAAGGTGTTCTGTGGTCTGACTATTTAAAATTATATTTGAAAACAGAGGACGTGGTGTCTTCCAGAAAAAAGAGGAAAATAACCGGATTGTTATAGGCGCGAAGTTGAAAAGCCAGCATCTGTGATGGTATGGGGGTGCATTAGTGCCCAAGGCATGGGTAACTTACACATCTGTGAAGGCACCATTAATGCTGAAAGGTCCATACAGGTTTTGGAACAACATATGCTGCCATCCAAGCAACGTTATCATGGACGCCCCTGCTTATTTCAGCAAGACAAGTGTTACAACAGCGTGGCTCCTTAAAAAAAGAGTGCGGGTACTTTCCTGGCCCGCCTGCAGTCCAGACCTGTCTCCCTTCGAAAATGTGTGAAGTGTAAAATACGACAGCGGAGACCCCGGACTGTTGAACGACTGAAGCCCTACATTATTTTCCTCAGTTCCCAAACGTTTATTGAGTGTTGTTAAAAGAAAAGGTGATGTAACACAGTGGTGAACATGCCCTTTCCCAACTACTTTGGCACATGTTTCTGCCATTGAATTCTACGTTAATTATTATTTGCAAAAAAAACTAAAGTTTATGAGTTTGAACATCAAATATGTTGTCTCTGTAGTGCATTCAACTGAATATGGCTTGAAAAGGATTTGCAAATCACTCCGGCTTATTAGTGATTTCTAGAGCCCAAAAAAAGTTTGAGTCACTTGAGAAAAGTGCTATATAAAAAAAATTCAATTCAATTCAATTTTATATAATATTTTTTTCAATACACTTTAGCACTTTGATGTTGTTTGCTCAATGTAAAATGATTTTTTTTTTACAAATAAAATCTACTATTATTAGTAGTAGTAGTACTAACTTGTAAAGGCAAATCTTTTTTCTTTTTTTTTTTTTGCTGCTGCAGTTCTTTCTGCTTCAAAATACAGGCAAAATGCAACTCCAAATCTTTACGAGCCTCTAATTCCACCTCAGGTTCCTTTTTAAACGGAATTGCTTACTCTGAAGCACTAGACGAGGACAATAAAGGACTTTTGGGCAGCACCATGGAAAGAAAAGTGATTTTCTCCACAAAGGGAGTGCACAGCTGGGTTTTTAACATTTTTCCTTGCTTCAACACCGAGACCTTGTCATGGTCCGCAACCAATATTAATCGACCTTCGGTACACCTGTGAAAAACTATCAAAGTGGGCGCCTTGGCGAATAAAACTTCATGTTTAAAGTTTAGAATCGACAAAAGAGTAAAACACAAAAACAAACCGCAGTGTTGCCAACTCCTCAGCAAGGAAAATAGCTATCGGCTGTTCTAGAAGTCGCTAGTTGACATCATCAACTAATTTGCATAATTTATTGCAAATTAACTTTCTTCTTTCGATTAATAGATGTTCAACTTTTGTTACAGAGAGACACACAGATGAGGTGAGTAAGTGAATGTGTACAATCAAATTCGGTGATGAATTAAAAGTATGACAGTAAACGCTGTCAGCAGGAGCAAAGGTCACCGCCTCTGTCCATGGTGCTGATGACAGAGCACCATCAGACGGGGGGCGTGACAGTGCTGACGGCAGGTGAGTAGATTTCACAGATGGCACGTGTTACTCTAATCATATGTTGTCTTTAACAGGAAGAGGAGGGCGAGAGGATACGGACGTGGCTGAAAAGTCGCATCTCGCTGGAGAAAAAACTTGTTATATAATTTATGTTCATTAAAACTTAGTTCAACTTCGCACGCCTGACTCCTGTGAAGTGTGGGTCCGTGGGACCGCTAGGAAGCGACTTCCATACATACATTTGCATTTAAAATTGCAGTAGAAACCTTCGGCTAGGAACTGAAACATTTGCACTGCTTACAATATTATGTTAGATCCACTATGGACTGGACTCTCACACTATTATGGAGATCCACTATGGACTGGACTCTCACTATTATGTTAGATCTACTAGGGACTGGACTCTCACTATTATGTTGGATCCACTATGGACTGGACTCTCACTATTATGTTAGATCCACTATGGACTGGACTCTCACTATTATGTTAGATCCACTATAGACTGGACTCTCACACTATTATGTTAGATCCACTAGGGACTGGACTCTCACTATTATGTTAGATCCACTATGGACTGGACACCCACTATTATGTTAGATCCACTATGGACTGGACTCTCACACTATTATGTTAGATCCACTATGGACTGGACTCTCACACTATTATGTTAGATCCACTAGGGACTGGACTCTCACTATTATGTTAGATCTACTAGGGACTGGACTCTCACTATTATGTTGGATCCACTCTGGACTGGACTCTCACTATTATGTTAGATCCACTATGGACTGGACTCTCACTATTATGATAGATCCACTATGGACTGGACTCTCACACTATTATGTTAGATCCACTATGGACTGGACTCTCACACTATTATGTTAGATCCACTTTGGACTGGACACTCAATCTTATGCTGGATCCACTCAACATCCATTACCCCAAGGTTTCCCATTGTCATCCCATTGGGTTGAGTTTTTCCTTGCCCTGATGTGGGATCTGAGCCTTGTAATTTAGGGCCATATAAACAAACATTAATTAATCAAAACAAATCAAATCAAATCAACTTTATTTATAAAGCACATTTAAAATGTACCACAGGGGGAGCCAAAGTGCTGTACAATGAGCAGGTTAAAAGATAATACGAGGACCGAGCAAACAACACAACACAAACAAAACATGATGAAAAATAAATAAATAAAACATAAAAACAGGTTCACAGCGGGTGTATAATGGGGCGCCATTGCAGGTTTTGGATATCACTTGGTGTTCAAAGCCAAGGAATAAAAGTATGTTTTTAAGAGAGATTTAAAAACAGCAAGAGAGGAGGCTTGTCTAATACTCAGAGGTAATTGATTAATTGACCAAAAATACGCTGCGTAACTGACACAGCGCCTTTTAATACAGTGGGCCCTATGGTCGCGAGGATACGGCAGAGTGGTTTCGATTATAGGAACCGGTTCTTGAAAACGGATTCGAATCAAGCATCTGGACAACCAGTTTTTGGAACATCATCCCTAATGGAAACTCTTATCAAATCCCTTGCCTGATGAACAAATTACACTTGATTGTGCTTTTCCTGACACTTTAGGTATCAATCAATCAATGTTTATTTATATAGCCCTAAATCACAAGTGTCTCAAAGGGCTGCACAAGCCACAACGACATCCACCATACAGAGCCCACATAAGGGCAAGGAAAAACTCACCCCAGTGGGACGTCGATGACAATGACTATGAAAAACCTTGGAACCCCACCCCTCTAGGGGAGATTGAAAGCCATGGATGTCGAGCGGGTCTAACATGATATTGTGAAATTCCAGTCCATAGTGGATCCAACATAATAGTGAGAGTCCAGTCCATAGTGGATCTAACATAATAGTGAGAGTCCAGTCCATAGTGGGGCCAGCAGGAGACCATCCCAAGCGGAGACAGGTCAGCAGCACAGAGATCTCCCCAACCAATGCACAGGCGAGCGGTCCATCCCGGGTCCCGACTCTGGACAGCCAGCACGTCATCCATGACCACCGGACTTGTGTCCCCCCTGACTCCCCTCCACAAGGAAGAGGGGGGCAGAGGAGAAAAGAAAAGAAACGGCAGATCAACTGGTCTAAAAAGGGGGTGTATTCAAAGGCTAGAGTATACAAATGAGTTTTAAGATGGGATTTAAATGCTTCTACTGAGGTAGCATCTCGAACTGTTACCGGGAGGGCATTCCAGAGTACTGGAGCCCCAATAGAAAAGGCTCTATTGCCCGCAGACTTTTTTTGGGCTCTGAGAATCACTACTAAGATGTGTGTCGGGACAGAACATGCCCCATTTTCAATTCAAATGAGCAAGAAAATGGATCTCTCATCTCCGGGTTGGGGAGGAGACCCTGCCCCAAGTGGAGGAGTTCAAGTACCTAGGAGTCTTGTTCACGAGTGAGGGAAGAGTGGATCGTGCGGCGTCTTCAGTAATGCGGACGTTGTACCGATCCGTTGTGGTGAAGAAGGAGCTAAGCCGGAAGGCAAAGCTCTCAATTTACCGGTTGATCTACGTTCCCATCCTCACCTATGGTCATGAGCTTTGGGTTATGACCGAAAGGATAAGATCACGGGTACACGCGGCCCAAATGAGTTCGGGTCTCTCCCTTAGAGATAGGGTGAGAAGCTCTGCCATCCGGGAGGAACTCAAAGTAAAGCCACTGCTCCTCCACATGGAGAGGAGCCAGATGAGGTGGTTTGGGCATCTGGTCAGGATGCCACCCGAACGCCTCCCTAGGGAGGTGTTTAGGGCACGTCCAACTGGTAGGAGGCCACGGGGAAGACCCAGGACACGTTGGGAAGACTATGTCTCCCGGCTGGCCTGGGAACGCCTCGGGATCGCCCGGGAAGAGCTAGACGAAGTGGCTGGGGAGAGGGAAGTCTGGGTTTCCCTACTTAGGCTGTTGCCCCCGCGACCCGACCTCGGATAAGCGGAAGATGATGGACGGATGGATGGATGGATGCCAAATGCAGTCCTGTACCTCAGAACATAAAGAAAATGCGCTAAAAGCTTTCCATTTAAGTGCTGCAATTAAAAGCCTCTACCTGCACATTTCTGTAATTGCCTCACATCGTGTTTTGTCTCCAGCTCTCTCTCTCTCTCGTGAGAAACCACCGATATTTAGAGTCCGGTGCGGTTTAATGAGGCCTAAACAATCTTTGCAGCCCCTTTTTATCGCACAAAACAAACTCATTATGTCTTAGTCAGCCTCCTCCCTCTCGCCTCACGCCACCGAGCTTTTCTTCCCTTGAAGAATTGGGGAGTGTGTCTGGTCATGAAGGACGGAGATCCATCGGCTGGCGGCTCCGATTGGACCTTGACGTGTTGCAGGGTCTCCGGTGTCGGCAGCCACTTCCCGGCCAGGGTCCCCCGCACCAGAACGAGATTAGGTTCCATTTATCTGATTCCACATTGCTCTAAACCTATTTGGACCGTCATTTAGTCGGAGAGTGGGTCATTAGTCCAACATCTGTTTTGTTTTAAAATAAGGAGGCTGCTGTTTCGTGACTGGCCCCGCTGCCCTGGTGCAAACATTTGATGGCATCGCAGGGAACACGACAGACTTGTTTACTCGTCACATTTTGAACATTTTGACGTTAATTGCAGAAGTGGCTCTGTGTAAGATTCCATTAAAACGTTGCGTTGGAAATGCCTCGAGAAACCACAAGACAGGGCCTCAGGATAAGTGACGGCTTTTCACTTTAAAAGACTCTCACTCCAAAGATTTGCGTGCTAATGCTTGTTTTGTAATGTAAGAAAACTCTATAGGCTATGGACGCAAGTATTTTCAGAACGGTCAGATCAAACAGATAGTTTCTGTGAGTTTACAAAAGATTGATTGGAAATTGCATCTGGTAGAAATGCGGTTAGATTTGGTCATTTAAAATCCTCCCGGTTCTTGCTTTCATCAAATATGAGTACCGTAACTGGTAGAGCTCTGGAAATAACCAAGTACTGATCTTAGCTCTTAGCTCTTAAAGTTGAAGTACCAATGATTGACACACTTAACAATTTGTCTTCTGCAATTGACCCATCATCTTAAATCACCCCCTGGGAAGTGAGGGGAGCAGTGAGCAGCAGTGGTGGCCGCGCTCGAGAATCATTTATGGTGATTTAACCCCCAATTCCAACCCTTGATGCTGAGTGCCAAGCAGGGAGGTAATGGGTTCCATGTTTTTTATAGTCTTTAGTATAACTCTGCCGGGGTTTGAACTCCCAACCTACCGATCTCAGGACGGAGACTCTAACCACTAGGCCACTGAGTGAACATTCAGTTGTTGACCAAGAAAAAGCTGGAGTGAAATTTCCGGGTCAAGGGATGAGATCCTGCTTCAATTGGAAACTTTCAAGTACCTTGCGGATCTTCTTGTACCAATCTTGCCGATTGTATTGTACCATATGTCCCGGCAAGAAATCTGCCTTCAAAAGACTCCGGCTTATTAGTGATTCCTAAAGCCCAAAAAAAGTCTGCGGGCTATAGAGCGTTTTCCGTTCGGGCTCCAGTACTCTGGAATGCCCTCCCAGTAACAGTTCGAGATGCTACCTCAGTAGAAGCATTTAAGTCTCACCTTAAAACTCATTTGTATACTCTAGCCTTTAAATAGACTCCCTTTTTAGACCAGTTGATCTGCCGTTTCTTTTTTTTTTTCTCCTATGTCCCCCCCTGCCTTGTGGAGGGGGTCCGGTCCGATGACCATGGATGAAGTACTGGCTGTCCAGAGTCGAGACCCAGGATGGACCGCTCGTCGGGACCCAGGATGGACCGCTCGCCTGTGTATCGGTTGGGGACATCTCTACGCTGCTGATCCGCCTCCGCTTGAGATGGTTTCCTGTGGACGGGACTCTCGCTGCTGTCTTGGATCTGCTTTGTACTGAACCCTTGCGGCTGTGTTGGAGCCACTATGGATTGAACTTTCACAGTATCATGTTAGACCCGCTCCACATCCATTGCTTTCGGTCCCCTAGAGGGGGGGCGGTTGCCCACATCTGAGGTCCTCTCCAAGGTTTCTCATAGTCAGCATTGTCACTGGCGTCCCACTGGATGTGAATTCTCCCTGCCCACTGGGTGTGAGTTTTCCTTGCCCTTTTGTGGGTTCTTCCGAGGATGTCGTAGTCGTAATGATTTGTGCAGTCCTTTGAGACATTTGTGAATGTGGAAGTAGTGATTGGCATTGATTGACATGTCCCGGCAAGAAATCTGCATTCAAAGAACTCTGGCCTATTAGAGTGATTCCCAGAGCCCCCCAAAAAAGTCTGCGGCCTATAGAGCGCTTTCTATTCGGGATCCAACACTCTGGAATGCCCTCCTGGTAACAGTTAGAGATGTTACCTCAGTAGAAGCATTTAGGTCTCATCTTAAAATTCATTTGTATACTCTAGCCTTTAAATAGACCCCCTTTTTAGACCAGTTGATCTGCCATTTCTTTTCTTTTTTCCTCTGCCCCCCTCTCCCTCGTGGACACAGGTCCGGTGGCCATGGCTGAAGTGCTGGCTGTCCAAAGTCGGGACCCGGGATGGACCGCTCTTCTGTGCATCGGTTGAGGCCATCTCTGCTCTGCTGATCTGTCTCTGCTCGAGATAGTCTCCAGCTGGCCCCACTATGGACTCTCATTATTATGTTAGATCCACTATGGACTGGACTCTCACTATTATGTTAGATTCACTATGGACTGGACTCACACTATTATGTTAGATCCACTTTGGACTGGACTCTCACACTATTATGTTAGATCCACTATGGACTGGACTCTCACTATTATGTTAGATCCACTATGGACTGGACTCTCACTATTATGTTAGATCCACTTTGGACTGGACTCTCACTATTATGTTAGAGCCACTATGGACTGGACTCTCATTATTATGTTAGATCCACTATGGACTGGACTCTCACTATTATGTTAGATCCACTATGGACTAGACTCTCACTATTATGTTAGATCCACTATGGATTGGACTCTCACTATTATGTTAGATCCACTATGGACTGGACTCTCACACTATTATGTTAGATCCACTATGGACTGGACTCTCACACTATTATGTTAGATCCACTATGGACTGGACTCTCACACTATTATGTTAGAGCCACTATGGACTGGACTCTCACTATTATGTTAGATTCACTATGGACTGGACTCTCACTATTATGTTAGATCCACTTTGGACTGGACTCTCACTATTATGTTAGAGCCACTATGGACTGGACTCTCATTATTATGTTAGATCCACTATGGACTGGACTCTCACTATTATGTTAGATCCACTATGGACTAGACTCTCACTATTATGTTAGATCCACTATGGACTGGACTCTCACTATTATGTTAGATCCACTATGGACTGGACTCTCACACTATTATGTTAGATCTATTATGGACTGGACTCTCACACTATTATGTTAGATCCACTATGGACTGGACTCTCACACTATTATGTTAGATCCACTATGGACTGGACTCTCACTATTATGTTGGATCCACTATGGACTGGACTCTCACACTATTATGTTAGATCCACTATGGACTGGACTCTCACACTATTATGTTAGAGCCACTATGGACTGGACTCTCACTATTATGTTAGATTCACTATGGACTGGACTCTCACACTATTATATTAGATCCACTTTGGACTGGACTCTCACACTATTATGTTAGATCCACTATGGACTGGACTCTCACTATTATGTTAGATCCACTTTGGACTGGACTCTCACTATTATGTTAGAGCCACTATGGACTGGACTTCCACAGTATTATGTCAGACCCACTCCACGTCCATTGCATCGGGTCCTCTCCAAAGTTTCTTATAGTCATTCTCATCGATGTCCCACTGGGTTGGGAGTTTTTCTTTGCCCTTATGTGGGCGCTGAACTGCGGATGTCGTTGTGGCTTGTGCTGCCCTTTGAGTAACTTGTGATTTAGGGCTATATAAATAAACATCGATTGATTGATTGATTCTTTGAATATAAATATCTGAGGAAGAGGCTCTGCGATGAGGTGGCAACTTGTCCAGGGTGTACGCCGCCTTCCGCCCGATTGTAGCTGAGATAGGCACCAGCGCCCCCCGCGACACCAAAGGATAATAAGCGGTAGCAAATGGATGGATGGATGTCTGAGGAAGATTGGTGCAGAACTGTCACTTGTAGCCTGTCGACAACAAATACTACTGTAATTGGTCCCTTTTTTTGGGTTGGGGTGGGGGGGGGGGTGTTGTGTCTTTTACACTGCGGCGGTTGAATGGACGTCCAAAAGTATCACGTCAGCGGTTCTCTGTGGGTATTCCACTTAAAGGAGACCTACTTACGGTTTTTCTTCTCTTTTTAAAGAGATTATAACAAGCGGGAAACTTTTTTTTACATATCACCGTGGGCGCCACTTTCCCCCTACAGAGTTCTATCCTGTTGTCTTTATTCACCCTGTCACATCCTGTCAGCTGGAATAAGCCCGACAGTCCACGTCAGGGTTTGTTTTTTAACATGAATGCTTGACGGTAAGCAGCCCGTTGTTTTGTTGTTGCTTGTTTTACATCAACGACTGCTGGTGGGTAACATTGGGATTAATCTGACAGGACCCCCCCCCGGTGGGACATTAGCGAGCTTCCTCTGAAAAGTTGGGGGGTTTGACGACTTTGACCGATGATTACCTTCCCTCTGCCGACGCGTTATCAACGGGGGGGGGCAAACAAGACCGAGGAGCATGGATGCGGGTCGGAGAGATCAAAGCGAAGGAGAGCAGAGGTTGGGCGGGTGGCGGCGGTGGAGGGTGGAGTTAGGGGGAGCTTTGGGATATAACCGGTGTCAGAACTTTTACTTTTAATAAGGGCTGTGCTCAACATTTTTAATATGAAAAGACATTTCCATGCATAACAATTAGACATCATCATGAGGATCCTTGCCTCCGCCTGATTTAGGACCGCAATGTGGGTCACGTGTCGTTATGTACAAACCCTGTTTCCATATGAGTTGGGAAATTGTGTTAGATGTAAATATAAACAGAGTACAATGATTTGTAAATCCTTTTCAACCCATATTCAGTTGAATATGCTACAACTGATAAACATTTTTTTTTTAGAATTTGATGCCAGCAACATGTGACAAAGAGGTTGGGAAAGGTGGCAATGAATACTGATAAAGTTGAGGAATGCTCATCAAACGCTTATTTGGAACATCCCACAGGTGTGCAGGCTAATTGGGAACAGGTGGGTGCCATGATTGGCTATAAAAACAGCTTCCCAAAAAATGCTCAGTCTTTCACAAGAAAGGATGGGGCGAGGTACACCCCTTTGTCCACAACTGCGTGAGCAAATGGTCAAACAGTTTAAGAACAACCTTTCTCAAAGTGCAATTGCAAGAAATTTAGGGATTTCAACATCTACGGTCCATAATATTATCAAAAGGTTCAGAGAATCTGGAGAAATCACTCCACGTGGCCGAAAACCAACATTGAATGACCGTGACCTTCAATCCCTCAGATGGCACTGTATCAAAAACCGACATCAATCTCTAAAGGATATCACCACAGGGGCTCAGGAACACTTCAAAAAACCACTGTCACCAAATACAGTTTGTTGCAACATCTGTAAGTGCAAGTTAAAGCTCTATTATACAAAGCAAAAGCCATTTATCAACAACATCCAGAAACGCCGCTGGCTTTTCTGGGCCCGAGATCATCCAAGACAGGGGTAGGGAACCTATGGCTCTAGAGCCAGATGTGGCTCTTTTGATGACTGCATCTGGCTCTCAGATAAATCTTAGCTGACATTGCTTAAATGGTAAATGGGTTGTACTAGTATAGCGGTGAAGTGTCTTGCCCAAGGACACAACGGACATGACTAGGATGGTAGAAGGTGGGGATTGAACCGGTAACCCTCAGATTGCTGGCACAGCCACTCTAACTTAACACCATACGTCATTAATAATTCCGCTGGTCATCACAGTGTTAAAAATAACGTTTAAATTATAAAACATTCTCATGCATTTTAATCCAACCATCCGTTTCCTACCGCACCTGTTCAAGATGTCGCATTAATGGTAAGAAGTATTATATGTATTATTGGTTAACTTTAGAATAACACTGTTATTAAAAAGAATAAGAGACTTATTACAGTCTAAAAATGTTGGTCTTACTCAAAAATGCACGCATTTAGTTGTATTCAGTGTAAAAAATATTGCCAGGACCGGCCTCTGAATAAGCGACAGGTGCATAAACGGACCACCTGGGCCTTGTTATCTAATCACCTGTCGCTCTGTTATAAGCAGCAGCCAGGAGGAGAGACGGGGTTGGGGCTGGAGCCAGAGCGCGAGCGAAAACAAAAAAGACAATTGCTGGAAAGCAACTGAGAGACTTATCGAAAAACAAAACAATATTGTAACCCTGAAACAGGCTCTCATTTCGGTGCTTGGTGGTCTGAAGAACCCCCAGAAGAGCAAGCCCCACACTAACCAATAATAAATAAATAACTTCTTACCATTAACACAACTTTTTGAACAGGTGCGGTATAAAATTGGATGGATGGATTAAAAATGCATGAGAATGTTTTATATTTTGAACATTATTTTTAACAGTGTGATTACAAGTGGAATTATTCATTATTTATTGTGTTAAGCAATGTTAGCTCAGATTTACCCGAGAGCCAGATGCAGTCATCAAAGGAGCCACATCTGGCTCCCGAGCCATAGGTTCCCTAACCCTGATCTAGGGTCATGAACTGGTCTGTAAAATCTGGACACTTTGTTGAGTAGTGGAATGTCTTGCAGAGTTTGCACACAAAGATGATGTTGCGGGTCATTTTGACCCAGGCGCTTTAATGTGGGTAAATAGCCAAAATAAACAAGTCTCTTTGATGTACTTTTTACTTTGATGTACAATTTGTTTGTATTTTGATTGCCTCTGAGACCCAGAGCCAGGTGTGTGAAGAGAGGGAACTTTCTCAAACTTGTCCTTGTCACTGTTCTCATGTCATCTCTTTGACAAACTCACCCAAAAATGAGCTCCAGAAGGATGACATCTGAGGAGACAAGGACAAGTGTGAGAAAGGCATGATGTCTCCAAGGTTCCGAAAAATAGTCGAAAAAATTCATCGTGTTAAGCAATGCCAGCTCAGATTTATGTGAGAGCCAGATGCAGTCATCAAAAGAGCCACATCTGGCTCCCGACCCATAGGTTCCCTACCCCTGCTCTACATAAAACAAGAATGGGAAATAATTCCACTCTCAAAGCTTCAACAATTAGTTTCCTCAGTTCCCAAACGTTTATTGAGTGTTGTTAAAAGACAAGGTGATGTAACACAGTGGTGAACATGCCCTTTCCCAACTACTTTGGCACGTGTTGAAGCCATGAACTTCTAAGTTAATTATTATTTGCAAGAAATAAAAAAAGTTTATGAGTTTGAACATCAAATGTCTTGTCTTTGTAGTGCATTCAATTGAATATGGGTTGAAAATGATTTACAAATAATTGTATTCTGTTTGAGCTTCACGGTGGAAGAGGGGTTAGTGCAGGGACGACGTGGCGCAGTGGGAGAGTGGCCGTGCGCAACCCGAGGGTCCCTGGTTCAAATCCCACCTAGTACCAACATCGTCACGTCTGTTGTGTCCTGAGCAAGACACTTCACCCTTGCTCCTGATGGTTGCTGGTTGGCGCCTTGCATGGCAGCTCCCTCCATCAGTGTGTGAATGTGTGTGTGAATGGGTAAATGTGGAAGTAGTGTCAAAGCGCTACCTTGAAGGTAGAAAAGCGCTATACAAGTACAACCCATTTACCATTTTAGTGCGTCTGCCTCACAATACGAAGGTCCTGCAGTCCTGGGTTCAAATCCAGGCTCGAGATCTTTCTGTGTGGAGTTTGCATGTTCTCCCCGTGACTGCGTGGGTTCCCTGCAGGTACTCCGGCTTCCTCCCACTTCCAAAGACATGCACCTGGGGATAGGTTGATTGGCAACACTAAATTGGCCCTAGAGTGTGAATGTGAGTGTGAATGTTGTCTGTCTATCTGTGTTGGCCCTGCGATGAGGTGGCAACTTGTCCAGGGTGTACCCTGCCTTCCGCCCGATTGTAGCTGAGATAGGCGCCAGCGCCCCCCGCGACCCCAAAAGGGAATAAGCGGTAGAAATTGGATGGATGGATGTATTCTGTTTATATTAACATCTAACACAATTTCCCAACTCATATGAGTTTGACACCCCTGGTCTAAGCAGACTCTTAGGATTTTGGTCATTTCAAACTATCAATTTTGCAAATAGGGTCAGTTTTCAGATCTGGCTTGCAACAGGAAGTCATATCAAGCGTGGGAACACTGAAGATGTTTCCAGTGAATAATCGGTTTGATCTGCAGACCCCGGACTGGAAGTACTTCTACGAGGCGTAATCATGATCTTGTTCCACTAAATGTGTAAATGGCCCCTTATTTCATGGGCTCTCGTACTGTAAATCCCTCCTTAACATCCCCCTTGTGAATGACATTTAAGTGGACAGTATCACTCAGCGTGGGGCTGAGATGACTAATAACCATCTCCAATTTCCACACGACACCCCCCACTTGGATTGGCCGCCATTGGATAAGTGGTGGATTTCGTGATCAACAGTCTCTCTTTACCAATCATTCCTGGCAGCGAAATCAAATAATTCCAGGCGGAGCATCTCTCCGTCTCTCTCTCTCTCTCTCCTGCGATGAAATGGGGCCATAAAAAGCTTCTGTCATTTGGTAGTTAATCAAGCAGGGAGCTAAGATTTCACACCAGTGCTTACACTCAAAAGAACAAATCCTGCAAGTTTACTGACTTCAGCAAGTTCCACTGCAGAAAAAGGGGAGCTGAGCAGGCTGCACTAAAGAGCGGCTCGGTGGGAAAGATGGCATATAAGTTGTTTTTGCTGACCCAAAGGCTTCTTCTGTTCGGAACGGATCGGGGTAGAAAATGTTTAACTGTTCCCCTCTCATCAGCAGTCATTGAACATCATGCTGCAAACCAAAGTTTGCCGAGAGCCAGATATTTTTCCCGCTTGCCTTTCATGCATTCGTCACTGACGGTCTAAAAGTGTAAAATTACGTTTTTTTTTTCCAATGACAGCCTCCTCACCCGTTTTCACACCCTCACACTTCTTACCTCACCTTTCTGTGACCTTGTTAGGAAAAAAATCTGCGGAAGGACGCCACTCTTGCCGTTTTCGACGTGAGGTGTCTGGTGCCACTTAAACATTCTGGCCTGTTAGAACAATTATGTTTAGGTTATCACATAACTTTAGTATGATTAAAGTTTGTTGCTATAGTTATCAGCTATTGTGCTCAAGTTAGACTTTTGTATCTGTGCAAGGACGAAATTTCTTGTCCAAGGGGTGACTTCAGCCACCTTAGTACCTTAGAGTGAGACTGACTAAGTGTGCAGCTCCA
This sequence comes from Nerophis ophidion, assembly GCF_033978795.1. Taxonomy (NCBI): domain Eukaryota; kingdom Metazoa; phylum Chordata; class Actinopteri; order Syngnathiformes; family Syngnathidae; genus Nerophis; species Nerophis ophidion. The sequence continues at coordinate 45,376,921 of NC_084624.1, forward strand.
TGCCTTCTCCTCATGAGCTAAATTGAACTCTGTCTGCATGATTCCTTCCTTCTTGTCTGTTTAACAGATGTCATCAGTGTTTGAACCTGACTTTTTTTTTCCAATGACAGCCTCCTCACCCGTTTTCACACCCTCACACTTCTTACCTCACCTTTCTGTGACCTTGTTAGGAAAAAAATCTGCGGAAGGACGCCACTCTTGCTGTTTTCGACGTGAGGTGTCTGATGCCACTTAAACATACTCGCCTGTTAGAATAATTATATTTAGGTTATCACATGATTAAAGTTTGTTGCTATAGTTATCAGCTATTGTGCTCAAGTTACACTTTTGTATCTGTGCAAGGATGAAATTTCTTGTCTGAGGGGTGGCTTCAGCCGTGGATGTTATCTTTGTTTTAGTCCGCTAACAGCCAAAGACTTCCAGAACGACAGACACAGACGAAGCAGAGACAAGGCAAAATCACAAAGCCCCAGCACATTCCGTCACGTATTGTGCATCCTGGACCTGCTTTGCATGTTAAATAAATAAATGATAAATTGGTTGTACTTGTATAGCGCTTTTCTACCTTCAAAAGTAGTCAAAGCGCTTTGACATTACTTCCACATTTACCCATTCACACCCACATTCACACACTGATGGAGGGAGCTGCCATGCAAGGCGCCAACCAGCACCCATCAGGAGCAAGGGTGAAGTGTCTTGCTCAGGACACAACGGATGTGACGAGGTTGGTACTCGGTGGGGATTGAACCAGGGACCCTCGGGTTGCGCATAGCCACTCTCCCACTGTGCCACGCCGTCCAGTTATATGTGACCATTCCTTTTAGAGACGGCCTCAGTGATGTTGACTGGGGAACTCCTGACAGGAGGGACGCAGGAGCTGAACCTTAGAGTGAGACTGTAACTAAGTGTGCAGCTCCATGCGTTCTCCTCATGAGCTAAATTGAACTCTGTCTGCATGATTCATTGCTTCTTGTCTGTTTAATAGATGTCATCAGTGTTTGAACCTGACTTTTTTTCCAATGACCGCCTCCTCACCCGTTTTCACACCCTCACACTTCTTCCCTCACTTTTCTATGACCTTGTTAGGAAAAAAAATCTGCAGAGGAACGCCGCTCTTGCGGTTTTCGACGTGGCATTTCACCGGGGGTGTCTGATGCCACTTAAACATACTGGCCTGTTAGAATAATTATATTTAGGTTATCACATAACTTTAGTATGCTTAAAGTTTTCTGCTATAGTTATCAGCTATTGTGCTCAAGTTACACTTTTGTATCTGTGCAAGGACAAAATTTATTGTCTGAGGGGTGACTTCAGCCACAGATGTAATCTTTGTTTTAGCCTGCAAAGGACTTCCAGGATGACAGATGCAGACGAAGCATAGACAAGGCGAAATCACAAGGCCCCAGCACATTCCGTCACGTATTGTGCGTCCTGGACTTGTTTTCTATGTTATATGTGACCATTCCTTTTAGAGACGCCCTCAGTGATGTTGAATGGGGAACTCCTGAATAAATAGAGGGATGCGGGAGCTGTACCTTAGAGTGAGACTGTGTCTAAGTGTGCAGCTCCATGCGTTCTCCTCATGAGCTAAATTGAACTCTGTCTGCATGATTCATTGCTTCTTGTCTGTTTAATAGATGTCATCAGTGTTTGAACCTGACTTTTTTTCCAATGACCGCCTCCTCACCCGTTTTCACACCCTCACACTTCTTCCCTCACTTTTCTATGACCTTGTTAGGAAAAAAAAATCTGCAGAGGAACGCCGCTCTTGCGGTTTTCGACGTGGCATTTCACCGGGGGTGTCTGATGCCACTTAAACATACTGGCCTGTTAGAATAATTATATTTAGGTTATCACATAACTTTAGTATGCTTAAAGTTTTCTGCTATAGTTATCAGCTATTGTGCTCAAGTTACACTTTTGTATCTGTGCAAGGACAAAATTTATTGTCTGAGGGGTGACTTCAGCCACAGATGTAATCTTTGTTTTAGCCTGCAAAGGACTTCCAGGATGACAGATGCAGACGAAGCATAGACAAGGCGAAATCACAAGGCCCCAGCACATTCCGTCACGTATTGTGCGTCCTGGACTTGTTTTCTATGTTATATGTGACCATTCCTTTTAGAGACGCCCTCAGTGATGTTGAATGGGGAACTCCTGAATAAATAGAGGGATGCGGGAGCTGTACCTTAGAGTGAGACTGTGTCTAAGTGTGCAGCTCCATGCGTTCTCCTCATGAGCTAAATTGAACTCTGTCTGCATGATTCATTGCTTCTTGTCTGTTTAATAGATGTCATCAGTGTTTGAACCTGACTTTTTTTTTTCCAATGACCGCCTCCTCACCCGTTTTCACACCCTCACACTTCTTCCCTCACTTTTCTATGACCTTGTCAGGAAAAAAAATCTTCAGAGGAACGCCGCTCTTGTGGTGGTTTTCGACGTGGCATTTCACCAGGGGTGTCTGATGCCACTTAAACATACTCGCCTGTTAGAATAATTATGTTTAGGTTATCACATAACTTTAGTATGCTTAAAGTTTGTTGCTATAGTTAACTATTGTGCTCAAGTTACACTTTTGTATCTGTGCAAGGATGAAATTTCTTGTCCGAGGGTTGACTTCAGCGACAGATGTAATCTTTGTTTTAGCCCGCTACCAGCAAAGGACTTCCAGAATGACAGACACAGAAGAAGCAGAGACAAGGCAAAATCACAAAACCCCAGCACATTCCATCACGTATTGTGCGTAATGGACCTGCTTTGCATGTTAAATGTGACCATTCCTTTTGGAGACGGCCTCAGTGATGTTGACTGGGGAACTCCTGAATAAATAGAGGGAAGCGGGAGCTGTACCTTAGAGTGTCACTGTGACTAAGTGTGCAGCTTCATGCATTCTCCCCATGAGCTAAATTGAACTCTGTCTCTGCATGATTCACTGCTTCTTGTCTGTTTAATAGATGTCATCAGTGTTTGAACCTGACTTTTTTTTTCCAATGACCGCCTCCTCACCCGTTTTCACACCCTCACACTTCTTCCCTCACTTTTCTATGACCTTGTTAGGAAAAAAATCTTCAGAGGAACGCCGTTCTTGCGGTTTTCGACGTGGCATTTCACCGGGGGTGTCTGATGCCACTTAAACATACTCGCCTGTTAGAATAATTATATTTAGGTTATCACATAACTTTAGTATGTTTAAAGTTTGTTGCTATAGTTATCAGCTATTGTGCTCAAGTTAGACTTTTGTATCCGTGCAAGGACAAAATTTCTTGTCTGAGGGGTGGCTTCAGCCACGGATGTAATCTTTGTTTTAGCACGCAAAGGACTTCCAGGATGACAGATGCAGACGAAGCAGAAACAAGGCAAAATCACAAAGCCGCAGCACATTCAGTCACGTATTGTGCGTCCTCGACCTGCTTTGCATGTTATATGTGACCATTCCTTTTAGAGACGGTCTCAGTGATGTTGACTGGGGAACTCCTGACAGGAGGGACGCAGGAGCTGTACCTTAGAGTGAGACTGTGACTAAGTGTGCAGCGCCATAAGTTCTCCTCATGAGCTAAATTGAACTCTGTCCCTGCATGATTCCTTGCTTCTTGTCTGTTTAATAGATGTCATCAGTGTTTGAACCTGACTTTTTTTTCCCAATGACCACCTCCTCACCCGTTTTCACACCCTCACACTTCTTCCCTCACTTTTCTATGACCTTGTTAGGAGAAAAAATCTTCAGAGGAACGCCGCTCTTGCGGTTTTTGACGTGGTTTTCGACGTGGCATTTCACCGGGGGTGTCTGATGCCACTTAAACATACTCGCCTGTTAGAATAATTATGTTTAGGTTACCACATAACTTTAGTATGCTTAATGTTTGTTGCTATAGTTATCAGCTATTGTGCTCAAGTTACACTTTTGTATCGGTGCAAGGACGAAATTTCTTGTCTGAGGGGTGACTTCAGCCACAGATGTAATCTTTGTTTTAGCACGCAAAGGACTTCCAGGATGACAGATGCAGACGAAGCAGAAACAAGGCGAAATCACAAGGCCCCAGCAAATTCCGTAACGTATCGTGCGTCCTGGACCTGTTTTGCATGTTATATGTGACCACTCCTTTTAGAGACGGCCTCAGTGATGTTGACTGGGGAACTCCTGAATAAATAGAGGGATGCGGGAGCTGTACCTTAGAGTGAGACTGTGACTAAGTGTGCAGCTCCATGCGTTCTCCTCATGAGCTAAATTGAACTCTGTCTCTGCATGATTCCTTGCTTCTTGTCTGTTTAATAGATGTCATCAGTGTTTGAACCTGACTTTTTTTTTTCCAATGACCGCCTCCTCACCCGTTTTCACACCCTCACACTTCTTCCCTCACTTTTCTATGACCTTGTCAGGAAAAAAAATCTTCAGAGGAACGCCGCTCTTGTGGTGGTTTTCGACGTGGCATTTCACCAGGGGTGTCTGATGCCACTTAAACATACTCGCCTGTTAGAATAATTATATTTAGGTTATCACATAACTTTAGTATGTTTAAAGTTTGTTGCTATAGTTATCAGCTATTGTGCTCAAGTTAGACTTTTGTATCCGTGCAAGGACAAAATTTCTTGTCTGAGGGGTGACTTCAGCGACAGATGTAATCTTTGTTTTAGCACGCAAAGGACTTCCAGGATGACAGATGCAGACGAAGCAGAAACAAGGCAAAATCACAAAGCCGCAGCACATTCAGTCACGTATTGTGCGTCCTCGACCTGCTTTGCATGTTATATGTGACCATTCCTTTTAGAGACGGTCTCAGTGATGTTGACTGGGGAACTCCTGACAGGAGGGACGCAGGAGCTGTACCTTAGAGTGAGACTGTGACTAAGTGTGCAGCGCCATAAGTTCTCCTCATGAGCTAAATTGAACTCTGTCCCTGCATGATTCCTTGCTTCTTGTCTGTTTAATAGATGTCGTCAGTGTTTGAAACTGACTTTTTTTCCAATGACCGCCTCCTCACCCGTTTTCACACCCTCACACTTCTTCCCTCACTTTTCTATGACCTTGTCAGGAAAAAAAATCTTCAGAGGAACGCCGCTCTTGTGGTGGTTTTCGACGTGGCATTTCACCGGGGGTGTCTGATGCCACTTAAACATACTCGCCTGTTAGAATAATTATATTTAGGTTATCACATAACTTTAGTATGTTTAAAGTTTGTTGCTATAGTTATCAGCTATTGTGCTCAAGTTAGACTTTTGTATCCGTGCAAGGACAAAATTTCTTGTCTGAGGGGTGACTTCAGCCACAGATGTAATCTTTGTTTTAGCACGCAAAGGACTTCCAGGATGACAGATGCAGACGAAGCAGAAACAAGGCAAAATCACAAAGCCGCAGCACATTCAGTCACGTATTGTGCGTCCTCGACCTGCTTTGCATGTTATATGTGACCATTCCTTTTAGAGACGGTCTCAGTGATGTTGACTGGGGAACTCCTGACAGGAGGGACGCAGGAGCTGTACCTTAGAGTGAGACTGTGACTAAGTGTGCAGCGCCATAAGTTCTCCTCATGAGCTAAATTGAACTCTGTCCCTGCATGATTCCTTGCTTCTTGTCTGTTTAATAGATGTCGTCAGTGTTTGAAACTGACTTTTTTTCCAATGACCGCCTCCTCACCCGTTTTCACACCCTCACACTTCTTCCCTCACTTTTCTATGACCTTGTCAGGAAAAAAAATCTTCAGAGGAACGCCGCTCTTGTGGTTTTCGACGTGGCATTTCACCAGGGGTGTCTGATGCCACTTAAACATACTCGCCTGTTAGAATAATTATGTTTAGGTTATCACATAACTTTAAAATGCTTAAAGTTTGTTGCTATAGTTATCAGCTATTGTGCTCAAGTTACACTTTTGTATCTGTGCAAGGATGAAATTTCTTGTCCGAGGGTTGACTTCAGCGACAGATGTAATCTTTGTTTTAGCCCGCTACCAGCAAAGGACTTCCAGAATGACAGACACAGAAGAAGCAGAGACAAGGCAAAATCACAAAACCCCAGCACATTCCATCACGTATTGTGCGTAATGGACCTGCTTTGCATGTTATATGTGACCATTCCTTTTGGAGACGGCCTCAGTGATGTTGACTGGGGAACTCCTGAATAAATAGAGGGAAGCGGGAGCTGTACCTTAGAGTGTCACTGTGACTAAGTGTGCAGCTTCATGCATTCTCCCCATGAGCTAAATTGAACTCTGTCTCTGCATGATTCATTGCTTCTTGTCTGTTTAATAGATGTCATCAGTGTTTGAACCTGACTTTTTTTTCCAATGACCACCTCCTCACCCGTTTTCACACCCTCACACTTCTTCCCTCACTTTTCTATGACCTTGTTAGGAAAAAAAATCTTCAGAGGAACGCCGTTCTTGCGGTTTTCGACGTGGCATTTCACCGGGGGTGTCTGATGCCACTTAAACATACTGGCCTGTTAGAATAATTATATTTAGGTTATCACATAACTTTAGTATGCTTAAAGTGTGTTGCTATATTTATTAGCTATTGTGCTCAAGTTACACTTTTGTATCTGTGCAAGGACAAAATGTGTTGTCTGAGGGGTGGCTTCAGCCACAGATGTTATCTTTGTTTTAGTCCGCTAACAGCCAAGGACTTCCAGGATGACAGACACAGAGGAAGCAGAGACAAGGCGAAATCACAAGGCCCCACACAATTTTGTGCCTAATTTTGTTGTGATGCTCCGCAACGTAACAAGGTTTTCCAAAATAAATCAAGTCAAGTTATGGTAAAAAATGCCAACATGGCACTGCCATATTTATTATTGAAGTCACAAAGTGGATTATTTTTTTAACATGCCTCATAAAAAACAGCTTGGAATTTGGGATATGCTCTCCCTGAGAGAGCATGAAGAGTTTGAGGTGGACAGGGTCGGGTGGGCGGGGTTTGAGATGGGGTGAGTCGGAAGTAGCGGTGGGGTTTTATATTGTGGCGTACTGGAAGAGTTAATGCTGCAAGGGATTCTGGGTATTTGTTCTGTTGTGTTTATGTTGGATTACGGTGCAGATGTTCTCCCGAAATGTGTTTGTTATTCTTGTTTGGTGTGGGTTCACGGTGTGACGCATATTTGTAACAGTGTTAAAGTTGTTTGTACGGCCACCCTCAGTGTGACCTGTATGGCTGTTGACCAAGTATGCGTTGCATTCACTTGTGTGTAAAAGCCGCATATATTACGTGACTGGGCCGGCACGTAAAAGCAGTACCTTTAAGGTTTAGTGGCGTAATTTTTTAAACCAATACCGATAACTTTGAAACCGATACTGATTATTTCCGATATTACATTTTAAAGCATTTATCGTCCATTAAAATCGGACATCTCTTATCAAAACACTTAAAACAAGTCAAACACTCCGACATAGAATCTGCTTAGTGAGAAGAATGATCTGACCAGACAGAAAATAAGCAAATATCAGACTTATTTGAGATATTTATCTTACTTAGATTTCACTTTTTGCAATGCATCGTCTACTGACTTGTACGGCTCGAAGTGTTGTAAGCAGGGGACCAAAGATCTGGAACTGGCTTGATGAGAGCCTCAATGCTGTATTCATCCTCCAACTTCAAAACTGAAATCATACCTCCATTCAGAGAATTTAATATCCCATATGATTTGGGGCTTCATTATTTTGTAAAACAGACCAAACTCACCACAAAATGAACGACAACAAGATTGATTTTTCAAGAATTAAATCACGGATTGAAAGTTGCCATCAATTCCACGTGGGTGCTCAACAAATAGATTAATAATTCATTTTCCTACCAATTGTCTTTAATAATGTTGACAAAATAATAGAATGATAAACGACACAATTTGTTACTGAATTTGCAATAAGAAAGATATGTTTAATGGACCATAAGATCCATCCATCCATCCATCTTCTTCCGCTTATCCGAGGTCGGGTCGCGGGGGCAACAGCCTAAGCAGGGAAACCCAGACTTCCCTCTCCCCAGCCACTTCGTCTAGCTCTTCCCGGGGGATCCAGAGGCGTTCTCAGGCCAGCCGGGAGACATAGTCTTCCCAACGTGTCCTGGGTCTTCCGGTTGGACGTGCCCTAAACACCTCCCTAAGGAGGCGTTCGGGTGGCATTCCGACCAGATGCCCAAACCACCTCATCTGGCTCCTCTCCATGTGGAGGAGCAACGGCTTGTGGTGAAGAAGGAGCTGAGCCGGAAGGCAAAGCTCTCAATTTACCGGTCGATCTACGTTCCCATCCTCACCTATGGTCATGAGCTTTGGGTCATGACCGAAAGGACAAGATCACGGGTACAAATGAGTTTGCTCCACCGGGTGGCGGGTCTCTCCCTTAGAGATAGGGTGAGAAGCTCTGCCATCCGGGGGGAGCTCATCTGGCTCCACATGGAGAGGAGCCAGATGAGGTGGTTCGGGCATCTGGTCAGGATGCCACCCGAAAGCCTCCCTAGGGAGGTGTTTAGGGCACGTCCAACCGATAGGAGGCCACGGGGAAGACCCAGGACACGTTGGGAAGACTATGTCTCCCGGCTGGCCTGGGAACGCCTCGGGATCCCCCGGGAAGAGCTAGACGAAGTGGCTGGGGAGAGGGAAGTCTGGGTTTCCCTGCTTAGGCTGCTGTCCCCGCGACTCGACCTCGGATAAGCGGAAGAAGATGGATGGATAAAGAAGGCGCTCGGACTGGTCTCGGGATTTCTTGAAGTTTCAGGTGTCCCCTGTACTATATTTGATAATAATCAGTAATTTATTGGCATCTATCCGTCACCACCGGCTGGTTCTTCATTGCCCTCGTTGTCGGGATTCAGTCACCGTCGACATAATTAGCTCAGTCTTGCCAGCTAATCCCCTAATTATTCGCCCGTGAATGAGATGATACTCAACTCATTGTTTTTCAATGTTTTGTAGAGGGGTGTATTTTTTTTTCCAATTCTCTCCTCCGGGGAAGCTGTTGAGACCCATCGTCGGATCGAGACCTCGCCGATAATGAGTCTGGCATGAAATAAAGTTAATTCCTAATTTAATTGGCACGTCCTGACAGAGAGGAATTAATCCACATGAGCTTGTTTGAGAACTTTGCGAAGGTTTTTTTAAGGTCACGGTCTCCCGGGGATGCGATACGTTCGCCTCGGACTTGCTTTCATGGTCTTAACTTTGCTTCAGGAGACAATCTCCTTGGTAAAAGACAAATGAGTGGTTATGGAAGGACAACAAAGTTTGTGCTCAGCCACGCTGGATCTTGATAATGACCGAGTCTTTTTTACCCCCGACCATCGTTAGTTATTGTCTCCTCCGTCGCTTTTTCGTTGCCAAGGAGACCCGCCGAGGTTGGTCTACGACGGAAAGCCGAGACATGTTTTTACATCTCGATGAGAACAACCTAGCAACCCTAATGAGAGACTCTTCATTTACAATTGAAGTTAAAAAGTTGCTTTGGAGCAATCAGAGCTGCTCACCCGGTCAATAAGGTGGCCACTATGTTGTAGACATCAACTTAACCCTTCTATTATGTTGAGGGTCAATTTGACCCATTTCAGTTTTTGTGTTTATCAAATTACTGGTTATCCTTTCTTTTTCTTGCTGAAATTTGGTGACTTTTCTTCATCTAGGGCAGGGGTCGGGAACCTTTTTGACTGAAAGAGCCAAGAAGCCAAATATTTTAAGATGTATTTACTTAAGAGCCTGAACACTGAACACAACTAAACGCGTGCACTTTTAAGTAAGACCAACATTTCTAGAGTATAACAGGTCCCTTATTCTTTTGTAATAACATAGTTATTCTGAAGCTAAATGTGGAGGGGTCGTGGCCTGCGGGCCTGCAGCGAAGCGGGGTGTTGCCAGGATCGGCCTTGAAATCAGCGACAGGTGTGTAGAAGGCCCACCTGGGCCTTGTTGTCTAATCATCTGTTGCTCTCTTATAAGCAGCAGCCAGGAGGAGAGACGGGGTTGGGGCTGGAGCCAGAGCGCGAGCGAAAACGAAAAAGACAATTGCTGGAAAGCAACTGAGAGACTTATTGAAAAATAAAACAATATTGTAACCCTGAAACAGGCTCTCATGTCGGTGCTTGGTGGTCTGAAGAACCCCCAGGAGGGCAAGCCCCACACTAACCAATAATAAATAAATAACTTCTTCCCTTTAACACAACTTCTTGAACAGGTGCGGTAGGAAATGGATGGATGGATTAAAAATGCATGAGGATGTTTTATATTTTGAACGTTATTTTTACCACTGTGATTACAAGTGGAATTATTCATTATTTATCGTGTTAAGCAATGTCAGCTCAGATTAACCCGAGAGCCAGATGCAGTCATCAAAAGAGCCACATCTGGCTCCCGAGCCATAGGTTCCCTACCCCTGATCTAGGGTCATGAACTGGTCTGTAAAATCTGGACACTTTGTTGAGTAGTGGAATGTCTTGCAGGCTTTGCACACAAAGATGATGTTGCGGGTCATTTTGACCCAGACGCTTTAATGTGGGTAAATAGCCAAAATAAACAAGTCTCTTTGATGTACTTTTTACTTTGATGTACAATTGTTTGTATTTTGATTGCCTCTGACACCCGGACCCAGGTGTGTGAAGAGAGGGAACTTTCTCAAACTTGTCCTTGTCACTGTTCTCATGTCATCTCTTTGACAAACTCACCCAAAAATGAGCTCCAGAAGGATGACATCTGAGGAGACAAGGACAAGTGTGAGAAAGGCATGATATCAAAAAATATTCGAAAAAACGGAAAATAACAGAGCTGAGACCCAATGTTTGCAATGGGTTGAAAATGAGAATGGCGGCTGTGTTACCTCGGCGACGTCACATTCTGACGTCATCGCCTCCAGAGCGATAAACAGAAAGGCGTTTAATGTGCCAAAATTCACCCATTTAGAGTTCGGAAATCGGTTCAAAAATATATGGTCTTTTTTCTGCACCATCAAAGTATATATTGACGCTTACATAGGTCTGCTGATAATGTTCCCCTTTACCTCGGAATCTGATCAGCAGTGAGTCTACGTCGTTCAGGATGACCTGCGGCATGATTACAGTCGGTGAACATTTATGATCAAGGGTCAGGGGGGAGCTGGAGTCTATCACAGCTGACCTGCAGGGTTATCGGTCAATCAAATACCAACCAAAATGTCCAAAGTTTGTTGTAAGGTTCATCCTTGGGAATGAAAAATGCACAAGAGCCAAAACCAGTGAAGTTGGCACGTAGTACTTTGTAAATAAAAACAGAATACGATGATTTGCAAATCCTTTTCAATTTATATTCAATTGAATTGACTGCAAAGACAAGATATTTGATGTTCGAACTGAGGACTCCGGCTTATTAGTGATTCCCAAAGCCCAAAAAAAGTCTGCGGGCTATAGAGCGTTTTCCGTTCGGGCTCCAGTACTCTGGAATGCCCTCCCGGTAACAGTTCGAGATGCTACCTCAGTAGAAGCATTTAAGTCTCACCTTAAAACTCATTTGTATACTCTAGCCTTTAAATAGACTCCCTTTTTAGACCAGTTGATCTGCCGTTTCTTTTCTTTTTCTTCTATCTCCCACTCTCCCTTGTGGAGGGGGTCCGGTCCGATCCGGTGGCCATGTACTGCTTGCCTGTGTATCGGCTGGGGACATCTCTGCGCTGCTGACCCGCCTCCGCTTGGGATGGTTTCCTGCTGGCTCCGCTGTGAACGGGACTCTCGCTGCTGTGTTGGATCCGCTTTGGACTGGACTCTCGCGACTGTGTTGGATCCATTGTGGATTGAACTTTCACAGTATCATGTTAGACCCGCTCGACATCCATTGCTTTCCTCCTCTCCAAGGTTCTCATAGTCATTATTGTCACCGATGTCCCACTGGGTGTGAGTTTTCCTTGCTCTTATGTGGGCCTACCGAGGATGTCGTGGTGGTTTGTGCAGCCCTTTGAGACACTAGTGATTTGGGGCTATATAAGTAAACATTGATTGATTGATTGATTGACATTCTTGCTTAAGTTTTTCAACAGTCCCGGTTCTCCGTTGTGGTATTTTAGGATTGATATTGCGCCAATGGAGGACAGATCTGGACTATAGGCAGGCCAGTCTAGTACCCGCACTATTTTACTATGAAGCCACGCTGTTGCAACACATTGTCTTGCTGAAATATTGTCAGTTTCAAACACTGATGACATCTATTAAACAGACAAGGAATCATGTAGAGACAGAGTTCAATTTAGCTCATGAGGAGAACGCATGGAGCTGAACACATAGTCACAGTCTCACCCTACGCTCTAAGGTACAGCTCCCACGCACCTGTTATTATCCAGAGTTCCATAGTCAACATCACGGAGGCCGCCTCTAAAAGGAGTGCTCACATATATCATGCAAAACAGGTCCAGTACGCACAATACGGGGCGGAATGTACTGGGGTCTTTGTGATTTCGCTTTGTTCCTGCGTTGTCTGTGTGCTGTCATCTTATCTTCGTCGAGGTCCTTGAAGTCCTTGGCTGTTATGGAACTGTTATTGATTCTTTGCTTCTTGTCTGTTTAATAGATGTCATCCACGTTTGAACCTGACAAGCACGTAGCCTGAGAAAACAAGGCAAAATACAACAAACATGGACAACAAACGGCAAAATATTTATTCAACTAAACGGAACACCAGAGGAAGCGAGAGTAATAGTCATAAGGAAAAAAGCACAGCTGGATAAATATCGATAACGACAAAAGCAATAAACACAACAATGACGCAAACATGCAACAGTTCATCAGACCAACATTAATTCCAATAACAAACTGTCAAGTACTAATAATTGCAGAATAGAGATGTCCGATAATATCGGAAAGCCGATATTAGAAACTTGAGGGTTCCAGGTTCAATTCCCTGCTTCTGCCATCCTAGTCACTTCCGAGATTTTACCCACCTGCTCCCAGTGCCACCCACACTGGTTTAAATGGGAGTTAGGTATTGGGTTTCACGATGTAAAAGCGCTTTGAGTCACTAGAGAAAAGCGCTATATAAATATAATTAATTTTAGGTATGGTGTTGATATTTTAATAGTACTCACCGTTAACACATTCACCAAAGCACAGTTACTACTTGTAGTCTGTATCGGTATTGGTAATGTGACGACCAAGTCGCATGGTGGTGCGGGGTTTGTTCTCCCAGGATGCAGACGGACTTCGGAAACAGCCTGCAGGTAGGACATGATTTATTTAAGAAATAAATCAGACGGGAACAGACAAAAACGTACAAAAACAAAACTGTACATGATCGCGGCAGCGGATCATAACAGGTAATGCCCGATCTCACTCTTGATTGATCAGTATCCGTGGCTTAAGAAGTTCTTGGGACTCTTTTGTACGATCTTGGTGCGGCCAAAAGGAAATCTGTATGTCATTTGCGGCAGGAAGTAGTGTAGACACCAGTTTATTTATGTTGTCTTACAAGGGCTCGGTGTTAGCGCTAAACGCTACTTTCCATCCGGTCTGTGGTTCGTAAATTAAAAAGTTCTTAATATCAGGGGTTCGTAATTCGAGGTTAATAAATAAATGAAGTGATTTAGGAAGTAGTTTCGGGGCGGTATAGCTCGGTTGTTAGAGTGGCTACGCCAGCAACTTGAGGGTTCCAAGTTCGATTCCTCGCTTCCACCATCTGAGTCACTTCCGTTGTGTCTTTGGGCAAGACACTTTACCCACCTGCTCCCAGTGCCACCCAAACTGGTTTAAATGTAATTTAGATATTGGGTTTCACTATGTAAAAGCGCTTTGAGTCACTAGAGAAAAGCGCTATATAAATACAATTCATTTCAAGTATTGTGTTGACATTTTTAAACACTCAATAGTTCTCACCATTAACACATTGACCAAAGCACAGTTGCTACTTGTATCGGTATTGGTAATGTGACGACCAAGTCGCATGGTGGTGCGGGGTTTGTTCTCCCAGGATGCAGACGGACTTCGGAAACAGCTTGGAGGTAGGAAATTATTTATTTAAGAAATAAATTAGACGGGAACAAACAAAAACGTGCAAAAAAACCAAACTGAACATGATCGCAACAGCGGATCATAACAGGTAATGGCCGATCTCACTCTTGATTGATCAGTATCCGTAGCTTAAGAAATTTTTGGGATTCTTTTGTACGATCTTTGTGCGGCCAAAAGGACATTTGTGTATCATTTGCGGCAGGAAGTAGTGTAGACACCAGTTTATTTATGTTGTCTTACAAGGGCTCGATGTTAGCGATAAACGCTACTTTCCATCCGGTTTGTGGTTCGTAAATTAAAAAGTTCTTAATATCAGGGGTTCGTAAGTTAAAGTTAATAAAGAAATAAAGTGATTTAGGAAGTAGTTTCGGGGCGGTATAGCTCGGTTGTTAGAATGGCTGCGCCAGCAACTTGAGGGTTCCAGGTTCGATTCCTCGCTTCCACCATCTGAGTCACTTCCGTTGTGTCTTTGGGCAAGGCACTTAACCCACCTGCTCCGAGTGCCACCCAAACTGGTTTTAAATGTAACTTAGATATTGGGTTTCACTATGTAAAAGCGCTTTGAGTCACTAGAGAAAAGCGCAATACAAATACAATTCATTTCAAGTATGGTGTTGACATTTTTAAACACTCAATAGTTCTCACCATTAACACATTGACCAAAGCACAGTTGCTACTTGTATCGGTATTGGTAATGTGACGACCAAGTCGCAAGGTGGTGCTGGGTTTGTTCTCCCAGGATGCAGACGGACTTCGGAAACAGCGGCAGGAAGTAGTGTAGACACCAGTTTCTTTATGTTGTCTTACAAGGGCTCGGTGTTAGCGCTAAACGCTACTTTCCATCCGATCTGTGGTTCGTAAATTAAAAAGTTCTTAATATCAGGGTTTGTTCTCCCAGGATGCAGACGGACTTCGGAAACAGCCTGCAGGTAGGAAATGATTTATTTAAGAAATAAATCAGACGGGAACAAACAAAAACAAGCAAAAACCAAACCAGGTCATGGTGGATCTCACTCTTGATTGATCAGTATCCGTAGCTTAAGAAGTTTTTGGGATTCTTTCGTACGATCTTGGTGCGCCCAAAAGGAAATCTGTATATCACTTGCGGTGTAGACACCAGCTTTTTTATGTAGTATTACAAGGGCTCGGTGTTAGCGCTAAACGCTACTTACCATCCACTTACGTGTTGGAACGCAAATCCCCCGGGATAGATTGCGACCGTCCATGCACTGCCAGGTGTCTAGACGCTTCTACTTGCCGAGGTACGTTAATCCTATTTGATTTACGAGCTTTGGGGCGCCTGTTTATGAGCCACTCCGACACCAGGACGCGCCGCTCGTTACGGGACATTAGGAAGAAACCTGTGAGAGATCGCGCTGAAAGCCGATGAGTCATTTCTGGCGAATACCATTCCAGATCTCGTCGCATTCTCCCGGCATCCAGGGGTGGGGACGGCTCTTTCAACGGACTTCAATCAGTGACCTCTTCAATCAATCAATCAATGTTTATTTATATAGCCCCAAATCACAAATGTCTCAAAGGACTGCACAAATCATTACGACTACAACATCCTCGGAAGAACCCACAAAAGGGCAAGGAAAACTCACACCCAGTGGGCAGGGAGAATTCACATCCAGTGGGACGCCAGTGACAATGCTGACTATGAGAAACCTTGGAGAGGACCTCAGATGTGGGCAACCCCCCCCCCTCTAGGGGACCGAAAGCAATGGATGTCGAGCGGGTCTAACATGATACTGTGAAAGTTCAATCCATAGTGGCTCCAACACAGCAGTGAGAGTCCCGTCCACAGGAAACCATCTCAAGCGGATCAGCAGCGTAGAGATGTCCCCAACCGATACAGGCGAGCGGTCCATCCTGGGTCCCGACGAGCGGTCTATCCTGGGTCTCGACTCTGGACATTCAGTACTTCATCCATGGTCATCGGACCGGACCCCCTCCACAAGGGAGGGGGGGACATAGGAGAAAGAAAAGAAGCGGCAGATCAACTGGTCTAAAAAGGAGGTCTATTTAAAGGCTAGAGTATACAGATGAGTTTTAAGATGAGACTTAAATGCTTCTACTGAGGTAGCATCTCGAACTGTTACCGGGAGGACATTCCAGAGTACTGGAGCCCGAACGGAAAACGCTCTATAGCCCGCAGACTTTTTTGAGCTCTAGGAATCACTAATAAGCCGGAGTCTTTTGAACGCAGATTTCTTGCCGGGACATACGGTACAATACAATCGGCAAGATAGGATGGAGCTCTTAGCGCTGGCGTTTTTTTTCCCCGTTTCTTTGTCATGATCGTAACGTGCACTGCAAAAAACTGAAATCTAAGTAAGATGAAATATCTCAAGCTTATTTTCTGTCTGATAAGATAATTATTCTCACAAAGCAGATTTTATGTTAGTGTTTTACTTGTTTTAAAGGTTTTGGTCATAAATTATCTTGATTGTCAGATTCAAACACTGATGACATTTATTAACACAGACAAGAAGCAAGGAATCATGCAGAGACAGAGTCCAATTCGGCTCAAATGAGGAGAGACTTTTTTTGGGCTGTACTCTAGTTACAGATCCAAACTATGCTCTAAAGTCCAGCCCACGTGCTTCCTCTATTTATCTGGGAGGTCCCTGGCTACATCACTGAGGCTTCTTCTGAAGGAAGGGGGGTAATTTCAGCAGCCCCAGTTAGACACCATATATGATTATTCAGAAATAAAAATGTGCTAACACTCGTGATATTCCCCGGTCTGTGCTTCGTCTGCGTCACGGTACGGGGCGGTATAGCTCGGTTGGTAGAGCGGCCGTGCCAGCAACTTGAGGGTTGCAGGTTCGATCCCAGCTTGCACCATACTAGTCACTGCCGTTGTGTCCTTGGGCAAGACACTTTATCCACCTTCTCCCAGTGCCACCCACACTGGTTTTAAATGTAACTTAGATATTGGGTGTCACTATGTAAAGTGCTTTGAGTCACTTGAGAAAAGCGTTATATAAATATAATTCACTTCACACTTCACTACTTGACGTTTCTTGGCAGTCAACAAGCAGATTCAGGGTCTGAAAACATTGATACGAGACGACTGGCTTTGCACGGATAGAAAAAGTACAACTTCAGCACAATTGATAACAACCATAGCAACGACCCTTAAGTATAAGAGTTGTGTGATAATATATCAAAATTGGTCCAACAGTAAGATATATCAGCTTGTTGCTGGGATTTGATGACATATATTGAGTAAAACATGCTTGAAACTAGAATATCAAGTGTTGCAAAGTTGTGTCATCAATACTCAAGTATAAAACTACTTTTTTAAAGTAATAATTTCTTACTTCAAGCATGAACAAAAAAATCATGCTGCAAAGTGCATATCATGATGTCAAGATAATCGCACCAGCATTTACTTCATTTAAGAATATTTTTCAACATATTGAGCAAAAAGGTCTATTTTTCTTTGGTACCAGGAAAAGTGCACTTGTTATTAGTGAGAATACACTATTTTTAAAGGGGAACATTATCACAATTTCAAAAGAGTTCAAAACAATAAAAATCAGTTCCCAGTGGCCTGTTGTATTTTTTGAATTTTTTTTCAACATTTTACTGGTCCCCGAATATCCCTAAAAAAAGCTATAAAGTGCTTGATTTTCGCTATTTGCGATGCCACTATCCATTTCCCTGTGACGTCATACAGTGCTGCCAATGTAAACAAACAACGGCGAATAGCACAGCAAGATATAGCGACGTTAGCTCGGATTCAGACTCGGATTTCAGCGACTTAAGCGATTCAACAGATTACGCATGTATTGAAACAGATGGTTGGAGTATGAAAGTATTGAAGAAGAAACTGAAGCTATTGAGCGAATTCATAGCCATAGCATGGCCGAATAGCTGCGTTAGCATCGCCGGTAAAATGTGCGGACCAAACGATCAGGACTTTCGCATCTCGTGACACTGGAGCAACTTAAATCCTTCGATTGGTAAGTATTTGTTTCGCATTAAATGTGGGTGGAAGGAAACGTGATACAGTTGCAAATACATCTGCAGGTTATCCATACATCTCTGTTCCATGTCTGTAAATAGCATGTTAGCATCGATTAGCATAGCATGTTAGCATCAATTAGCTGGCAGTCAACATCAACAAAACTCACCTTTTTGATTTTGTTGACTTTATAGTTGCAAATGCATCTGCAGGTTATCCATACATCTCTGTGCCATGTCTGCTTTAGCACCGCCGGTAAATAGCATGTTAGCGTCGATTAGCGTAGCATTTTAGCATCGATTAGCTGGCAGTCAACATCAACAAAACTCACCTTTTTGATTTTGTTGACCTTATAGTTGCAAATGCATCTGCAGGTTATCCATACATCTCTGTGCCATGTCTGCTTTAGCACCGCCGGTAAATAGCATGTTAGCGTCGATTAGCATAGCATGTTAGCATCGATTAGCTGGCAGTCAACATCAACAAAACTCACCTTTTTGATTTTGTTGACTTTATAGTTGCAAATGCATCTGCAGGTTATCCATACACATCTGTGCCATGTCTGCTTTAGCACCGCCGGTAAATAGCATGTTAGCGTCGATTAGCGTAGCATGTTAGCATCGATTAGCTGGCAGTCACGCCGCGACCAAATATGTCTGATTAGCACATAAGTGAACATCAACAAAACTCACCTTTGTGATTTCGTTGACTTTATCGTTGCAAATGCATCTGCAGGTTATCCATACATCTCTGTGCCATGTCTGTAAATAGCATGTTAGCATCAATTAGCATAGCATGTTAGCATAGATTAGCTGGCAGTCAACATCAACAAAACTCACCTTTTTGATTTTGTTGACTTTATAGTTGCAAATGCATCTGCAGGTTATCCATACATCTCTGTGCCATGTCTGCTTTAGCACCGCCGGTAAATAGCATGTTAGTGTCGATTAGCGTAGCATGTTAGCATCGATTAGCTGGCAGTCACGCCGCGACCAAATATGTCTGATTAGCACATACGTCAACAACAACAAAACTCACCTTTGTGATTTCGTTGAATTTATCGTTACAAATGCATCTGCAGGTTATCCATGCATCTCTGTGCCATGTCTGCTTTAGCACCGCCGGTAAATAGCATGTTAGCGTCGATTAGCATAGCATGTTAGCATTGATTAGCTAGCTGTCACGCCGCGACCAAATATGTCTGATTAGCACATAAGTCAACATCAACAAAACTCACCTTTGTGATTTCGTTGACTTTATTGTTGCAAATGCATCTGCAGGTTATCCATACATCTCTGTGCCATGTCTGTAAATAGCATGTTAGCATCGATTAGCATAGCATGTTAGCATCGATTAGCTGGCAGTGAACAGCAACAAAACTCACCTTTTTGATTTTGTTGACTTTATAGTTGCAAATGCATCTGCAGGTTATCCATACATCTCTGTGCCATGTCTGCTTTAGCACCGCCGGTAAATAGCATGTTAGCATCGATTAGCTGGCAGTCACGCCACGACCAAATACGTCTGATTAGCACATAAGTCAACATCAACAAAACTCACCTTTGTGATTTCGTTGAATTTATCGTTGCAAATGCATCTGCAGGTTATCCATACATCTCTGTGCCATGTCTGTCTTAGCATCGCCGGTAAAATGTGGAGACACTCTGGTACATTCAATGGGGGTCTGGCGGCAGATTTCTTGCCAGTGGTGCAACTTGAATCCCTCCCTGTTAGTGTTGTTACAACCTCCGACAACACACCGACGAGGCATGATGTCTCCAAGGTTCCAAAAAATAGACGAAAAAACGGAAAATAACAGAGCTGAGACGTCATCGCAAAAAGAGTGATGAACAGAAAGGCGTTTAATTTGCCAAAATTCACCCATTTAGAGTTCGGAAATCGGTTAAAGAATATATGGTCTTTTTTCTGCACCTTCAAGGTATATATTGACGCTTGCATAGGTCTGCTGATAATGTTCCCCTTTAAGGGATTTTTGGCTTCATTGAGGTTAGCTAATTTCACTTATTTTGGAAATTCTTGACAAGCCGAATGTTGTTGTTCTACACTGCAAAAAGACAGTGTTCAGAAACAAGAAGAAAAAAATGAGGGGTGTTTTATTTGAACTAAGCAAAATTATCTGCCAATAGAACAAGAAAATGTGGCTTGTCAAGACTTACCAAAACAAGTAAAATTAGCTAACCTCTCATTGAAGCAAAAATGCCTTAAAATAAGTGAAGTGAAGTGAAGTGAATTATATTTATATAGCGCTTTTCTCAAGTGACTCAAAGCGCTTTACATAGTGAAACCCAATATCTAAGTTACATTTAAACCAGTGTGGGTGGCACTGGGAGCAGGTGGGTAAAGTGTCTTGCCCAAGGACACAAAGGCAGTGACTAGGATGGCACAAGCGGGAATCGAACCTGCAACTCCCAAGTTGCTGGCACGGCCACTCTACCAACCGAGCTCTCACTAATAACAAGTGTGCTACTATATGAGTACTTATTTTCTATTGTTTTATTGGAAATAAAACAGCAAAGTCCATTCGGCTGTCATCTGTTTTAATTATAAGACACAATTGTGCTGAAGTCAGGATTTAATTTTTCATGCTAGAAATAAGACGTGATTACTTTAAAAAAGTAGTTTTATACTTGTGAGTGTCGATGGCACAGCTTTGCAACAGTTGATATTCTAGTTTCCAGCATGTTTTACTCAATATAGGTCATCAAATCTCATCAGATTTAGGACCAAAACCCTCAAAACAAGTAAAACAATAACACAATATTTTATGTATGGTCCCGGGATGCCCAAAATGTCCTTAACACACCCAGCCGAGTCCCACAGGGACGGGGGATAACATTTGGAAAAGTCGGCAAAAGTCCCAAAAATGTACAAAATACGAACCCTGTTTCCATATGAGTTGGGAAATATGTGTTAGATGTAAATATAAACGGAATACAATCATTTGCAAATCATTTTCCATGGACACTAGCTGCTAGGTCTCGGCCACACCTGAGTCAGTTTGGAGGGACTGGAGAGGATGCGAATGAAGAGACGGACGGGACGGACATGACAGGTGTCCTTTGTGTTTTTTTGATGTTTGATGTTTCCCTTTTACACACATGTAAGAGGGATGTGTGCTATGGCTATGAGTTGTTTTTTTCTCCTTGGCCTCAGTCTGGACCCCCTCTCCAGGGACCCAGGCTTTATTTCATTTTAATCTTCATTTTTTTCTCCCATTCCCCCCACTTGTTTACCTGTATCTCACCTTTTTTGTAAGGGGCGCCGGAGGTTGGCGGACCCGTCAGCGATCCTGTTCTGGCTCCCTGCAATGTTTGTCTGATCTTGAATGGGATTGTACTGAAAATTTTAATTTCCCCTCGGGGATTAATAAAGTATGTCTGATTCTGATATTCAGTTGAATATGCTACAAAGACAACATACTTGATGTTCAAACTGATAATCATTAACTTTAAAATGTGATGCCAGCAACATGTGACAAAGAAGTTGGGAAAGGTGGGAATAAATACTGATAATTTCGAGGAATTCTCATCAAACGATTATTTGGAACATCCCACAGGTGTGCAGGCTAATTGGGAACAGGTGGGTGCCATGATTGGGTATAAAAGCAGCTTCCATGAAATGCTAAGTCATTCACAAACAAGGACGGGGCGAGGGTCACCAATTTATAAGCAAATTGTCGAACAGTTTTAGAACAACATTTCTCAACGAGCTATTGCAAGGAATTTAAGGATTTTACCATCTACGGTCCGTAAAATCATCAAAAGGTTCAGAGAATCTGGAGAAATCACTGCACATAAGCGATGATATTACAGACTATGATCCCTCAAGTGGAACTGCATCAAAAACCGACATTAGTGTGTAAAGGATATCCCCACATTGGCTCAGGAACACTTCATAAAACCACTGTCAGTAACTACAGTTGGTCGCTACATCTGTAAGTGCAAGTTAAAACTCTACTATGCAAAGCGAAAGCCATTTATCAACAACATCCAGAAGCTGGGCCCAAGCTCATCTAAGATGGACTGATGCAAAGTGGAAAAGTGTTCTGTGGTCTGACGAGTCCAAATTTAAACTTATATTTGGAAACTGTGGACCTGGTGTCCTCCGGAACAAAGAGGAAAATAACCATCCGGATTGTTATAGGCGCAAAGTTGAAAAGCCAGCATCTGTGATGGTATGGGGGTGCATTAGTGCCCAAAGCATGGGTAACTTACACATCTGTGAAGGCACCATTAATGCTGAAAGGTACATACAGGTTTTGGAACAACATACGTTGTCATCCAAGCAACGTCAGCATGGACGCCCCTGCTTATTTCAGTAAGACAATGCCAAGCCAGGTCTTACAACAGCGTGGCTTCGTAGTAAAAGAGTGCGGGTACTTTCCTGGCCCGCCTGCAGTCCAGACCTGTCTCCCATGGAAAATGTGTGGCGCATTATGAAGCGTAAAATACGACAGCGTACTGTTGAACGACTGAAGCTCTACATCAGGGGTAGGGAACCTGTGGCTCTAGAGCCAGATGTGGCTCTTTTGGTGACTGCATCTGGCACTCAGATAAATCTTAGCTGACATTGCTTAACTCGATAAGTAATGAATCCGCTGGTAATCACCATGTTAAAAATAGCGTTCAAAATATAAACCATTTTCATGCATTTTAATCCATCCATCTGTTTTCTACCGCACCTGTTGAAGAAATAACAATTTCATTAAAAAGTATTAAAGACTTTAGACACTCTAAAAATGTTGGTCTTACTTAAAAAATGCACGCATTTAGTTGTATTCAGTGTTAAAAAAATATGATATGGCTCTCACGGAAATAGATTTGAAAATATTTGGCTTTCATGGCTCTCCCAGCCAAAAAGGTTCCCGACCCCTGCTCTACATAAAACAAGAATGGGAGAGAATTCCACTTTCAAAGCTTCAACAATTAGTTTCCTCAGTTCCCAAACGTTTATTGAGTGTTGTTAAAAGAAAAGGTGATGTAACACAGTGGTGAACATGCCCTTTCCCAACTACTTTGGCACGTGTTGCAGCCATGAAATTCCATCCATTCATCCATTTTCTACCGCTTATTCCCTTTCGGGGTCGCGGGGGGCGCTGGCGCCTATCTCAGCTACAATCGGGCGGAAGGCGGGGTACACCCTGGACAAGTCGCCACCTCATCGCAGGGCCAACACAGATAGACAGACAACATTCACACACTAGGGCCAATTTAGTGTTGCCAATCAACCTATCCCCAGGTGCATGTCTTTGGAGGTGGGAGGGGCCTATCCCCAGGTGCACGTCTTTGGAGGTGGGAGGGGCCTATCCCCAGGTGCATGTCTTTGGAGGTGGGAGGAAGCCGGAGTACCCGGAGGGAACCCACGCACT
>NC_084624.1:45405332-45419405 GCF_033978795.1 Nerophis ophidion
TATCTATTGTGAGAAATCATTAAGATGATCAGTGTTTCCACAAAGATAGATATCATAAAATATTAATAATAACATAGACGTAAAGGTAAATTGAGCAAACTGGCTATTTATGGCAATTTATTTAAGTGTGTATCAAACTGGTAGCCCTTCGCATTGATCAGTACTCAAGAAGTAGCTCTTGGTTTCAAAAAGGTTGGTGACCTCTGCCGTGGATGTAATTGTCACATCTGCATGGCCCTATTGTCCTGTTTAAGAGTGTCACAACATTGCTGTTTATGGCAGACAAACTGCTTTTACGCTAGACGAAAACGTGACTGCTGTTGTTGTGTGTTGTTACCGCGCTAACAATAAAACCACATAAGAAACCGAGAACTCGCCCTTGATCATTCGAAAGGTATTGGGCAGACACACTGT
This sequence comes from Nerophis ophidion, assembly GCF_033978795.1. Classification (NCBI taxonomy): domain Eukaryota; kingdom Metazoa; phylum Chordata; class Actinopteri; order Syngnathiformes; family Syngnathidae; genus Nerophis; species Nerophis ophidion. The sequence goes on from NC_084624.1 coordinate 45,405,747, forward strand.
GGGAAAGCGGACGTGAAAACAGGCTGTCTTCATTCAGGTCCGCATGGAGCTGGAGGGGGCGCGGCCTCCAGCTCCGCCTGAATTTGGGGAGATTTTCGGGAGAGGCGCTGGACATGACATTACTGTGGTTATATCCCATCCGTCAATCATAATAATAGATGAGGACGATTGAGACGGGGGGCTCGTTGAACAATTCCTCTTTTTTTGTCGCTCCCCTCACCCAAATTGAACGTGATAAGAAATGCCATCTTCATCTTTGGGACTTTTCCCTCTCGATGTTGTTTGGCTCCCTTCCAAATGAAGTGCACTGAGACAAATTTGCTGGGCGGCGTGTCAGAGATAGGCGCGGCAATTTTGACGCTAATTGAATGTTTGTGTATGTAAATTCCGCTAAATTAATCGGGGAGTCTTTTATGCATGGTAGCACCTCGTTCAATCCCCGAAAACCCCTCCTGTTCTTCTCATTTGTCGTGATTACGACGACTCCGGCCCCGGCCGACCGGCGGAGGATAATAAAGCACATTGTTTGCCGTGAGAGGTGGTCCGTCACAGCAGGTGAGGACCCCCCCTCTCCTCCAGCTGGTGCTAATGAAGCCTGGGAGGACTCCCGAGCGCCACTTCTTTTCTCAAGTGAAGTTATGTAAGGAGACGCCATCAAACACTTCTGTGCTTCTCATGTTGAATGCTGTGAAATGGGCTGGCGTGTTGATGATAATTAGCATTCATTAGCTTCATAATGAGGACCACCGGGTGACTGGCGGGCAAACCCTCAGTGGCCCGCCAGCGCTTTGGGACATTATCACAGATTTAAAATAAACCTCCGGTTGGTTTATAACAAGGGGTAGGGAACCTATGGCTCTAGAGCCAGATGTGGCTCTTTTGATGACTGCATCTGGCTCTCGGATAAATCTTAGCTGACATTGCTTAACGCGATAATTATGAATAATTTCGCTGGTAATCACAGTGCTAAAAATAACGTGCAAAATATAAAAAAATTCTCATGCATTTAAATCCATCCATCCGTTTTCTACCGCACCTGTTCAAGAAGTCGCATTAATGGTAAGAAGTATTTTATGCTGCAGGGTCGTTCCCCCAGGAAGGCAGACGGACTACTCGGGACATGGCATTTAGGTAAAAACATGATTTAATTTAAACTAAAAAAATGTACAAACAAAAATTGCTCACAGTGGAGGCACATTTTGGGCTAAAAAACAAAGCTAACGCATAAACAAGACTAAGAACATAAATCAAACAAAACTTACTTGGCACGAAACTATGGCAAGGCATGAAACAAGTCAGCACAGGGCGACTGACTGGCAAAGACGAGCTTAAATGCTGCCTCTGATTAGTGCTCGGGAAGCAGGTGAACGGGCGTTTTGTTCCACCAGAGACAGGTGGACAAAATGAGTAACCAAGGAAACCAGACAAGGGAGTGGAAAAAAACCAGGAACTTAAAGAGTCCAAAGGACAAACAGCACATGGCCAAACAAAAACATGACCAACAGACATGACATTTGATTTATTATTGGTTAGCTTCAGAATAACAATGTTATTAAAAAGAATAAGAGATGTATTATACTCTGAAAATGTTGGTTTTTAAGTCTCACCTTAAAACTCATCTGTATACTCTAGCCTTTAAATATACCTCCTTTTTAGACCAGTTGATCTGCCGCTTCTTTTCTTTTCTTCCGGTCCGATAACCATGGATGAAGTACTGGCTGTCCAGAGTCGAGACCCAGGATGGACCGCTCGTCGGGACCCAGGATGGACCGCTCGCCTGTATCGATTGGGGACATCTCTACGCTGCTGACCCACCTCCGCTTGAGATGGTTTCCTGTGGACAGGACTCTCGCTGCTGTCTTGGATCCGCTTTGAACTGAACTCTCGCGGCTGTCTTGGAGCCACTATGGATTGAACTTTCACAGTATCATGTTGGACCCGCTCCACATCCATTGCTTTCGGTCCCCTAGAGGGGGGGGGGGTTGCCCACATCTGAGGTCCTCTCCAAGGTTTCTCATAGTCAGCATTGTCACTGGCGTCCCACTGGATGTGAATTCTCCCTGCCCACTGGGTGTGAGTTTTCCTCGCCCTTTTGTGGGTTCTTCCGAGGATGTTGTAGTCGTAATGATTTGTGCAGTCCTTTGAGACATTTGTGATTTGGGGCTATATAAATAAACATTGATTGATTGATTGATAATGTTTCAAACACAAGAATGAACATATAACTCAAGACCGGTGCAGTGGTAAAAGAATTGTGAATACCATGCGTGACTACTTGATTAATGCGAAAATAATTGGTGAATAATTGAATGCTGTTGAAGGCCCCATCGAGAAACGACTTTTTAATGATGTTCTCACAGTAATACAGTATGTGTCCTTAGGGCTTGTTTATGAGCAGCCAGCGTTAGGAAAAATCCATAATTTCTCTTATTTGTTCGCTTCACGTTTGAGAGAAAGGGGTTGCAGCTTTTTGTGCCATCATGCCGGAAAAACCTTCGCCTCAAGTTGGGTTTTACAACGCCTGGAGCTCTGCCAAGCAAAGGTCAGGACGCTACAGACGTGGGAGATTTATGTTTGATTATTTTTGTCATGTCTTGTGATCATGTTTTGTTTAGTTATGTTCCGTTTTGCTTAAGACTCCATTGTTCCCTGTTTTTGCACTTCCTTGTTTGTTTGGTTTCCATGACTACCCATTAGTTTTCACCTGTCCTCATGTCACGCACCTGTCTTACGTTTTGCATTCACGTACCTGTCACTAATCATGTCACTAGGCCCACTGAAAGCCACTACTAGCGACCACGCAGTCTGATAGTTTATATATCAATGATGAAATATTAACATTGCAACACATGCCAATACGGCCTTTTTAGTTTTACTAAATTGCAATTTTCAATTTCCCGCTGAGTTTCTTGTTGAAAACGTCGCAGAATGATGACGTTTGTGACGGTTGTAGCGGACATATTAGCCCTAAAAGTCGTCTCTTTTCATCGCATAATTACACAGTAATCTGGACGACTGTGTAGCTGAATCTTTTGCAATTTTTTCAATGAATAATGGAGACGTCAAAGAAGAATGCTGCCTTTAGCACCGAAACACAGCCGGTGTTTTTTTGTTGTGGAGCTTTAACACAGAGCGGTCAAGCAAACATGTTTATCCACGTCAACCAGCAAGTTTTGGATGGGAAAATTGTGATATTAAGTCAGCTCTTACCAGAGACCTCAGTGGTTTATGCGACTTACTCCTGCAGCTGTAAAAAAAGGCAGCTGTGATCTTGGCTCCTCCATTGGCTTCTCTGAGAGACACTGGCGTCCACCGCAGCCATCCGACTTTCAGGTATGACTTTACAATCTCACTAAAACACTATTAAAACAATAAGCAGATAAGGGATCTTCCAGAATTATCCTAGTAAATGTGTCTAATTACATCTGAAAGGCCGCCTGCCGCCGCTTGGAGCAAGCGTCTTTATTTTTCTTTTTTTCTAGTACTTCACTCTAACTTTCCTCATCCACAAATCTTTCATCCTCGCTCAAATTAATGGGGAAATTTTCGCTTTCTCGGCCCGAATAGCTCTAGCTCCTGCTGGCTATGATTATAAACAATGTGAGGATGTGAGGAGCTCCACAACCCGTGACGTCACACGCACGTCGTCTGCTACTTCCGGTACAGGCAAGGCTTTTTTATTAGCAACCAAAAGTTGCGAACTTTATCGTGGATGTTCTCTACTAAATCCTTTCAGCAAAAATATCGCAAAATGATGAAGTATGACACATAGAACGGACCTGCTATCCCCGTTTAAATAACAAAATCTCATTTCAGTAGGCCTTTAAGACTCCATTGTTTCCTGTTTTTGCACTTCCTTGTTTGTTTTGTTTCCACGACTACCCATCAGTTCTCACCTGTCCTCACGTCACGCACCTGTCACTAATCATGTCACTATTATTCAAGCTTCCAGTCCGTCTGGCGACATAATGTCAGGACGTGGACTATGGGGTGGTTGTTTTCCCCAGATGCAAGTGAACTTGGCGTGAAGGTAATGACATCCTTATTTTAACACTAATAAAAGGAAGAAACAAAAGGCGCGCACAAGGGCGAAAGCACAAAACTTGACTATAAAAACCAAAATTAGCACAAAGGCAGAACTATGGACAAAAAACAAAAGACACTGACTGTGGCATTACTAAACAAAACTTACTTGCGATGGCGTGAACAGGGCAGCATGGACTATGACACAAGCAGCGTGAACTAAGCATGACACCGTAAACATGACATGAAGCGGAGTGATGGCGCCAGAAAGACAGCCTGGCATACTGGAAGCTTAAATAATAGTGACATGATTAGTGACAGGTGCGCGAGTGCAAAACGTGAGACAGGTGCGCCCAAGGTAGCTTTCTGACCAGAATTTTGTTGTGGAGAGGCGGAGCCGGCGAGCGGGCACGCCGGAGCCCGGCCCAAGATGGCGGCCAGAAGGCGGGGACGGCGAGCGAGTGGAGAGGCGGGGCACGCTGGGAGCGACGCCGCAATCATGATCAGGTCTGCGGGGGCGACCAGCTGGGCGGAATCATCTAATTTCCTCGCAAGGTGTAAAAGGGTGCAGTGGAGCGAAGGGGGAGAAGGAGGCGGACTCTGAACGCAAGAGGAAAATATATCGACGCGGCAAAGTGGACGTTGAAAGGTTTTATTGAAAGAATAAAACAAAAAAGTCAAACTGCTCAAGCAATGTCCTTCCTTGGCGGTCCTGGGAACCCGCACGACGGTGAGAATCCGTCACATTGATATTATCGGATCTCAATAGCGGACTGTCACTCTGCCAGGCGAGGCACCCAAAGGTGCACATTGGAATGAATCTCGGGTAATGGCTCGATTTGAGAGGGGGGGGGGGGACGAGTAGGGGTGGTTCCCTCTCTGCATGCCGCTTCAATAGAACGTGTCAGGAGGCACTAAAGCGCTGAGTGGTGACCATCAACTGGGACTTGACAGCGTGTCATCTATCTGCTCTTTCGGCTTCACCAAGCAGGGCACCCAACCCAACCCCCCCCCCACCGCGGGCACAACCACGCACTCCTCATATTTGTATTAATGCGGGCAATAACAGAGAACAAGATCCTCTGTGTGTGATGTACACAGCTGCGGCTGTTTATTGACTCCAGTATATGATGTTAGAACACACACGTGTGTGTGTGTGTGTGTGTGTGTGTGTGTGTGTGTGTGTGTGTGTGTGTGTGTGTGGGTGGGTAGGTTGTCCGGTGGCAATAGTATAATGAATCGAATAAAGCCCGTGGATTCGTGACCAAGAGAATCCAGTTACACAAAAACATGCAAAGCACCAAACCTCCATCCTCGGGAGGCGTTCTAGCGTTCTATTATTAGCCAATAGAACACACAGAAGCTCTTTGTTGGAGGAGAGTGAGGTCAGAGGACCAGGCTGCTGACCCCAATGTGCCCAGCAGAAGTGGAGAAAAGAATGGAAGCCGTGACGGAGTAGTCTTCTCACCGCCAGAATAATGTGGCGGCACATGGCGGTAAAATAAATACAATTAAATGTATTTATTTGATTATTTTACTTCATTTATTTTTGTTTGTATTTACAGATATTCCGATATTGTCCAACTCTTGATTACCGATTCCGATATATACAGTGTTGCTGATTTGGACACACGTACCTGCGTTAATCATGTCACTGTTATTTAAGCCTGTCTTTTTCTGTTGGTCGGCCTGGCGACAATAACTCTGTCACCCCTGTTTAACATCTGATGACTTCTGCTTCCCATGTTGCCATAGTTCCATGCCAAGTGAGTTTTGTCTATTTTTTATGTCTTAGTAAGTGTTTCCGTTTTCATGTCCGTAGCTTTAGCCCAAGGCTGCTAGACTTTTGACAAGAACAAGAAAGTTTGATCACATTACGCCTGTACTGTATATACCTTTATATACATATATACATACATATATACCAATACTGTATATACCTTTATATACATATATACATACATATATACCTATACTGTATATACCTTTATATACATATATACATACATATATACCTATACTGTATATACCTTTATATACATATATACATACATATATACCTATACTGGCTCACCAGCACTGGCTTCCTGTGCACTTAAGATGTGACTTTAAGGTTTTACTACTTACGTATAAAATACTACACGGTCTAGCTCCATCCTATCTTGCCGATTGTATTGTACCATATGTCCCGGCAAGAAATCTGCCTTCAAAAGACTCCGGCTTATTAGTGATTCCCAAAGCCCAAAAAAAGTCTGTGGGCTATAGAGCGTTTTCATTTCGGGCTCCAGTACTCTGGAATGCCCTCCCGGTAACAGTTCGAGATGCTACCTCAGTAGAAGCATTTAAGTCTCACCTTAAAGCTCATTTGTATACTCTAGCCTTTAAATAGACTCCCTTTTTAGACCAGTTGATCTGCCGTTTCTTTTCTTTTTCTTCTATGTCCCACTCTCCCTTGTGGAGGGGGTCCGGTCCGATCTGGTGGCCATGTACTGCTTGCCTGTGTATCGGCTGGGGACATCTCTGCGCTGCTGATCCGCCTCCGCTTGGGATGGTTTCCTGCTGGCTCTGCTGTGAACGGGACTCTCGCTGCTGTGTTGGATCCGCTTTGGACTGGACTCTCGCGACTGTGTTGGATCCATTATGGATTGAACTTTCACAGTATCATGTTAGACCCGCTCGACATCCATTGCTTTCCTCCTCTCCAAGGTTCTCATAGTCATCATTGTCACCGATGTCCCACTGGGTGTGAGTTTTCCTTGCCCTTATGTGGGCCTACCGAGGATGTCGTGGTGGTTTGTGCAGCCCTTTGAGACACTAGTGATTTAGGGCTATATAAGTAAACATTGATTGATTGATTGAAGTGCTAGTTTATTGTTTTCAAAGCCAAGTTTGTTTTTCCACCTTTTGCGAGCCTTTTGTTGGTTCATTTTGTTATTGTTAAAAATAAATGATGTCTTTACCTTCACGCCATGTCCACCCCAGCTTTATTAGCATCTCGGGAAAACAAACACCCCAAAGTCCACGTTATGACACAAACTGTCTTGTGATACAATTTCAATGCCAATTAAAGCTGCAAGCAGCGATGGACGGGACCGACTTTTGCTGGTGTTTCCTGCCTTTACCTATTCAACATATCTTTACCTGCACATTACCTACCTTCCCTGCATCCTGGGGTCACACTGGTGCTTCTTTCTTTCACCCATACACGCTGGTGCTTCCTGCCATCACCCAGACAACATATCTTTACCTGCACATTACCTACCTTCTCTGTATCCTGGTGTCAAACTGGTGCCTCCTTCATTCACCCAGTCAACATATATTTACCCGCACATTACCTACCTTCTCTGCATTGTGTGGTCCCGCTGGTGCTTCCTGCTTTTAAGCGGCCATCTTGAGACGGCAGCAGCGCAGCAGCATCAGCGCGGTGGTTCTTTGAAGGCTCGTAAAATCAGAACCGGAGCAGTTAGAAAAACTCTTTCTGCAACTTTTAAGCAGAAGGATTCAATCTCGTTTCTGTGTGAGTTTGAAGCCAACACAACAAACGCGCTCAGAGGAGACGGGTTTTTACAAAACTTTTGTTTTGAAGGGGTAATTGCCAACTTCCTGTTGATTTTTGCTGAAAGATGTAAATGAATGAAATGTAGGTCTAAGTGAGACCTACATCGAGGTTTTTGTTTCATGTCTCTACAACATTCTTACCGGAAGTTACACACAGTTTTGCTTGTGTTTTCTTCCTAAGAGCAGTTTTGTTTGTGTTTTATTAATAGGGGGCGCTAGAGCGCAATTTTGCGTTTTGGGGTTTGTTTTTTTATTAGATCGCAATTTTCACCAGTCCTGATGTGTGTGTCCAGTTTGGTGAGTTTTAAAGCATTTTAAGGGGGTCAAATTACAGCTCAAAGAGGCAAAAATGACATTTTTTAGGAAACTTTTGTTTTGAAGGGGGAAATGCAAACTTCCTGTTAATTTCTGCTGAAGGAAGTCAGTGTATGAAATGTAGGTCTAAGCGGACATATTAGCCCTAAAAGTAGTCTCTTTTCATCGCATAATTACACAGTAATTTGGACATCTGTGTTGCTGAATCTTTTGCAATTTGTTCAATTAATAATGGAGACGTCAAAGAAGAATGCAACACATGCCAATACGGCCTTTTTAGTTTACTAAATTGCAATTATAAATTTCCCGCGGAGTTTCTTGTTGAAAACGTTGCGGAATGATGACGCGTGTTTGTGACGTTATTGGTTGTAACGGACATATTAGCCCAGCACCACTTGCGGCTAAAAGTAGTCTCTTTTCATCGCATAATTACACAGTAATTTGGACATTTGTGTTGCTGAATCTTTTGCAATTAGTTCAATTAATAATGGAGACGTCAAAGAAGAATGCTGTTGGCGGAAAGCGGTGGATTGCAGCTGCCTTTAGCAACCGAGACACAGCCGGTGTTTCTTTGTTTGTTGTGAAGCTTTAACACAGAGCGGTCAAGCAAAAATGTTTCTCTACCACATGTCAACCAATTGTGATATTAAGTCGGCTCTTACCGGAGACTTCGGTGGATTATGCGACCTCCTCCTGCAGCAGCTCAAAAAGGCAGCTCTGATCTTGGCTCTTCGGCTTCTCTCAGAGACACTGGCGTTCACCGCAGTCATCCGACTTTCAGGTATGACTTTACAATCTCACTAAAACACTATTAAAACAATAAGCAGATAAGGGATTGTAGCAAGATCCTGCTTGGGTTCTTCTGGGAGCACGGGGAAGGAGCAGCACACTCGAGGCAGGTTTACAATATTTAATTACTGTTCGTTCACACAAATGTCAGTTTTGGCTTTTCAGCCCGTACTTGCAACCCACAAGGTTCGTTTTCAGTTCTCTCTTCAAATTCGGCTTTCCAGCCGCTCGTCCTCCGCTCCGCGTGTGTCCTCTCTGCCTCCCCTCAAGGTTTTCCGCGCCACTTATAAAGGAACAGGTGATTAGATAACTCGTTCCAGCTGAGCTCATCTACTCACCTGTCAGCTGCTTCATGGCCGATCGCTGCACACACCCCGCCCACAGGTGGACCTCGCCCCTGCCACAGGAATTTTCCAGAATTATCCTAGTAAATGTGTCTAGTTACATCTGAAACGCTCACACTGCCGCCGCCCGGAGCCGTCGCCTTTTTTTTTTTTTTTTTTAGTTCTTCACTCTAACTTTCCTCATCCACGAATCTTGCATCCTCGCTCAAAATAATGGGGAAATCGTCGCTTTCTCGGTCCTAATAGCTCTTGCCGCTGGAGGCTATGATTTTAAACAATGTTCGGATGTGAGGAGCTCCACAATATGAGGGGCCGTTAGGGACATTATTCAGAATTACCTCTTATACACACTACTGAAATGCTCTCACATAAACAACTGAAATGTTTTTCTCTCACACACAATACTGAAACACTCTTATACACACTACTGAAACACTCTTATACACACTACTGAAATGTTCTCATATAAACAACTGAAATATTTTTTCTCTCACACACACCACTGAAACACTCTTATACACACTGCTGAAACACTCTTATACACACTACTGAAATCCTCTCACATAAACAACTGAAATGTTTTTCTCTCACACACAATACTGAAACACTCCTATACACACTACTGAAACACTCTTATACACACTACTGAAAAGCTCTCACATAAACAACTGAAATGTTTTTCTCCCACACACAATACTGAAACACTCCCATACACACTACTGAAACACTCTTATACACACTACTGAAATGCTCTCACATAAACAACTGAAATGTTGTTCTCTCACACACAACACTGAAACACTCTCATACACACTACTGAAATTCTCTCACATAAACAACTGAAATGTTTTTCTCTCACACACAATACTGAAACACTCTCATACACACTACTGAAACACTCTTATACACACTACTGAAACACTCTTATACACACTACTGAAACACTCTTATACACACCACTGAAACACTCTTATACACACTACTGAAACACTCTTATACACACCACTGAAACACTCTTATACACACTACTGAAACACTCTTATACACACTACTGAAACACTCTTATACACACTACTGAAACACTCTTATACACACCACTGAAACACTCGTATACACACTACTGAAATCCTCTTACATAAACAACTGAAATGTTTTTCTCTCACACACAATACTGAAACACTCTTATACACACTACTGAAATGCTCTCACATAAACAACTGAAATGTTTTTCTCTCACACACAATACTGAAACACTCTTATACACACTATTGAAACACTCTTATACACACTACTGAAACACTCTTATATACACTACTGAAATGCTCTCACATAAACAACTAAAATGCTTTAGTAGCGGTGGCCGCGCCCGGGGAATAAGTTTTTGGGTGATTTAACCCCCAATTCCAACCCCTGATGCTGAGTGCCAAGCAGGGAGGTAATGGCTCCCCCTTTTATAGTATTGGTATGACACAACCTAACATACCACCAGGCCACTGAGTAGGTATTTAGTGTAACACTTAAAATTAAATTGCATTTCAGATTCCTGCATGACTGATATAATAAACGGTTAACTTTTGGTGTTTATCAATGGTTGCCATCTGGACTTTTTCCATTCATGGGTTGTTTTATGGATGTTATTTTTTTTTCGTTGTTGTTCTCCCCATCTGCTCCACCTCCACATTGAATATTTTGCTGGTGCTAACAAGCAGAGATGTTGCATTTCGCCGCTAAAAATTCAAATTTTTTTTTCCCTGAGGGGGCTTTATCAACCTGATGCCTGAAACTTATCAGTCTTGCTGTTTGTTTGCCCAACTTTTTTAATGTTTTCACTAACGGCAGGGAGGTGGAAGGTTTCGGAGTTGGGGGATGAAAAAGAATGGTTTATTTTACTGGTGTGTAATTTCTTGCAATGAGGCTTCCTGTGGAGCACTGATGAAGTGGTAGTTGTTGTTGTTGTTGTTACGTTAAAGCTTTAGTGCTGTTATTTATCGGACAAACACACCAAACGGTGGCGCTGTGCCGACATTAAAGCCCATAAGTCACACAGCTCAATACAAAATGGCCACCTGTAAGTCTGGGTGTTCCACGGAATCATCGCAACATTTCTTACTCACTTTTAGGTGACTGAAAAAAAAAACATGCGTGTCAAATTTGACAGATTGGTTAAAAAAAAAACATCAAGCAACCTCCTGGACTTTAGCAAGGACAGTGCTTCAACTACTACGGCTTCACTACACCTCCATTTAGTTTGTTCATGTTCCAACCCTGTTTCCATATGAGTTGGGAAATTGTGTCAGATGTAAATATAAACAGAATACAATGATTTGCAAATCCTTTTCAAGCCATATTCAGTTGAATATGCTACAAAGACAACATATTTGATGTTCAAACTGATAAAAATGTTTTTTTTTTTTTTGCAAACAATCATTAACTTTAGAATTTGATGCCAGCAACACGTGACAAAGAAGTTGGTAAAGGTGGCAATAAATACTGATAAAGTTGAAAACATCAAACACGTATTTGGAACATCCCACAGGTGTGCAGGCTAATTGGGAACAGGTGGGTGCCATGATTGGGTATAAAAACAGCTTCCCAAAAAATGCTCAGTCTTTCACAAGAAAGGATGGGGCGAGGTACACCCCTTTGTCCACAACTGTGTGAGCAAATAGTCAAACAGTTTAAGAACAACCTTTCTCAAAGTGCAATTGCAAGAAATTTAGGGATTTCAACATCTACGCTCCATAATATCATCAAAAGGTTCAGAGAATCTGGAGAAATCACTCCACGTAAGCAGCATGGCCGGAAACCAACATTGAATGACCGTGACCTTCCATCCCTCAGATGGCCCTGTATCAAAAACCGACATCAATCGCTAAGGGATATCACCACATAGGCTCAGGAACACTTCAGAAAACCACTGTCACTAAATACAGTTGGTCGCTACATCTGTAAGTGCAAGTTAAAGCTCTACTATGCAAAGCAAAAGCCATTTATCAACAACATCCAGAAACGCTGCCGGCTTCTCTGGGCTCGAGATCATCTAAGATGGACTGATGCAAATTGGAAAAGTGTTCTGTGGTCTGACGAGTCCACATTTCAAATTGTTTTTGGAAATATTCCACATCGTGTCATCCGGACCAAAGGGGAAGCGAACCATCCAGACTGTTATCGACGCAAAGTTGAAAAGCCAGCATCTGTGATGGTATGGGGGTGCATTAGTGCCCAAGGCATGGGTAAGTTACACATCTGTGAAGGCACCATTAATGCTGAAAGGTACATACAGGTTTTGGAACAACATATTCTGCCATCTAAAAGACGTCTTTTTCATGGACGCCCCTGCTTATTTCAGTAAGATAATGCTAAGATAATGTGTTACAACAATGTGGTTTCATAAAAAAAGAGTGCAGTCCAGACCTGTCTCCCATGGAAAATGTGTGGCGCTTTATGAAGCGTAAAATACGACGGCGGAGACCCCGGACTGTTGAACGACTGAAGCTCTACATAAAACAAGAATGGGAAAGAATTCCACTTTCAAAGCTTCAACAATTAGTTTCCTCAGTTCCCAAACGTTTATTGAGTGTTGTTAAAAGAAAAGGTAATGTAACACAGTGGTGAACATGCCCTTTCCCAACTACTTTGGCACATGTTGCAGCCATTAATTTCAAAGTTAATTATTATTTGCAACAAAAAAATAAGGTTTATGAGTTTGAACATCAAATATTTTGTCTTTGTAGTGCATTTAACTGAATATGGCTTGAAAGGGATTTGCAAATTGTTGTATTCTCAAATGGAAATGAGGTTTGTAGATATCATCAATGTTTGAACCTGACAGTTTAATTAGAATAATTAGTTAAGGGATGTTGTGGGGTTTTTTTCTATCACTAATGACTTTTTATCAAAGACAGGTGGCCAGCTTATTTTTTTCTTCCTAACAGAATCTTATTATTTGTTGCAAAACCTCACACCAGCAAGTGTGGAAACAGCAGGAGGAGAAAGTATCACCCCTCTTTTCCACAAAGATTTGTTTATTTATTTTGGGGGCTTTAACATTTTCGAAATGCAAGCTGAGAATTGGGTTGCTGTTGGCATTCGAACCACAGTCTTCTTCTTCTTCTTCCTTGGTTTCCCCGGCAACAAGATGTCTCACGACAAGGTTTACCCTGGAGGCAGCTTTAGTTTTTGGAGGCCGAGGATTTGGGAGACGTGGAGAAAGATGCATTCAGGTATCCTGCTTTAGCAGTTCTTGTGTGCACCATTTTTTAAGTCTTGTAAACCTAATATTTAAGGGCTTTATTCTTCATTATTTCCAGGTAATAACCAGTCCTTGTGTATGAAAGCCATTTCTGCAACAATCAAGACTGACCTTCCTATTTATTTTTGTTATACCACAAATTCTCCAAAAGGGACAAGCGGTAGGAAATGGATGCTAAAATACCCTCACAGTCAGGGGTTACAGCGCCAATCACCTGCCAGCTGTGTTTCGCCGTCAACACTGCCACGCCCCCGTCTGACGGTGCTTTGATCTCAGCACCATGGACAGAGGCGGTGACCTTTAGTCCTGCAGGCAGGACTGGCACCATCTCCCTCCACAGACACCACTTGATATTTTCTAACCTGGCAATGAGAGTTG
>NC_084624.1:45419425-45499425 GCF_033978795.1 Nerophis ophidion
ATTACATACGGATAGTGTGTCATGAGGTATAAATTGAATTATGAGGACTTAAAGGAAACTAAATGAGCTCAAATATAGCTACAAATGAGGCATAATGATGTAATATGTACATATAGCTAGTTTAAATAGCATTTTAGAATCAAATAGCTTGTTGTCATGCTGTGACCAAATATGTCTGATTAGCACACTACACATTAGTCAATAACATCAACACAACTGACGTTATAAGTTTGGTGGACAAAATGAGACAGAAAAAGAAGTGGCATAAAACACGTCTTAGAAAGTCGGAGAAAGTTATACATGTAAACAAACTACGGTGAGTTCAAGGACCGCCAAAATTAGTAGGACAAAACGGCGCTGGCTAAATACTCAATTCAGTGAAGCATGTTTAATATAAACTGTGGGCTTTATAGCAATTAGGGAGATTTGAGTCATGTTTGTCCTCTACAGAAACCATATTAAAACAAAAAATATGTTTTTTTCCCCTCATCATTTCCATGTTTCATACATTTTTGAAAAAGCTCCAAAGAGCCGCGGGTTGCCGACCCCTGTTCTACGCCAATCTCTGCTTGTTTTTTTTTTTTTTGTCGTCTCAGTTTTTCTTTCCTGAACCAAGTCATTTCGGACCTTGTGACCTCCATTTGTCTTAATTGCTTCGTTTGGTCCGGTAAGCTATGCATCGTGTACCTTGGACCTTTTTGTATGTGCTTTTATGAATGTCCTCCTTTTGAGCCAAAAACAGGACCGTCCTCCTGTATAGGAAAACAACTATTTCAATGCAATCAATCTAACATTTTGGGTTAGTGATGCACTTTCCTTCCCTTTCTTTGTATCACTTTACATCCCATTGCTTTGCACAAAGCGATTAGGTCAGCTGTTTTGGGCGCGTTCACATTTGTCACATTTGGTTCAGTTGAACGCAACTCTGGTACGTTTGTTCTACTAGTTCATTTGTGCGAATCTTGGTCCCCTTACAAGTAATCTTGGTCCCCTTACAAGTAACCTTGGTCCCCTTACAAGTAACCTTGGTCCCCTTACAAGTAACCTTGGTCCCCTTACAAGTAACCTTGTTCCCCTTACAAGTAACCCTGGTCCCCTTACAAGTAACCTTGGTCCAGTTCACTTGAGCTGAAATATGAACACTGTTAGGAGAAAAAGTCTTCTCTTTGTGTGAGACAACAGCCCTCTTTAAAAGTATGTTTTTGGTGAAATTTAACATACCGTATTTTTCGGATTGTAAGTCGCTCCGGAGTATACGTCGCACCGGCCGAAAATGCATAATAAAGAAGGAAAAAACATATATATGTCGCACTGGAGTAGGGCTGGGCGATATTGTCTTTTTTTAAATATCGCGATATTTTTAGGCCATATCGTGATATACGATATATATTACGATATTTTGCCTTGGCCTTGAATGAACACTTGATGCATATAATCACAGCAGTACGATGATTCTATGTGTCTACTAGGGGTGCACCGAAATGAAAACTTGTGGCCGAAGCCGAATAAAATTTAAACGCTTGGCCGAAGTCCGAATACCAAATAATGAATGCAGTTTTTCACAATTTTTCTATATTGCATAAATAGCCTAGAATAAATATTTAGACATGTTTTTCAAATAAAGTAATTTTTTTTATTGAATATTGACATTTTTTAAATAATCCAGTAGCCTTTGCTTTTCAAAAAAAGCACAAAGTTTTTCATTTATATTAGGCCTTCAACAAAACATGCATTCCCCCCAAAAATAAAGTGGATAAACCCACAACAAATGAATTATTGTCCTTTTGGCAAAAATCTGCTTAGCCACAGTAGATATGCTAATAATGTAAACAGAAGGCTCAAGTAAATCTCAATTAAGTGTGTGCTTGTAACCTCATACACTTATACAGGTAGCCTACACAACAGGCTAATAATGTAAACAGAGGCCCCACTAAATCTCAATAAGTGTGTGCTTGTAACCTCATACACTTATACAGGTAGCCTACACAACAGGCTAATAATGTAAACAGAGGCCCCACTAAATCTCAATAAGTGTGTGCTTGTAACCTCATACACTTATACAGGTACACAACATATCCCAACGTCACCGCGTCACTGCACGTTGGTTGATTGCGTCAAAAAATTGCGTCACACGCCACTTTTTGGCCTTATTTTTAACTCATTCCACCGAAGGCCGAATGTGGCTTTTTTTGCCATATTCGGCCGAATATATTCGGTTACCGATTAATCGCTGCATCCCTAGTGTCTACATTAAAACATTCTTCTTCATACTGCATTCATATATGCTACTTTTAAACTTTCATGCAGAGAGGGAAATCACAACTAAGTCAATTGACCAAAAGTGTATTTATTAAAGTTATTAAGCAATGGCACAAGCATTCAAGTCATTTCCAAAACATAAAGTGCAAGATTGTCGGAGACATTTTAAGTGTCAAATAAAAATGAGCTGCATAATAGGAAATCAAATAGTATTTGTCCTTCACTATGTGGTATGTTACTACGGTTATGAAATTCTCTTCATTCTCTAGCGAGTGACTTTTCAAATGATGCTACATATTAGCAGTAATGCTACTTTTCATAACAACGCTTGTGCCCCACACTTGACAAATTACGGTTGTCTGTTCGACATATTCCCACTTGAAGCCCAACCACCGCCCGACAATGGAAACCCTGCAGTTTTTATTGGGAATTAAGTCTTCCTTCATTTGTTACCAGATCCGCACCTTCTTTCTCTCGTACGGCTACGTTAGCAGCTAACGTAGCCCATTCTGCTACCTCTCTGCTCTGCGAGGGCGTATACGTACGTGACGTATGTAAAAATGTGCGCCTGCTTGTCTGTGAGAAGGAAAGACAGGAAATAGTGAGAAGAGCCTGAAGTTTTATGCCCGCAGCTAAAAGCAACTGCGTGAGAACGTATACCCGAATATTACGATATAGTCATTTTCTATATCGCACAGAGACAAACCTGCGATATATCGCCCAGCCCTACACTGGAGTATAAGTCGCATTTTTGGGGGAACTTTATTTGATAAAATCCAACACCCAAGAATATACATTTGAAAGGCAATTTAGAATAAATAAAGAATAGTGAACAACAGGCTGAATAAGTGTACGTTATATGAGGCATAAATAACCAACTGAGAAGGTGCCTGCTATGTTAACCTAACATATTATGGTAAGAGTCATTCAAATAACTATAACATATAGAACATGCTATACCTTTACCAAACAATCTCTCACTCCTAATCCATAAATCCCATGAAATCTTCCTAAACAACTCTGCCAACTCCAAAGGTATGCGCCGCTTCCTCTTGTCGTTTTCTGCTGCATATTTCACTAGGTCCAGCTTGTAATCTACAAGACATGATTTCCTTTTCGGTGCCATTTTTGTTCAGTTTTAATAAGTTACCGCCAACGATGAAATGATCCATTTTAATAGCTACGGCAGTAGCATATAGCAGTTAGCATCCCATGACCCTCCCCCACCGAATTCTTATTGGTTGACATGTGTGTGACGGTTGCTGACATTTTCTTCGTCTCTTCCGCGAATTAGATAAATAATATTATTTGATATTTTACGGTAATGTGTTAATAATTTCACACATAAGTCGCTCCGGAGTATATGTCGCACCCCCGGCCAAAGTAGGAAAAAAACTGCGACTTATAGTCCGAAAAATACGGTAATATACCAGAATATAAATATAACCTATATATTAAACCTAGCAGAGGACATTTCGGTTCTACAAAAAAACGCCTAATAAAATCAAGACTATGTATATGTTCCCTTGTGCAGCCTTTGGTTATAATACAAAAACACCTTTATGTTTGAACACTGAATGAACCAACGTGCTCGAGTAATGTTTTTTAGTTTTTTGGTCCGTACCAGAGTACCAAACCCCAAATGTGAACGCAGCCCCGTTGTTGTCCTGCATAGACGCTCATTATTCCAGTGTTTTATCAACCACATTTGCATCCTGCTCCAACAGACTTTAAAAAAAAAAAAAAAAAAACAGCACATTTTTTTTAAAATCTTACATCCTGTATTTTTACACTCATTTCATACATTTGTGAAGTACAACATAGTGAATATTGTATAATGAGATCTACTTATTGTACTGTACTTTTCTTATCTATCTGCAATTTGTAGAGAAATCTATACTTTTTGTTTTGTTTTGATGAAATAAAAACCGAGCAAAGTAAGAAACCACGCTCCGTCCTCACTTGTCGGCGGTGGCAGACTGTCAGCGGAAACTCGGTCAACCTTGTGTCCCCGCAATGGGCCTCGACCGCTCTCTCTCTGCCCGGCGTGACCTGCGTCTTTTTTTTTTTTTTCTTTTTTATGAATTTATTAATCAATCCAACAAAACAATACATAATGCAATCAAATTCCAAAACCGAACCCGACCCAGCAACATTCAAAATAGCAATAAACAGAGCAATTGAGGACACACAAACATGACACGGTACAATCTAAAAGTAGTGAAACAAATATAAATATTAGTAACAATTTCAAAATAGCAGTGATTAAAAATCCCCTCATTGATATTAGCATTAAAAACGTAAATACAAAAAATAATTTAGAAAAATGAACAATGCATCACATCTCATTAGCTTGATAACACACAGTGTCCAATATTTCAAGTCATGTTTTGGTTCATTTAATACTTAAAACAAATTTAAATAATGGATCCCGTATTCCAATATATGACTCATTATTGTCTAAACTAAATGCAGTTTTTTCTACTGATATCATCTCCATAGCTTGTGTATACCAGTCAGTATGAGTTGGACTATCAACATCTATCCATTTTTTTTAATAATACCCGTTTTGTTATTATGCTTATTGAAAGACATACATTTTTACTCTTTGATGACATGTTACTAAATTGATGGAGAACCCCAAGAATACAAGTTTTCAGTGCGTCGTTCTGGTGTGTCTTTTATTCATAATGTTGTGAAACCGGGTCCATTTAAAAACTGTTTCTATCAAAGTAAATATTTTCACAAAATACAAGAAAGCATGAAAAGATCTACTTTTTACCACTTTCCTCTCAGTCGTCTGCATTTGAAGTGCATTGGCAGGTGGCAGTCAAACTTATATCCTTATGTGGAAGGTGCTGTGGACAGAAATTGGATAACGAGTCAACAGAACTCTTAAAGGCACATCCATTGTGCCGTTTACCTTCATATAGTGGCTAAAGGTATTTATTTTCCAAATCGCAGAGAGAATCGGGTCTATTTTTAGTACAAACCCTGTTTCCATATGATTTGGGAAATTGTGTTAGATGTAAATATAAACAGAATACAATGATTATCGAATAATTTTCAACCCATATTCAGTTGAATATGCTACAAAGACAACACATTTGATGTTCAAATTGATAAACATTTTTTTTTATTGTGCAAATAATCATTAACTTTAGAATTTGATGCCAGCAACACGTAACAAAGTAGTTGGGATAGGTGGCAATAAATACTGATAAAGTTGAGGAATGCTCATCAAACACTTATTTGGAACATCCCACAGGTGTGCAGGCTAATTGGGAACAGGTGGGTGCCATGATTGGGTATAAAAACAGCTTCCCAAAAAATGCTCAGTCTTTCACAAGAAAGGATGGGGCGAGGTACACCCCTTTGTCCACAACTGCGTGAGCAAATAGTCAAACAGTTTAAGAACAACGTTTCTCAAAGTGCAATTGCAAGAAATTTAGGGATTTCAACATCTACGCTCCATAATATCATCAAAAGGTTCAGAGAATCTGGAGAAATCACTCCACGTAAGCGGCATGGCCGGAAACCAACATTGAATGACCGTGACTTTCGATCCCTCAGACGGCACTGTATCAAAAACCGACATCAATCTCTAAAGGATATCACCACAAGGGCTCAGGAACACTTCAGAAAACCACTGTCACTAAATACAGTTTGTAGTTACTTCTGTAAGTGCAAGTTAAAGCTCTACTATGCAACGCGAAAACCATTTATCAACAACATCCATAAACGCCGCCGGCTTCTCTGGGCCCGAGATCATCTAAGATGGACTGATGCAAAGTGGAAAAGGGTTCTTTGGTCTGACAAGTCCACAGTTCAAATTGTTTTTGAAAACATTCGACATCGTGTCATCCGGACCAAAGGGGAAGCGAACCTTCCAGACTGTTATCGACGCAAAGTTGAAAAGCCAGCATCTATGATGGTATGGGGGTGCATTAGTGCCCAAGGCATGGGTAACTTACACATCTGTGAAGGCACCATTAATGCTGAAAGGTACATACAGGTTTTGGAACAATATATGCTGCCATCTAAGCGCCGTCTTTTTCGTGGATGCCCCTGCTTATTTCAGCAAGACAATGCCAAGCCACATTCAGCACGTGTTACAACAGTGTGGCTTCGTAAAAAAAAGAGTGCGGGTACTTTCCTGGCCTGCCTGAAGTCCAGACCTGTCTCCCATCGAAAATGTGTGGCGCATTATGAAGCGTAAAATACGACAGCGGAGACCCCGGACTGTTAAACAACTGAAGCTCTACATAAAACAAGAATGGGAAAGAATTCCACTTTCAGAGCTTCAACAATTAGTTTCCTCAGTTCCCAAACGTTTATTGAGTGTTGTTAAAAGAAAAGGTGATGTAACACAGTGGTGAACATGCCCTTTCCCAACTACTTTGGCACGTGTTGCAGCCATGAAATTGTAAGTTAATTATTATTTGCAAAAAAAAGATAACGTTTATGAGTTTGAACATCAAATATGTTGTCTTTGTAGCATATTCAACTGAATATGGGTTGAGAATGATTAGCAAATCATTGTATTCCGTTTATATTTACATCTAACACAATTTCCCAACTCATATGGAAACAGGGTCTGTGCTTAATATTACAGTCGTGGTCAAAATTTAACATACACTTGCAAAGTACATAACGTCATGGCTGTCTTGAGTTTCCAATAATTTCTACAACATTTTTTGTGATGGAGTGATTGGAGCACATACTTGTTGGTCACAAAAAAACATTCATGAAGTTTGCTTCTTTTATGAATTTATTATGGCTCTACTGAAAATATGAGCAAATCTGCTGGGTCAAAAGTATAAATACAGCAATGTTATTGTTTGGATACAAGATCACTGCAATAAGGCACTTTTGGTAGCCATCCACAAGCTTCTGCTTGAATTTTTGACCACTCCTCTTGACAACATTGGTGCAGTTCAGCTAAATTGGTTGGTTTTCTGACCTGGACTTGTTTCTTCAGCATTGTCCACACGTTTAAGTCCGGACTTTGGGACGGCCATTCTAAAACCTTCATTCTATCTTAATTTAGCTATTCCTTTCCCACTTTTGACGTGTGTTTAAGGTCATTGTCCTGTTGGAACACCCAACTGCGCCCAAGACCCAACCTCCGGGCTGATGATTATAGCTTGTCCTGAAGAATTTGGAGGTAATCTTCCTTTTTTCATTGTCCTGTTTACTCCCTGAAAATCACCAGTTCCGTTTGCAGCAAAACTGGCCTAGAGCATAAAACTACCACCACCATGTTTGACGGTAGGTGTGGTGTTCCTGAGATTAAAGGCCTCACCTTTTTGTCCTCCAAATATATTTCTGGGTATTGTGGCCAAACAGCTCCATTTTTGTTTTATCCGACATCACATGGACAAAGATAAGACCTTCTGGAAGAAACACAGATCAAAAGTGGTCAAGGAATATACTCCCTTTTTAGACCAGTTGATCTGCCGTTTCTTTTCTTTTTCTTCTATGTCCCACTCTCCCTTGTGGAGGTGGTCCGGTCCGATCCGGTGGCCATGTACTGCTCGCCTGTGTATCGGCTGGGGACATCTCTGCGCTGCTGATACGCCTCCGCTTGGGATGGTTTCCTGCTGGCTCCGCTGTGAACGGGACTCGCTGCTGTGTTGGATCCGCTTTGGACTGGACTCTCGCGACTGTGTTGGATCCATTATGGATTGAACTTTCACAGTATCATGTTAGACCCGCTCGACATCCATTGCTTTCCTCCTCTCCAAGGTTCTCATGGCTAAATCCGGCTAGAATGAAAGTTTTAGAACCTTTACCCAACAAAGAGCACTGGGTGAGTAATCTGGCCTCATCGGAGCATTTTAGTGCTATTTTTTTTAATCTCGTCTTTATTGGTATGACCTCATCACTATTCACTTACATAGTAATAAAGTATTATAATGTATAATATCTAATCAAGGTATATGTGGAATCAGTGGTGTGTTGTCAGGGACAGCAAGACCTTCTCTGCTGGCCTAACAACCAGAAATGATCATAATTAAAGGTAAGTTGTTGTTTTTTAATTTCCTTTTCCTAAATATCTGAAAGTATTCATATTTCCTTATGTCTTCTTATGCTATTTCCAGTGCTGTTCTTTTTAGTTTTTGTTTTTATCCAATCAGAATTCAGCTATTTTATGTAGCCATGTTGTACTAATCTGCCCCGGGGCCATCAGAATCAACGATGTCAGTGAACGGACACATACAGTTGATAGATAATTGGGATAACCAATCAGATCACGAGTTTTTGTCAGTAAGGCCTTCTAGATGGCCACAAGTTGAACGTGACGTTTACGCGTCCTGTGATTGGATACTCACCGGAACCGTTAGCGCAGGGGTCACCAACCTTTTTGAAACCAAGAGCTACTTTTTCGGTACTGATTAATTCGAAGGGCTACCAGTTTGATACACACTTAAATAAATAGCCAATTTGCTAAATTTACCTGCAACTCTATGGTATTAATAATAATTAATGATATTTATCTTTGTGGGAACACTGATCATCTTAATGATTTCTCACAATAAATATATATAGAAACAGATAAATATTTTTATAAATCTATTTAAACTCTTTAAAATTCAACCGAAAAAAAGAAGAGAAAAACTAGCTAATTCGAATCTTATTGAAAAAATTAAAAAAATTATTTATGGAACATCATTAGTAATTTTTACTGAATAAGATTAATTTTAGAATGTTGATGACATGTTTTAAATAGGTTAAAATCCAATCTGCACTTTGTTAGAATATATAACAAATTGGACCAAGCTATATTTCTAACAAAGATCATTTTTATTTTTTTTATTTTAATCATAACAATTTTGAAGAAATATTTCACAACTATTCTTCGTCGAAAAAACAAGCTAAAATGAAGAATTAAACTAAAATATATTTATTATTCTTTACAATAAAAAAAAATAAATTGACTTGAACATTGATTTAAATTGTCAGGAAATAAGAGTAAAGGAATTTAAAAGGTATATGTGTTTAAAAATCCGAAATCCATTTTTAAGGTTGTGTTTTTTCTCTAAAATTGTCTTTCTGAAAGTTATAAGAAGCAAAATAAAAATAAAAAATGAATGTATTTAAACAAGTGAAGACCAAGTCTTTAAAATATTTTCTTGGATTTTCAAATTCTATTTGAGTTTTGTCTATCTTAGAATAAAAAATGTCCAGCAAAGTGAGACCAGCTTGCTAGTAAATAAATACCATTTAAAAAATAGAGGCAGCTCACTGGTAAGTGCTGCTATTTGAGCTATTTTTAGAACAGGCCAGCGGGCGACTCGTGCTGTTACAGGCGACCTGAGATCACAGAGTTGACAGACAGTTGTGATAGCCAATCGGATCACACGTTGTTGACAGTAGCCTGATGTCAACGAGACTGTGATTGGATACTCACTTGTCATTTGCAGGAAGTGTTGACCCACAAAGAAGGAGAACCAAACGTTGATTAGGTGGCAGATATATATTTGCGAGGCCATTTTGAAGAAGGATATTTAAAGAGATACTACATCTCGTGAGACCATCTCAGCGAAATGGGGATTGCCTGCCATTTTCACTGCAATCGACGAGGGGTACCACAGGCTTATATGGCGTCCAATGGCTGCTACAAATTGTGAGTTCAAATATTTTATTTCTTCATTTTTTCAATGCTTAATATGTTTTTTGCAATGTTAATTTTGACAATACCACATAAGATATGTTTTAATTGCTGATGCGGGTTTATTGGTTTTTAAATGCGCCAGAAAATAACCCGTTTTGTACACTGTTGATGTTTTTCAATGCTCAGTAGTGTGTAAATGTGTTCCTGTATAGCAGGGGTCATCAACGCGGTGCCCGCGGGCACCAGGTCGCCCGTAAGGACCAGATGAGTTGCCCGCTGGCCTGTTCTAAAAATAGCTCAAATAGCAGCACTAGCTATTAGCTCGGTTGGTAGAGCGGCCGTGCCAGCAACTTGATGGTTGCAGGTTCGATCCCCGCTTCCGCCATCCTTGTCACTGCCGTTGTGTCCTTGGGCAAGACACTTTACCCACCTGCTCCCAGTGCCACCCACACTGGTTTGAATGTAACTTAGATATTGGGTTTCACTATGTAAAGCGCTTTGAGTCACTAGAGAAAAAGCGCTATATAAATATAATTCACTTCACTTCACTTCTACCAGTGAGCTGCCTCTATTTTTTAAATTTTATTTATTTACTGGCAAGCTGGTCTCGCTTTGCTCGACATTTTTAATTCTAAGAGACAAAACTCAAAGAATTTGAAAATCCAAGAAAATATTTTAAAGACTTGGTGTTCACTTGTTTAAATAAATTAATAAATTTTTTTACTTTGCTTTTTATAAACTTTCAGAAAGACAATTTTAGAGAAAAAATACAACCTTAAAAATGATTTTAGGATTTTTAAACACATATACATTTTTACCTTTTAAATTCCTTCCTCTTCTTTCCTGACAATTTAAATCAATGTTCAAGTATTTTTTTTATTTTTATTGTAAAGAATAATAAATACATTTTAATTAAATTTTTCCTTTTAGCTTCTGTCTTTTCGACAAAGAATATTTGTGAAATATTTCTTCAAACTTATTATGATTAAAATTCAAAAAAATTATTCTGGCAAATCTAGAAAATCTTTAGAATCAAATCTAAATTTTATTTCAGTCTCTTGAATTTATTTTAAAATTTTTGTGCTGGAAAATCTAGAAGAAATAATGATTTGTCTTTGTTAGAAATATAGCTTGGTCCAATTTGTTATATATTCTAAAAAAGTGCAGAATGGATTTTAACCTATTTAAAACATGTCATCCAAATTTTAAAATTAATCTTAATCAGGAAAAATACTAATGATGTTCCATAAATTATTTTAAAACATTTTCAAAAAGATTCGAATTAGCTAGTTTTTCTCTTAATTTTTTTCGGTTGAATTTTGAATTTTAAAGAGTCGAAATTGAAGATAAATTATGTTTAAAAATGTATTTTCTTTTTTTTCCTGTTTTCTCCTCTTTTAAACCGTTCAATTAAGTGTTTTTCTCATCATTTATTCTCTACAAAAAACCTTCCATAAAAGGAAAAAAAATGTACGACGGAATGACAGACAGAAATACCCATTTTTTTTTATATATGTACATTTATTTATTAAAGGTAAATTGAGCAAATTGGCTATTTCTGGCAATTTATCTAAATGTGTATCAAACTGGTAGCCCTTGGCATTAATCAGTACCCAAGATGTAGCTCTTGGTTTCAAAAAGGTTGCTGACCCCTGCTGTATAGTATTTGTCCAGCAATGGCCATGTGGTGACATCAATGATGGTATTTTGAGAGGTAATTATTGAAGTCGGATATCACTGAAGGCCTAGGTGGGAAACACACGGTCCGCCACCGTCTGGAATACACTTTCATTACACGCACCCGTTGGGACTATAACACCAGAAGCAACTATTTGAGGGATACAGTTTCAGGGTTTTGCTACATACCTGAGGAAGTCTGGCGCTCGTACGATCATATGCTGAAAGTCCTCCAGCGACAGGCGCCCGTCGTTGTCCAGGTCGGCCTCGTCCAGCACCTTTTCGCACACCATGCGCACTTCGTCTTCCGTCAGCTCGTTGCGGGTCAGCTTGTTGAGAGTCTTCTCCAGGTCCGACTTGCAAATAAAGTCGTCATCGTTGAAGTCTTGCAAAAGGGGGAAAAAATAACCGCTTAAGTCGTGCGTTGATCCGAGTTACTGGTGACAGTCCAGAATGAGAGGATTCCTATAACCGGGGTTTTACCGTAAATCTTAAAGGCATAGTAGGCCTTAAGGTCCCGTGGCGCCATCTCGCTCAGAACGGAGAACATGTCCAGAAAGTCGTCCAGCGTCATGTTTCCCTTTCCGTCCTCTGAGAAGACCTCGGCGATCCTCTGGCGAAAGGGATTGTCCTGCACAGATGGGACATACTTTACAAAATTGTGTTTTTGCAAGTTTGCGTGAAAGGATTTTCAAGTGCGGATGTCAGGTTCAAACACTGATGAAATCTATTAATCAGACAAGAAGCAAGGAATTAAACAGACATAATTCAATAGCTCATTGAGGAGAAACGTCTGGGCTGTACTCTTTGTACAGTCTTCCACCACGCTCTGACGAAAGATTGTACGCCTCTTTTATTTGGACTTTCCCTGATTACATGGCAACGGCTGTTTCTAAAGGAAGGGGGGTCGTAAACAGCCGTCGCCTTTGGTTGCAAAACAGTTCAAAGAAAAGGTGCCAGGTGGGGGGTCAGGTCCAGCTTCTTCTCCGCTTTGTAAATCTCGGGTCAAGGCAAAATCTTCCTATGGATTACAATAGAAGAAAAAAGAAGCCGGCACCTTCATGTCGCTTCCCATCCTACGTAGTGGAGTTTCACAAGCCTTTTGATTGGTAAGATCAAAGACAGCTTTTGTCTGCTCGCCGGGAACTTAGTGAAACACAACATTTTGTGATAACCTAGATACAACTATTCTGACAGTGGAAGAGTCGAGTAGCAAACACTCGTTCAAAGAATTCTCTCCATGAATCGCTCGTTAATTATGGAGACAGATGGAGGTCTACCTTCAGCTCGGGCATGCAGCCAATCAGCTCGTATGGTAGCTTCACATCTGGCTGGTTGGTGTAGTCGAGGGGAACGAGCTGCGGTGCCAAATCGTGATAGCGGTGGAAGAGTCTACAAGGAAGCAAGAAATTGTCTTATTCAGAGCAAGAGAGGAAACTTTTAGATCAGGGGCGTCCAACTCATTTTAGCTCAGGGGGCGTATGGAGGAAAATGTGTGCCGGACTATTAAAATCATGGCATTAAAACCCCCCAAAAAATAAAGACAACTTCAGATTGTTTTCTTTATCTTACTTTGGCCAAAAATAGAACAAACACATTCTGAAATTATTACAATAAAAATATAGAAAAATACTACTGGCAGTGGTAAAGTTTGGATCCATGAAGCAAAGACAAAAGTGAATAAATGTTTATAACCGAATACATTTAGAATATAAAGTACTTTATTGATCCCTTGGGGAAATTACAGCACCACAGTTTGCTCACAATAGACAATACACACTTTGTATTTATATCATTCACATGTAAAAAATACCTGTCTATTATACAGCATTAATCACATGCAAATAATATAAATACAGTCTATTATACATCATTATTCACATGTGAATAATATAAATAGTCCATTATACAACATTATTCACATGTGAATAATATAAATACAGCATTATTCACATGTGAAAAACATAAATACAGTCTATTATACAGCATTATTCACATGTAAATAACATACATACAGTCTATTATACAGCATTATTCACATGTAAATAACATAAATACAGTCTGTTATACAGCATTATTCACATGTAAATAACATAAATACAGTCTGTTATACAGCATTATTCACATGTAAATAACATAAATACAGTCTGTTATACAGCATTATTCACATGTAAATAACATAAATACAGTCTATTATACAGCATTATTCACATGAAAATAACATAAATACAGTCTATTATACAGCATTATTCACATGTAAATAACAATAATACAGTCTATTATACAGCATTATTCACATGTAAATAACATAAATACAGTCTGTTATACATCATTATTCACATGTAAAACTCATAAATACAGTCTATTATACGGCATTATTCACATGTTAATAACATAAATACAGTCTATTATACAGCATTATTCACATGTAAATGACATAAATACAGTGTATTGAACAGCATTATTCAATGTAAATAACAAATACAGTCTGTTATACAGCATTATTCACATGTGAATAACATAAATACAGTCTGTTATACAGCATTATTCACATGTGAATAATATAAATACAGTCTATTATACAGCATTATTCACATGTGAATAATGTAAATAGTCTATTATACAGCATTTTTCACATGTGAATAATGCTGTATAATAGACTGTATTTATGTTATTCACATGTGAATAACAAATACAGTCTATTATACAGCATTATTCACATGTGAATAATATAAATGCAGTCTATTATACAGCATTATTCACATGTGAATAATATTAATAGATTATACATTTACAGTACATGTACAGTCGAAAAGAACACATGCATTATAGAGTCTGATGGCTGTCGGTATGAAGGACATTTACATAAGCATAAAAAAGTGTTTTCTTTTGTATTTTTTTTTTTTTTTTGTGAATTAAGTAACTCTTATGACAACCTTTTTCCAAAACAATATAAAGAATGTGATATATATAACAGGCCCGCGTAGAGGTTTTATATTTTATATACTATATCTATACATTTTTGAATGAAAGAAACAGCTGTTCTAAAAGTGTCCACTAGATGTCGCAATAGCAATACTTTGTATCTTTGTAGATGACGCTACATACGTACGAAATAAACCACATGATGTTAGTACATCAGTCGAGGAAAATGATCAAACTACCTAAATAATTTGATTTTGATATAATTTTTTTATCTTTGTAGATTGAAAATTAACACCAATGTGTTGACTGATAAACATTATCACCTCATTTATTCATAAAGTATAAATAACAACAAATAATGATAGAACACTATTAACCACAACATTTAAGTGTAAAAAAAACCCCAAAAACTTAACAAGATGTGTACATCTTCAGAATGTATTGGTTCTATTTTTAAACAAAGATAACAATCTAAAGTTTCTTTATTTTGAAGTTATCGTGATTTTTCCAGTCTGGCCCACTTGGGAGTAGATTTTTCTCCATGTGTGACACCCCTGGGATAATGCATGCATTTATCATTTGTTTTCAAAACAGTTACAAAAAAGTGAGACCCCAAAAATGTACTTTGGGACCCCATTTTTATGACTTGATGGGGAAAAAAATGATGGAGTATTGGCGCGTGCAAAACAGCAGCAGGCGGCTGTGGCCTAGCGGGCCGGTTCTTGTACTAATCAAATATCATCCCGGGGGCCATGGATCATTCTTGACTTTGACACATTTTAGATGATTTAGTTCAGGGGTTGGCACCCTAAAATGTTGAAAGAGGCATTTTGGACCAAAAACACAAAAACAAATATGTCTGGAGCCGCAAAAAAATAAAAAGCCATATTACATACAGATAGTGTCATGAGATATAAATTTAATTAAAGCTGCAAGCAGCGTTGGTCGGGTCTGCCTTTGGCTGCTGCCGCCGCTACTCAAGCCGTGGTCTAAGTCAGCCCTACATAGAGGTTTTTATTTCATGTCTCTACGACATTTCTAACAGAACTTACATGCAGTTTTGTCTGGGTTTTTTCCTAGGGGGCGCTAGAGTGCAATTACAATTTTTAGGGTTTGGTTTTTTATTAGATGGCAATTTTCGCCAGTCCTGATGTGTGTGTAAAATTTGGTGAGTTTTTAAGCATGTTAAGAGGGTCAAATTACAGATTGGCGTTTCTGGATGTTGTTGATAAATGGCTTTCGCTTTGCATAGTAGAGTTTTAACTTGCACTTTGAAGCATTTTAAGGGGGTCAAATTACAGCTGAAAGTGGCAAAAATGACATTTTTTAGGAAACTTTGCAAAAGGGTTCTTTGAAGGCACGTAAAATCCAAACCGGAGCAATAATCAAAACTTTGTTGGACAGTTTTAATCAAAAGGGTCCAATCTCTCTCCTCTGCGAGTTTGAAGCCGAAAGGACAAACGCACTCGGAGGAGTTTTCGTTTGAAGAAAGGTCACGGGTTTTCTTCCTAGGAGCAGTTTTTTCTGTGTTTTATTAAAAAATTGCGCTAGAGCGCAATTTTTGATTTTGGGGTTTGTTTTTTTCATTAGATCGCAATTGTTGCCAGTCCTGATGTGTGTGCCAAGTTTGGTGAGTTTTGAAGCATTTTAAGGGGGTCAAATTACTGCTCAAAGAGGCGAAAATAGCATTTTTTGCGAAAATTTTGCTTTGAATGGGTTTTTGCTAAATTTTTGTTGATTTTGCCCTAGAAGGTACAATTATGAAATCTAGGTCTAAGTCAGCCCTATATAGAGGTTTTCGTTTCATGTCTCTACGACATTCCTAACGGAAGTTACAAGCAGTCTGTTTTGTTTTTTTCCTAGGGGGCGCTAGCGCGCAATTTAGATTTTTCTGGTTTGGCTGCCTAATAAATTGGGAAGGCATGTCGGACCGATGTGCGGTCAAATTTGGTGAGTTTTGAAGCATGTTAAGGGGGTCAAATTACAGCGCATAGGTGCGGAATAAAGAAAGAAAGAAAGAAAGAATAATAATAAAACATAGCAGTTTCAATAGGGTCCTTGGCCTTTGCAAAGGGCCTGGCGGACCCTAATTAAGAGGACTTAAAGGAAACCAAATGAGCTCAAATATAGCTACAAATGAGGCATAATGATGCCATATGTACATATAGCTAGCCTAAATAGCATGTTAGCATCAATTAGCTTGCAGTCATGCAGTGACCAAATATGTCTGATTAGCACACTCCACATCTGTCAATAACGTCAACAAAACTCACCTTTGTGCATTCATGCACAACGTTAAAAGTTTGGTGGACAAAATGAGACAGAAAAAGAAGTGGCATAAAACACGTCCTAGATAGTCGGAGAAAGTTATACATGTAAACAAACTACGGTGAGTTCAAGGACCGCCAAAATTAGTAGGACAAAACGTGGCTGGCCATATGAAGCATGTTTAATAAAAACAGTGTGCTTTATAACAATTAGGGAGGTTTGTGTCATGTTTTTCCTGCGACAGAAACCATTTTGATACAAAAAATACATTTTTCATATTTTTTCCCCCCCCTCATCTTTTTTTTATTTTTCATTCATTTTTGAAAAGGCTCCTGAGAGCCACTCAGGCGGCGCTAAAGAGCCGTGGGTTGCAGACCCTCGATTCAGTTCATTTCGCTTACATTATACAAAATTATTTTCTGCATAGCAGAAAATAATTGAGAAGAAAATAATAATAAGAAAATAATAAGAAGAAAATACTTCCTCTCCCTAGGAAGAAGAACATATTTTGCGCCCCCAACCTCCACCATGACTAAAAAAAGTATAAATTGTGTATACAATAGTTTTGACTTCCTGTGTCATGTACCAGGTTGTCCCCTTTTTTAAGTGGAAACAACTGCTAAAAATGCGTAAGAGTAAAAATAATATCATTGAGGTGCTTATTCTGTAGTAAAGGACAAATAAATAAATAATTGACGAAACAATGTATATAACGGCCCCACAGGTGCGTTATTGTGTGATAGAAGAAAATAATGACTTACCTGAGAATTTCCTTTCTTGTAAAATACGTGCAGTCCTGAAATCACACCATAGTGGACAAATGTTACATGTGATGTGGTCAATGTTGTTAAACTAGTTGTACTACCGTATTTTTACGACTATAAGTCGCAGTTTTTTTCATTGTTTGGCCGAGGGTGCGACTTATGTGTGAAATTATCAACACATTACCGTAAAATATTAAATAATATTATTTGTCTCATTCGCGGAAGAGACGAAGAAAATGTCAGCAATCGTCACACACACGTCAACCAATAAGAATTCGGCGGGGGAGGGTCATGACAGAAGTGCATTGTGGGTCATTCGATGCTAATTGCTATATGCTATATGCTACTGCCGTAGCTATTAAAATGTATCATTTCATCGTTGGCGGTAACTTATAAAAACTGAACAAAAATGGCACCGAAAAGGAAATCAGGTACTGCAGATTACAAGCTGGACGTAGTGAAATATGCAGCAGAAAACGACAAGAGGAAGCGGCGCATACCTTTGGAGTTGGCAGAGTTGTTTAGAAGCGACATCGAGGGAGAAGATTTCATGGGATTTATCGATTAGGAGTGACAGATTGTTTGGTAAAGGTATAGCATGTTCTATATGTTATAGTTATTTGAATGACTCTTACCATAATATGTTAGGTTAACATAGCAGGCACCTTCTCACTTGGTAAAAAATCTGGGTATTATCTTCGACCCAACTCTCTCCTTTGAGGCACACATTAAGAGTGTTACTAAAACGCCCTTTTTTCATCTCCGTAATATCGCTAAAATTCGCTCCATTCTGTCCACTAAAGACGCTGAGATCATTATCCATGCGTTTGTTACGTCTCGCCTCGATTACTGTAACGTATTATTTTGGGGTCTCCCCATGTCTAGCATTAAAAGATTACAGTTGGTACAAAATGCGGCTGCTAGACTTTTGACAAGAACAAGAAAGTTTGATCACATGACGCCTGTACTGGCTCACCTGCACTGGCTTCCTGTGCACTTAAGATGTGACTTTAAGGTTTTACTACTTACGTATAAAATACTACACGGTCTAGCTCCATCCTATCTTGCCGATTGTATTGTACCATATGTCCCGGCAAGAAATCTGCCTTCAAAGGACTCCGGCTTATTAGTGATTCCCAAAGCCCCAAAAAAGTCTGCGGGCTATAGAGCGTTTTCCGTTCGGGCTCCAGTACTCTGGAATGCCCTCCCGGTAACAGTTCGAGATGCCACCTCAGTAGAAGCATTTAAGTCTCACCTTAAAACTCATTTGTATACTCTAGCCTTTAAATAGACTCCCTTTTTAGACCAGTTGATCTGCCGTTTCTTTTCTTTTTCTTCTATGTCCCACTCTCCCTTGTGGAGGGGGTCCGGTCCGATCCGGTGGCCATGTACTGCTTGCCTGTGTATCGGCTGGGGACATCTCTGCGCTGCTGATCCGCCTCCGCTTGGGATGGTTTCCTGCTGGCTCCGCTGTGAACGGGACTCTCGCTGCTGTGTTGGATCCGCTTTGGACTGGACTCTCGCGACTGTGTTGGATCCATTGTGGATTGAACTTTCACAGTATCATGTTAGACCCGCTCGACATCCATTGCTTTCCTCCTCTCCAAGGTTCTCATAGTCATCATTGTCACCGACGTCCCACTGGGTGTGAGTTTTCCTTGCCCTTATGTGGGCCTACCGAGGATGTCGTGGTGGTTTGTGCAGCCCTTTGAGACACTAGTGATTTAGGGCTATATAAGTAAACATTGATTGATTGATTGATTATTTATGCCTCATATAACGTACACTTATTCAGCCTGTTGTTCACTATTCTTTATTTATTTTAAATTGCCTTTCAAATGTCTATTCTTGGTGTTGGGTCTTATCAAATAACTTTCCCCCCAAAAATGCGACTTATATGTTTTTTTTCCCTTCTTTATTATGTATTTTCGGCAGGTGCGACTTATACTCCGGAGCGACTTAGACCCCGAAAACTAGGGTTTCTAGTACACTTACATTTTGTCTGACTATAAACTTAGAATAGAACTCCAATTTCGTTGTTCTTTGAACCTGTTCATTGCAATAATGACAATAAAACTCTATTCTATTCTACTATAAACTTAGACTTAGACTTACATAAACTTAAATGATCCACAAGGGAAATTGTTCCACACAGTAGCTCAGTTACAATGATGGAAAGTGTAAGGATGTAAAGGACAATGCAGGCATAAATATACAATGGGGCAAAAAAGTATTTAGTCAGCCAGCGATTGTGCAAGTTCTCCCACTTAAAATGATGACAGAGGTCTGTAATTTTCATCATAGGTACACTTCAACTGTGAGAGACAGAATGTGAAAAAAAAATCCAGGAATTTTAAAGAATTTATTAGTAAATTATGGTGGAAAATAAGTATTTGGTCAACCATTCAAAGCTCTCACTGATGGAAGGAGGTTTTGGCTCCAAATCTCACGATACATGGCCCCATTCATTCTTTCCTTAACACGGATCAATCGTCCTGTCCCCTTAGCAGAAAAACAGCCCCAAAGCATGATGTTTCCACCCCCATGCTTCACAGTAGGTGTGGTGTTCTTGAGATGCAAACCAGTATTCTTCTTCCTCCAAACACGACGAGTTGAGTTTATACCAAAAAGTTCTATTTTGGTTTTCATCTGACCACATGACATTCTCCAAATCCTCTGCTGTATCATCCATGTGCTCTCTGGCAAACTTCAGTCAGGCCTGGACATGCCTTGGCTTAAGCAGGGGGGGCACGTCTGGCACTGCAGGATTTGATTCCCTGTCGGCGTGGTTTGTTACTGATGGTAACCTTTGTTACTTTGGTCCCAGCTCTCTGCAAGTCATTCACCAGGTCCCCCTGTCTGGTTCTGGGATTTTTGCTCACCGTTAGCATGATAATGTTGACCCCACTGTATGAGATCTTGCGTGGAGCCCCAGATCGAGGGAGATTATCAGTGGTCTTGTATGTCTTCTATTTTCTGATAATTGCTCCCACAGTTGATTTTTTCCACACCAAGCTGCTTGCCTATTTTAGATTCACTCTTCCCAGTCGGGTGCAGGTCTACAATTCTTTTCCTGGTGTCCTTCACAGCTCTTTGGTCTTGGCCATAGTGGAGTTTGGAGTCTGACTGTTTGAGACAGGTGTCTTTTATACGGATAACGAGTTCAAACAGGTTCCATTAATACAGGTAACGAGTGGAGGACAGAAGAGCTACTTAAAGAAGAAGTTACAGGTCTGTGAGAGCCAGAGATCTTCTTTGTTTGAAGTGACCAAAAACTTATTTTCCACCATAATTTACAAATAAATTCTTTAAAATTCCTACAATGTGAATTCCTGGATTTTTTTTTTACATTTTGTCTCAGAGTTGAAGTATGATGAAAATTACAGACCTCTGTCATCATTTGAAGTGGGAGAACTTGCACAATCGCTGGCTGACTAAATACTTTTTTGCCCCGCTATAGCGATGTAAAATGTAACATATGTATGTAATATTTACATAATATATGTACACTATATTATATATACAGATATATAATCATATATTATGTCTATATCATATATACAGTATATATTAATTACCATGTACAATATTACAGTATATGTGCCAGTTGTATATGTGACAGGTGTCAGGTCATAGTACATAAAACAGGATATCCATCCATCCATTTTCTACCGCTTATTCCCTTTCGGGGTCGCGGGGGGCGCTGGCGCCTATCTCAGCTACAATCGGGCGGAAGGCAGGGTACACCCTGGACAAGTCGCCACCTCATCGCAGGGCTAACACAGATAGACAGACAACATTCACACACTAGGGGCAATTTAGTGTTGCCAATCAACCTATCCCCAGGTGCATGTCTTTGGAGGTGGGAGGAAGCCGGAGTACCCGGAGGGAACCCACGCATTCACGGGGAGAACATGCAAACTCCACACAGAAAGATCCCAAACCTGGATTTGAACCCAGGACTGCAGGAACTTCGTATTGTGAGGCAGACGCACTAACCCCTACACCTACGCACCGAACCGAAACCCCCATACCGAAACGGTTCAATATAAATACACGTACCGTTACACCCCTAATGTCATCAAATTCTGTTAATTTCTCTATTCTAAAAAAAAACCCAAAATGTAATTAATCATATCCAACTATGAAAATCCTTTGTGATAGACTGCATTACTGTACTGGGGCGCTTTAGCTCGGTTGGTAGAGTGGCCGTGCCAGCAACTTGAGGGTTGCAGGTTCGATTCCCGCTTCCGCCATCCTAGTCACTGCCGTTGTGTCCTTGGGCAAGACACTTTACCCACCTGCTCCCAGTGCCACCCACACTGGTTTGAATGTAACTTAGATATTGGGTTTCACCATATAAAGCGCTTTGAGTCACTAGAGAAAAAGCGCTATATAAATATAATTCACTTCACTTCACTACAAAGACAGTACATTATTGTATATATTATGTTCTTTCACATCCTCAAAGTTTGAATAGTTTTTTTCTTTACTTTGTTTTTATTCAGATATATATTTATTTTACTTGCGTGAGTGAAAATTGGTCAAGCATGCCCATGCGGTTTATTCAATACCATATAGCAGGGGTGTCCAAAGTGCGGCCCGGGGGCCATTTGCGGCCCGCAGGTCATTTTTTAACGGCCCAAAGGCACATTTTAAAAATACGATTGAAAAAAATTAAAACATAAAAAGTGGTATAAAAGAGAAAATGTAACAGGAACATTTTGCAACGTTTACTATAATAAAACAAAGCTGCCATGCAGGCTGTTTCTTTCTTTAAAAAAATAATAAGTGAATCAAAATCAATGTCATTTTGAATTATTCAAAGCTCTGATTACGCCACGTTAAATATTCCACTTTGAGATATTTTTGGGGGCAAATGTTGCATATTTGGTGTTTGCCATATAAAAAACTAAGCTGTTTTTTTTTTTCAAAGAAGGGCCTAAAACGAACAAATAAAAAACATAAACAACAAAAACACGTATAATTGACGAATAGATCTGAAGTTGATCTCAAGACCATTGAGGGACGGCGTGGCGCAGTGGGAGAGTGGCCGTGCGCAACCCGAGGGTCTCTGGTTCAAATCCCACCTAGTACCAACCTCGTCACGTCCGTTGTGTCAGAATAGTTATACAAAATCCTCCATTTTAATAATCCTCCAGCACCCCCCCTGCATACCCGAAAAGGACAAGCGGTAGAAAAATGGATGGATGGATGCTACTACTTCTTAACTTCACCCAGAACGATCTCTTTGCTATAATAAAACCAATAACTGTATTGCAAATAAACCCTTTAAAACAACTCTCACTATATATCTACTGTAAATTTGTAATAATGTGCTGTATTAATAATTTAAAAAAAATATCACAATAACTCATTCATCACCATAACACTAACTTTATTACAATTAGTACATCTGTCTCATAACAAGACTATATTTTCTTTTTAGTAACTATTGTCTTAATTATTTATGGATAATAATCTAATATTAATACAAATTTTTGCCTATTCTTGCTCGTAGTTGCGCGGTGCCAAAGAATAAGTATTATTTCAGAGTATTACCGAGCCCCAGTAGGGCTGCTTGGATGTCCCGTACCCACCCGTCTTCTTTTTGGGGCCGTTTAGCGTGGTTGATGAGGAGGAGTGACACCCACCTGATAGGCGTCCAGCTGCTGTGCCGTAAAAATGCTCTGCTTATTTCCCATGTCTGAGCACGCCAACGCTAAACCTCCGGTCCATCGTTGCTCCAAAGCACGCTGCCTTTTTATTTATTGATTTATTTATTTATTTTTTAATGTTATGCACGACAGTGCCTGGTGGGAGATATGGAATACCGGGACAAAAGGGCAGCAGGGCCGCGGGGGGAGATCGGGTGTCGGGCGGCCCTTTGGTCCCCTTTTTTATAATGGCAGCATTTCATGGTTTTCTCTTTGTGACTGGCAGCTCCTTTGAGAGTTGAACAAGGGCTGTCCTCCAGCATCATGCCAAACGCCATCAACCCAACTCCCCCCCGCCCCCTTTTCGGTGCCACTTCATGGCCGACGTCCCTGCCGCCGCTCGGGTTACACTCTCCGCAGACGGCCTTTAAAGCGGCGGCCGATTTTTTATTTTTTTTGGCAAAGAAAACCACCTGGCTGCACATTTTGAGGAGGAGCGCTCGTCTCAAGACTTTTGCCCATTTTTGATGTTTTAACATGTGCGTTTATAGCCGCTGAAAAATAAATGGTATGTTCACAAACCGCCAAGGAGGTGGAAAGTTGAGGCTCAATGTCCTGTGTGTGATTACACAATGGTAAATGGGTTACATTATATCGTATTTTTCGGAGTATAAGTCGCACCTGCCGAAAATGCATAATAAAGAAGGAAAAAAACATTTATACCGTATTTCCTTGAATTGCCGCCGGGTATAAAGTATGCGCCTACCTAGAATTACTGCTGGGTCAAACTTCCATCCATCCATTTTCTACCGCGTATTCCCTTTTGGGGTCGCGGGGGGCGCTGGCGCCTATCTCAGCTACAATCGGGCGGAAGGCGGGGTACATCCTGGACAAGTCGCCACCTCATCGCAGGGCCAACACAGATAGACAGACAACATTCACACTCACATTCACACACTAGGGACCATTTTAGTGTTGCCAATCAACCTATCCCCAGGTGCATGTCTTTGGAAGTGGGAGGAAGCCGGAGTACCCGGAGGGAACCCACGCATTCACGGGGAGAACATGCAAACTCCACACAGAAAGATCCCGAGCCTGGATTTGAACCCAGGACTGCAGGACCTTCGTATTGTGAGGCAGACGCACTAACCCCTCTCCACCGTGAAGCCCTGGGTCAAACTTGTTTTGCAAAATAATTAGCGCATGCTTAGCATTACCGCCGGCTCAAAATTAACGCCGGGTCAAACTAGTTTCGCAAAATATAATTTTTATTAGCGCATGTCTAGAATTTCCACCGGGTCAAACTCGTCACGTCACGAGTGACACTTCACCTGTCATCATTTTCAAAATGGAGGAGGCTGATTTCAATCATTTGAAATCGCATAAAGGGAAGAAGATTAAGAGCTATTCAGTAGGATTTAAGGTCCAAGCTATTGAATATGCTAAAAAGAACAGTAAGCAGCTATGTTTTATTAGTATACCGTAGCTGCATGTGTCAAATATGAGTCATTAAATGACTCCCGCCTCCTGGTGGTAGAGGGCGCTAGTGATCCTTCTTGCGACTACTCGGCTGCAGAAGAAGTGACAACAAGCAGCAAGAGTGAGCAGCGATCGTTTATTTTTTCCTCTCGCTTGCACTTTTAACATGGAGGATTACATATCTAAAATAAAACAGTTTTCTAAACTGGACTTTCAATCCAAGCAGGAGGTAATAAAGGAAGATCTCCATCGAGACGGAGAGACTTTTAAAACTGAAGAAAGATAAGGAAGACTTCTATAAACAAGTTGTCGATGCTTTTGATCAGAAGGAGCTGCACATGGACTTCATTTATTAAATGCGCTTTTCATGATGGTACCCTTACATCACACTCAAATGTATAAGCGCAGGCTTAAATTTACCGCATGCCTTTGGTAAACGCCAGAGCAAGAAGAGGTTTTAAATTAATTAGCGCCCCGCGTCAATTCAAGGAAATACGGTAAGTCGCACTGGAGTATAAGTTGGAATTTTTGGGGGGAAATGTATTTGATATAACCCATCCATCCATCCATCATCTTCCGCTTATCCGAGGTCGGGTCGCGGGGGCAACAGCCTAAGCAGGGAAACCCAGACTTCCCTCTCCCCAGCCACTTCGTCTAGCTCTTCCCGGGGGATCCCGAGGCGTTCCCAGGCCAGCCGGGAGACATAGTCTTCCCAACATGTCCTGGGTCTTCCCCGTGGCCTCCTATCGGTCGGACGTGCCCTAAACACCTCCCTAGGGAGGCGTTCGGGTGGCATCCTGACCAGATGCCCGAACCACCTCATCTGGCTCCTCTCGATGTGGAGGAGCAGCGGCTTTACTTTGAGTTCCTCTCGGATGGCAGAGCTTCTCACCCTATCTCTAAGGGAGAGCCCCGCCACCCGGCGGAGGAAACTCATTTTAGCCGCTTGTACCCGTGATCTTATCCTTTCGGTCATGACCCAGAGCTCATGACCATAGGCGAGGATGGGAACGTAGATCGACCGGTAAATTGAGAGCTTTGCCTTCCGGCTCAGCTCCTTCTTCACCACAACGGATCGGTACAACGTCCGCATTACTGAAGACGCCGCACCGATCCGCCTGTCGATCCCACGATCCACTCTTCCCTCACTCGTGAACAAGACTCCTAGGTACTTGAACTCCTCCACTTGGAGCAGGGTCTCCTCCCCAACCCGGAGATGGCATTCCACCCTTTTCCGGGCGAGAACCATGGACTCGGACTTGGAGGTGCTGATTCTCATTCCGGTCGCTTCACACTCGGCTGCGAACCGATCCAGCGAGAGAGAGTTGATATAACCCAACACCAAGAATAGACATTTGAAAGGCAATTTAAAATAAATAAAGAATAGTGAACAACAGGCTGAATAAGTGTACGTTATATGAGGCATAAATAACCAACTGAGAAGGTGCCTGCTATGTTAACCTAACATATTATGGTAAGAGTCATTCAAATAACTATAACATATAAAAACATGCTATACCTTTACCAAACAATCTCCATCCATCCATCTTCTTCCACTTATCCGAGGTCTTGTCGCGGGGGCAGCAGCCTAAGCAGGGAAGCCCAGACGCTCCTCTCCCCAGCCACTTCGTCCAGCTCTTCCCGGGGAATCCCGAGGCGTTCCCAACATGTCCTGGGTCTTCCCCGTGGCCTCCTACCAGTCGGACGTGCCTGAAACACCTCCCTAAGGACGCGCTCGGGCGGCATCCTGAGCAGATGCCCGAACCACCTCATCTGGCTCCTCTTTTGCTAGCATGCTAGCAGCGACCGGGCTCAAATAGACTGACCATACTTTCTCTTTTCACCGGACATTTCCTCTTTTTGCAGAGCTGTCAGGGCAGAGTTTCTTAAATGCCTCAAATGTCCAGCATTTTGAGTATTGCTTGCTTGCTTGTGGAAACTCGTTCGGTACACCTACGCACCGAACCGAAACCCCCTTACCGAAACGGTTCAATATAAATACACGTACCGTTACACCCCTAATATCATCAAATTCTGTTAATTTCTCTATTCTAAAAAAAAAACC
This sequence comes from Nerophis ophidion, assembly GCF_033978795.1. Taxonomy (NCBI): domain Eukaryota; kingdom Metazoa; phylum Chordata; class Actinopteri; order Syngnathiformes; family Syngnathidae; genus Nerophis; species Nerophis ophidion. The sequence continues at coordinate 45,446,138 of NC_084624.1, forward strand.
CAAAATGTAATTAATCATATCCAACTATGAAAATCCTTTGTGATAGACTGCATTACTGTACTGGGGCGCTTTAGCTCGGTTGGTAGAGAGGCCGTGCCAGCAACTTGAGGGTTGCAGGTTCGATTCCCGCTTCCGCCATCCTAGTCACTGCCGTTGTGTCCTTGGGCAAGACACTTTACCCACCTGCTCCCAGTGCCACCCACACTGGTTTGAATGTAACTTAGATATTGGGTTTCACCATGTAAAGCGCTTTGAGTCACTAGAGAAAAAGCGCTATATAAATATAATTCACTTCACTTCACTACAAAGACAGTACATTATTGTATATATTATGTTCTTTCACATCCTCAAAGTTTGAATAGTTTTTTTCTTTATTTTGTTTTTATTCAGATATATATCTATTTTACTTGCGTGAGTGAAAATTGGTCAAGCATGCCCATGCGGTTTATTCAATACCATATAGCAGGGGTGTCCAAAGTGCGGCCCAGGGGCCATTTGCGGCCCGCAGGTCATGTTTTAACGGCCCCACGGCACATTTTAAAAATACGATTGAAAAAAATTAAAACATAAAAAGTGGTATAAAAGAGCAAATGTAACAGGAACATTTTGCAACGTTTGCTATAATAAAACAAAGCTGCCATGCAGGCTGTTTCTTTCATTAAAAAAATAATAAGTGAATCAAAATCAACGTCATTTTGAATTATTCAAAGCTCTGATTACGTAACGTTAAATATTCCACTTTGAGATATTTTTGGGGGCAAATGTTGCATATTTGGTGTTTGCCATATAAAAAACTAAGCTGTTTTTTTTTTTCAAAGAAGGGCCTAAAACGAACAAATAAAAAACATAAACAACAAAAAAACCTATAATTTACGAATAGGTCTGAAGTTGATCTCAAGACCATTGAGGGACGGCGTGGCGCAGTGGGAGAGTGGCCGTGCGCAACCCGAGGGTCTCTGGTTCAAATCCCACCTAGTACCGACCTCGTCACGTCCGTTGTGTCCTGAGCAAGACACTTCACCCTTGCTCCTGATGGGTGCTGGTTGGCGCCTTGCATGGCAGCTCCCTCCATCAGTGTGTGAATGTGTGTGTGAATGGGTAAATGTGGAAGTAATGTCAAAGCGCTTTGAGTACCTTGAAGGTAGAAAAGTGCTATACAAGTGCAACCCATTGTGTTAAAGGTAAACAGTAAAAAAAAAAAAAAAAAATCATAATTTATTTTTTAACACTTTAATGAGTAGGCCCCATTTGGATCAGTGCGATTTGTTTTTAAGTGTCATTGCACAAAAAATAATAGTGAATTAAAATCAATGGTGTTATGGCGACTTGTCCAGGGTGTACCCCGCCTTCCGCCCGATTGTAGCTGAGATAGGCGCCAGCGCCCCCCGCGACCCCTAAAAGGGAATAAGCGGTAGGAAATGGATGGATGGATGGTGTTATGAGTTGTTGACCTTTTTACGGCTCCAATTATTATATAATCTCAAATATTCTACTGGGTGAAAATATTGCATATTTTGTGTTTTTTTCCCATAAAAAAAACATGGTTTTCTTTGACAAAAAGAGTATATAACTTAAATCTTTAAAAACGTCATATTGACAGATAGACCTAATGTTGATCTAGAGATTTAAAACTTGAATAATAATAGAAATAATAATACTGAATAATGACACATTTTTAACATTTTATTTTTACCAAAACTCTTTGGGGTCCCTGGGATCAAGCCTGAGTGGAGGCCTAAATGTATATTTTCTATACATATATTGGATTGTTTTTTAAAATAAATGGCCCCCGCTTGCTTTGTTTTTTCAGTGTGTGGCCCTCAGGGGGAAAAAGTTTGGACACCTGCTATATAGCTTCTAGGCCAGTGGTTCTTAACCTGGGTTCGGTGAGTCGGCCTCAGGGGTTCGGCGGAGGTCAAAACACACCCGACTAATCGTGTATATAAAAACTTCACCCTATCGGCGTACTACGGATACGGCAACAGCAGAAGTCAGACTGATTTGCAGGTGTGTAATTTGTTGTGAGTTTATGCACTGTGTTGGTTTTGTTGGTTGAACAAGGTGATGTTCATGCACGCTTCATTTTGTGCACCAGTAAAAAAAACATGGTAACACTTTAGTATGGGGAACATATTCACCATTAATTATTTGCTTATTAACATGCAAAATAGTAACATATTGGCTCTTAATTTGTCATTATTAAGTACTTATTAATGCCTTATTCAGCATGGCCTCATTATAACCCGAACCGTAACCCTAACCAAATAGATAGATCGTACTTTATTGATTCCTTCAGGAGAGTTCCTTCAGGAAAATTAAAATTCCAGCAGCAGTGTACAGAGTTGAGATCAATCTAAAAAAAGTAAATAATGGGGGTTTAAATGGAAACAAAATAGAGAAATATAACAATAAGAATAACAAATAAAAAGCAACAATGGGAATAAAAATATAACAGTAAAATAAGAATATAACAAGAGAAAGTAGGCAGTAGTGACCATGTTCCATCCATCCATCCATCCATCTTCTTCCGCTTATCCGAGGTCGGGTCGCGGGGGCAGCAGCCTAAGCAGGGAAGCCCAGACTTCCCTCTCCCCAGCCACTTCGTCTAGCTCTTCCCGGGGGATCCCGAGGGGTTCCCAGGCCAGCCGGGAGACATAGTCTTCCCAACGTGTCCTGGGTCTTCCCCGTGGCCTCCTACCGGTTGGACGTGCCCTAAACACCTCCCTCGGGAGGCGTTCGGGTGGCATCCTGACCAGATGCCCGAACCACCTCATCTGGCTCCTCTCCATGTGGAGGAGCAGCGGCTTTACTTTGAGTTCCTCCCGGATGGCAGAGCTTCTCACCCTATCTCTAAGGGAGAGGAAACTCATTTCGGCCGCTTGTACCCGTGATCTTATCCTTTCGGTCATAACCCAAAGCTCATGACCATAGGTGAGGATGGGAACGTAGATCGACCGGTAAATTGAGAGCTTTGCCTTCCGGCTCAGCTCCTTCTTCACCACAACAGATCGGTACAACGTCCGCATTACTGAAGACGCCGCACCGGTCCACCTGTCAATCTCACGATCCACTCTTCCCTCACTCGTGAACAAGACTCCTAGGTACTTGAACTCCTCCACTTTGGGTAGGGTCTCCTCCCCAACCCGGAGATGGCACTCCACCCTTTTCCGGGAGAGAACCATGGACTCGGATTTGGAGGTGCTGATTCTCATTCCGGCCGCTTCACACTCGGCTGCGAACCGATCCAGTGAGAGCTGAAGATCCCGGCCAGATGAAGCCATCAGGACCACATCATCTGCAAAAAGCAGAGAACTAATCCCGCGGCCACCAAACCGGAACCCCTCAACGCCTTGGCTGCGCCTAGAAATTCTGTCCATAAAAGTTATGAACAGAATGGGTGACAAAGGGCAACCTTGGCGGAGTCCAACTCTCACTGGAAATGTGTCCGACTTACTGCCGGCAATGCGGACCAAGCTCTGACACTGATCATATAGGGAGCGGACCGCCACAATCAGACAGTCTGATACCCCATACTCTCTGAGCACTCCCCACAGGACTTCCCGAGGGACACGGTCGAATGCCTTCTCCAAGTCCACAAAGCACATGTAGACTGGTTGGGCAAACTCCCATGCACCCTCAAGAACCCTGCCGAGAGTATAGAGCTGGTCCACAGTTCCACGACCAGGACGAAAACCACACTGTTCCTCCTGAATCCGAGGTTCGACTATCCGGCGAAGCCTCCTCTCCAGTACACCTGAATAAACCTTACCGGGAAGGCTGAGGAGTGTGATCCCACGATAGTTGGAACACACCCTCCGGTCCCCCTTCTTAAAGAGAGGGACCACCACCCCGGTCTGCCAATCCAGAGGTACCGCCCCCGATGTCCACGCGATGCTGCAGAGTCTTGTCAACCAAGACAGCCCCACAGCATCCAGAGCCTTAAGGAACTCCGGGCGGATCTCATCTACCCCTGGAGCCTTGCCGCCGAGGAGCTTTTTAACTACCTCAGCGACCTCAGCCCCAGAAATAGGAGAGTCCACCACAGATTCTCCAGGCACTGCTTCCTCATAGGAAGACGTGTTGGTGGGATTGAGGAGGTCTTCGAAGTATTCCCTCCACCTCTGGCAGTGGCAATAAGCTTAAATGTTTGTATTTACTTTTTTTGAGTTGATTTTCATAAAATATGCTATTTAACTGCTACTGTTTAACAAGGACTGATTTAAATTGTGTTTGCACAACAAATGTTTTGGCGCTTTTGTTCATGTGGGAGAATATTCCAATAAAGGTGCACTACACACTACTTTTGAATTCATTATTGTGCTTTGCGTATACAATGCAGTTAATCGCCATTAATCGGAGAAATAGTGTGATTAACTTCGATTAAAATTTTTAATCGTTGCCCAGCCCTAATATATATATATCAAAGGTAAATTGAGCATATTGGCTATTTCTGGCAATGTTTTTAAGTGTGTATCAAACTGGTAGCCCTTCGCATTAATCAGTTTTCTCCTCTTTTAAACCGTTCAATTAAGTGTTTTTTCATCATTTAGTCTCTACAAAAAAACCTTCCGTAAAAGGAAAAAAAATGTATGACGAAATGACAGACAGAAATACCCATTTTTTGATATATATAGATTTATTTATCAAAGGTAAATAGAGCAAATTGGCTATTTCTGGTTATTTATTTAAGTGTGTATCAAACTGGAAGTCCTTGGCATTAATCAGTACCCAAGAAGTAGCTCTTGCTTTCAAAAAGGTTGGTGACCCCTGCACTATAGCTTCTAGACGTCAAGGCTATTTTCAGTTTTTTTTTTTTTTAGAAAGAAATTTGTTGAAAAATATTAAATTGGACAACATTTTGCATGATTCTTCACTGTCTTGTTCTTACATTATATAAGATGTAGTGTTTGCTAAAAAGGGAGAAACAATGACATCACTATAAACACAATTTATTTCTTACTTTATACCCATTGGCAACAGAAAACATAAAATATGCACATTTACATCTTTCACATGATTATTACTTGCATGGCTGTCATATATTATCATTTATGGCTATTTACATATATTACAAGGCGGTCAGTTCGTGGGGGGGCCGCATCCCTCGGTCAGTGGCAGCCGCAGCTGCCCGCCACCATGTCGTTGTACTGCTTCAGCACCACGTTCTCGTCGTCGTCGAAGTAGAGCAGGTTGATGGAGAAGAGTTTGTCGGGCACGCAGCACGGCGTCTGGATGCTCTTGATGAGCTTCAGGGCGTTGATGATGGACTGCACGGTGGCGTGGTTGGTGGGCTTCATGTTCTGGCCCAGCGGGAAGGGGCAGGAGCCCTTGCAGTGGTAGGCGTTGTAGCCCCGCGGCGACACGATCCAACCCGACCAGCCGATCTCCTCAAAGTCCACGTACAGCGGCAGGCGCCGGCAGGGCATGGACACACCCTCCTCCTCCTGGTGGTCCACGGAGCGGGCCAGGCGGGAGGACACGGGGGCGGACACCTGGGCGGACACGGGGGCTTGTGGCAAGCTGGAGACTACTTCCATACTGTCTGGATCTGCGGGTCAAGGAGCAGAAAGGGGCTTTAGTTTCGACACCTCAGCACGGTGGTCAGCAACCCTCGGCTCTTTGCCGCCGCCCTAGTGGCTCCTTGGAGCGTTTTTAAAAAAGGATTGAAAATGGAAAAAAGTTGTAGTATGTTTTTTTGATTGAGGACAAACAGGACACAAAACTTCCCAACAGTTAGAAAGCCCACTGTTTAATATCTTAGTGTGTATGCTTCAATGAACATCGTTTTGTCCTACTAGCTTCAGCGGTTCTTGAACTCACCACAGTTTGTTTACAAACCCCGTTTCCATATGAGTTGGGAAATTGTGTTAGATGTAAATATAAACAGAATACAATGATTTGCAAATCCTTTTCAACCCGTATTCAGTTGAATATGCTACAAAGACAATATATTTCATGTTCAAACTGCTAAACTTTTTTTTTTGTTGCAAATAATCATAAACTTTAGAATTTGATGCCAGCAACACGTGACAAAGAAGTTGGGAAAGGTGGCAATAAATACTGATGAAGTTGAGGAATGCTCATCAAACACTTATTTGGAACATCCCACAGGTGTGCAGGCTAATTGGGAACAGGTGGGTGCCATGATTGGGTATAAAAGCAGCTTCCATGAAATGCTAAGTCATTCACAAACAAGGATGGGGCGAGGGTCACCACTTTGTAAGCAAATTGTCAGCTTTAGAACAACATTTAAGCTATTGCAAGGAATTTAGGGATTTTACCATCTACAGTCCGTAAAATCATCAAAAAGTTCAGAGAATCTGGAGAAATCACTGCACGTAAGCGATGATATTACGGACTTTTGATCCCTCAGGCGTTAGGTACTGCATCAAAAACTGACATCAGTGTTAAAAGGATATCACCACATGGGCTCAGGAACACTTCATAAAACCACTGTCAGTAACTACAGTTGGTCGCTACATTTGTTAAGTGTAAGTCAAAACTCTACTATGCAAAGCCAAATCCATTTATCAACAATATCCTGAAACGCCGCCGGCTCGGCTGGGCCTGAGCTCACCTGAGATGGACTGATGCAAAGTGGAAAAGTGTTCTGTGGTCTGACGAGTCCACATTTCAAATTATATTTGGAAACTGTGGCCGTGGTGTCCTCCGGAACAAAGATGAAAATAACCATTCGGATTGTTATAGGCGCAAAGTTCAAAAGCCAGCATGTGTGATGGTATGGGGGTGCTTTAGTGCCCAAGGCATGGGTAACTTACACATCTGTGAAGGCACCATTAATGCCGAATGGTACATACAGGTTTTGGAACAACATATGTTGTCATCCAAGCAACGTTATCATGGACGCCCCTGCTTATTTCAGCAAGACAATGCCAAGCCACATATTACAAAAGCATGGCTTCGTAGTAAAAGAGTGTGGGTACTTTCCTGGCCCGCCTGCAGTCCAGACCTGTCTCCCATGGAAAATGTGTGGCACATTATGAAGCGTAGAATACGACAGTGGAGACCCCGGACTGTTGAACAACTTAAGCTGTACATCAAGCAAGAATGGGAAAGAATTCCACTTTCAAAGCTTCAACAATTAGTTTCCTCAGTTCCCAAACGTTTATTGAGTGTTGTTAAAAGAAAATGTGATGTAACACAGTGGTGAACATGCCCTTTCCCAACTACTTTGGCACGTGTTGCAGCCATGAAATTTTAAGTTAATTATTATTTGCAAAAAAAAAAAAGTCTGAGTTTGAACATCAAATATGTTGTCTTTGTAGCATATTCAACTGAATATGGGTTGAAAATGATTTGCAAATCATTGTATTCTGTTTATATTTACATCTAACACAATTTCCCAACTCAGATGGAAACGGGGTTTGTACTTGACTTTCTGTGAAATTTAGCTGTGTGTATATATATATATATATATATATATATATATATATATATATATATAAACAAATACTTGAATTTCAGTGTTCATTTCTTTAAACATTTACACACACATAACACTCATCTACTCATTGTTGAGTTAAGGGTTAAAATGTCCATCCTTGTTTTTCTAACCATATACATGTACAGTAGATGGCAGTATTGTCCTGTTTAAGAGTGTCACAACATTGCTGTTTACGGCAGATCAACTGCTTTACGGTAGACAAAAATGTGACTGCTCTTGTTGCGTGTTGTGCCCGCGCTGGGAGGACGTTAATGAAACTGCCTAACAATAAACCCACATACGAAACCGAGAACTCGCCCTTGATCATTCTACAGTTATAACGTCATTGGGCAGACATGTTTATATTGTGGGACGTGAAAACAGGCTGTCGATACGTCACAGCATGGAGCTGGAGGGGGGCGTGGCCTCCAGCTCCACCTGAATTTCGGGAGATTTTCGGGAGAAAATTTGTCCCGGGAGGTTTTCGGGAGAGGCGCTGAAATTCGGGAGTCTCCCGGAAAATCCGGGAAGGTTGGCAAGTATGCCAATATTGGTGTCTACGTGGAAATCGGTAGAATGGTTGCCCCGGGAGATTTTCGGGAGGGGCACTGAAATTCGGGAGTTTCCCGGAAAAATCGTGAGGGTTGGCAAGTCTGGCTAGCGCCACAGCTAACGTTACCCATGCCGCTACCTCTCTGCTCGGCGAGGTGATCCACTGTATTCCAGTCTGTGTGTTATTGGTCTAGCTAGCACCAGGTCAATAAGCCTCCCTCACCTGTGTTCTCCTGAGCGGTGGAGCGGCGGCCGTCGTCGGTGAACAGCACCAGCATGGGCTGCTTGCTCTGGTGGTGGCTGCGTCCCGAGGCGAAGCGGATCAGCTTCAGGTCCATATGGCTCCCGCCCAGGCTGCGCACCACCACTTGCAGCCCCAGGTTGCTCTCCTCGTCCGCCATCCAGGAGCGGACCTTGGCAAGGGGACACCGAGGATGGTGGGTTGTGTTGTCGTGCGGTCCATGAAGCCCACGTAGCGGATACTTACAGCTTGCGTGATGGTGAACACCTCCCAGCCGTAGGAGTGGACCGGGATGAGTCGGGAAGACAGCAGCTTCTTGTCTTGTGTGCGATTGCCTTTGTAGTCCATCAGCTGGTAGACACTCACCTGTGTGTGGTTGACCAGGGTAGACATGTTTTAAAACGATGTTCTGCAATAAGTGCATCATGTTCCGAATAAGGCTTTATGACGCCGACTCCCATCACTGAGATCGGCCGATACAAATACCGATCACATGCACTGTAATACCTGTAAAGTTTGTAATCATTTACAACAGGCGTGTGCATAACACAGTTACAGTGGGGCAAAAAAGTATTTAGTCAGCCAGCGATTGTGCAAGTTCTCCCACTTAAAATGATGACAGAGGTCTGTAATTTTCATCATAGGTACACTTCAACTGTGAGAGACAGAATGTGAAAAAAAAATCCAGGAATTCACATTGTAGGAATTTTAAAGAATTTATTTGTAAATTATGGTGGAAAATAAGTATTTGGTCAACCATTCAAAGCTCTCACTGATGGAAGGAGGTTTTGGCTCAAAATCTCACGATACATGGCCCCATTTATTCTTTCCTTAACACGGATAAATCGTCCTGTCCCCTTAGCAGAAAAACAGCCCCAAAGCATGATGTTTCCACCCCCATGCTTTGCAGTAGGTATGGTGTTCTTGGGATGCAACTCAGTATTCTTCTTCCGAAAGCCAGCTCCAGCTCGTGGTGCCCAAGACCAGACTTAAGACCAGGGGAGACAGGGCCTTGTCTGCGGTCGGCCCTAAGCTCTGGAACACTCTGCCGCTCCATGTTCAAACTACTTCCACAGTGGAGTGTTTTAAGTCTCGTCTTAAGACCCACTTTTATTCTTTGGCTTTTAACACTAAGTGAGTTGTGTGGTCCTCTGTCCTCTGTTGTCCTCTGTGTTTTTTATACACTTTTATTTTTATTTTACTGTTTTAATTTATTTTACCCTTTAAAATAGTTTTTAATCATATTTGTTTTTATATTGTTTTTATTGGTTTTATTTTTATTCATTTTTTGTTTTGTTCAGTCATTGGTGGAGCATAATATTGTTTTTAACATGGCTGTGCAGCACTTTGGAAACGTTATTGTTGTTTAAATGTGCTATATAAACAAAGTGGATTGGATTGGATTGATTCCTCCAAACACGACCAGTTGAGTTTATACCAAAAAGTTCTCTTTTGGTTTCATCTGACCACATGACATTCTCCCAATCCTCTGCTGTATCATCCAAGTATCCATTTTGGTATCAACTCAACTGGTCGTGTTTGGAGGATGAAGAATACTGAGTTGCATCCCAATAACACCATACCTACTGTGAAGCATGGGGGTGGAAACATCCTGCTTTGGGGCTGTTTTTCTGCTAAGGGGACAGGACGATTGATCCGTGTTAAGGAAAGAATGAATGGGGCCATGTATCCTGAGATTTTGAGCCAAAACCTCCTTCCATCAGTGAGAGCTTTGAATGGTTGACCAAATACTTATTTTCCACCATAATTTACAAATAAATTCTTTAAAATTCCTGGATTTTTTTTCACATTCTGTCTCTCACAGTTGAAGTGTACCTATGATGAAAATTACAGACCTCTGTCATCATTTTAAGTGGGAGAACTTGCACAATCGCTGGCTGACTAAATACTTTTTTGTCCCACTGTATGGTTGGCCTCCGAGGGAACACTTTAAACAGTGAATAATATACATCCATCCATTGATTTTCTACCGCTTTTCCCTTTTGGGGTCACGGGGGGTGCTGGAGCCTATCTCAGCTGCATTCGGATGGAAAGCGGGGTAGACTGGGGACCATTTAGTGTTGCCAACCAACCTATCCCCAGTATGAGATTATTTATTACTCCAGTACTCTTGTCTTGTTCTGTTTATTGTATAGTATTTTGTATTCCTAGTATTTTGTATATAGTACAGGATTGCTTGTTATTTTTATTGGAGAGTAGTCTGTTTATTTCAATTGTTAGTTTTTCCTTTATTACCTCTTTATTTTTACCCCATATTTATTCCCACTACCGCACCTTAAATTGGAGTCTTAATCTCATTATATGCAAATATAATGACAATAAAGTCCAGAGAATAGATGGATGGATGGAATGGAAAAACCTTACCACTGTTTTTTTATGTAAAAAAGTAATGCACGTTTTTTATACTCTAATATCTACAGTTGTGTTTTATAGTGTATTATTACTCTATATTGAAAGTGGATTTTACTGTAAAAAAAAAGTGACTGTAAAATTTTTACATTAATGGATTACTTGCTTTTTAAATCATAAGTGTCAGAATAATTGTATAAAATTTATTAAACAACTTGTTTGCTTGCAGTTCAGGACTGCACACTGGACTCTCACTATTATGTTAGATCCACTATGGACTGGACTCTCACTATTATGTTAGATCCACTATGGACTGAACTCTCACTATTATGTTAGATCCACTATGGACTGGACTTACACTATTATGTTAGATCCACTATGGACTGGACTCTCACTATTATGTTAGATCCACTATGGACTGAACTCTCACTATTATGTTAGATCCACTATGGACTGGACTCTCACTATTATGTTAGATCCACAATGGACTGGACTCTCACTATTATGTTAGATCCACTATGGACTGGACTCTCACACTATTATGTTAGATCCACTATGGACTGGACTCTCACACTATTATGTTAGATCCACTATGGACTGGACTCTCACACTATTATGTTAGATCCACTATGGACTGGACTCTCGCACTATTATGTTAGATCCACTATGGACTGGACTCTCATTATTATGTTAGATCCACTATGGACTGGACTCTCACACTATTATGTTACATCCACTATGGACTGGACTCTCGCACTATTATGTCAGATCCATTATTGATAGTTTTACATAAACAAACAGTTGTACATTCCTAAATTGAAAATGTTGCAGAGCGAAAGGGTTTAGGCTGAAGTTGAACACTTATTGCACCTAACCCTATTAACAATGTCAAATACAAGATGAGATTCCAAAAATTATGACATTTCCTTTGCTTGACATATTATAAATTCACCTTGTACACAACATAAAGACTGTTCAATTATATTCACAGTAAAGACGTGAAATATCCATGTACACGTCTTAGTTCAACCTTTGTACCAATTATTTACTATATACAAACAATTATTAGGGACCGAATGTCCCTTTGGGACAGAGGACTCTATTGTATTTCTAAGGTTTTATTATTATTATACCGCCGCCTCTTTGAGCTGTAATTTGACCCCCTTAAAATGCTTCAAAACTCACCAAACTTGGCACACACATCATGACTGGCAACAATTGCGAGCTAATGAAAAAACCAAACCCCAAAACTCAAAATTGTGCTCTAGCGCCCCCTAGGAATACAACACAGACAATACCCTAATTTGACCCCCTTGACATGCTTCAAAACTCACCAAATTTAACACACACATCATGACCGGTGAAAATTGCCAGCTAATCAAAAAACCAAAACCCAAAACTCTAAATTGCGCATTAGCGCCCCGTAGGAAAAACACAAACAAAACTGCTTGTAACTTCCGTTAGCAATGTCGTAGAGACATGAAACAAAAACCTCTATGTACGTCTGACTTAGACCTAGATTTCATACACTGACCTCCTTCTGCAAAAATCAAAAGGAAGTGGGCAAAAACCCCTTCAAAACAAAAGTTTCCGAAAAAATGTCATTTTTGCCTCTTTGAGCTGTAATTTGACCCCCTTAAAATGCTCACCAAACTGGACACACACATCAGGACTGGCAAAAATTGACATCTATTAGGGACCGAATGTCCCTTTGGGACCGAAGACCCTAATGTATTTCTAAGGTTTTATTAGAAACCGCGACCCCAAAACTCAAAATTGCGCTCTAGCGCCCCCTAGGAATAAAACACAGACTAAACTGCTCCTAGGAAGAAAACACAGACAAACCTGCTTGTAACTTCCGGTAGGAATGTCGTAGAGACATGAAACAAAAACCTCTATGTAGGTCTCACTTAGACCTACATTTCATTCATTTACATCCTACAGCAAAAATCAACAGGAAGTTGGCACTTACAGCTTTAAAACAAATGTTTTGTAAAAACCCGTCACCTTTTTTCAAACATTATCTCCTCTGAGCGCGTTTGTCGCGTCGGCTTCAATACCGCACAGGAAAGAGATTGAACCCTTCTGATTAAAAGTTGCGCAAAGAGTTTTTCTAATTGCTCCGGTTTTTGATTTTACTAGCCTTCGAAGAACCGCTGCGCTGATGCTGCTGCCGTCTCAAGATGGACGCTTAAAAGCAGGAAGCACCAGCGAGACCACACGATGCAGAGAAGGTAGGTACTGTGCGGGTAAAGATATGTTGACTGGGTGAAAGAAGGAGGCACCAGTTTGACTCCAGGATACAGAGAAGGTAGGTAATGTGCAGGTAAAGCTGTGTTGTCTGGGTGATGGCAGGAAGCATCAGCGTGCATGGGTGAAAGAAAGAAGTACCAATGTGACCCCAGGATGCAGGGAAGGTAGGTAATGTGCAGGTAAAAATATGTTGAATGGGTAGCCCACATTTAGTTTGTAATTAACATTGATCATAGTGTTAACTACTGTGTTGATTCAAGAGTGTTGTTATTCCAAAAAATTGGTCTTAAAGTGTTTTTTTAAATGTGTGAATGGAACTGGAACATTTGAAGGAATCATCCAAGCTATTCCACAGGTGAACCCCCCTGACTAATTAGCTGCTGGCTTCATGTCAGCTGGGTGACTAAAAAGAAACACAGAGGGGATCGCCATTAAAGGCTTTAATCCACAATGGTGAGCGCATATTTTCGTGAATATCGGCCGACACTGATGGGTGGATCGATGGTGACTTGACGAGTCTGGACTGTAACATACCTGGCAGAAGTGGTGCCGGGTGAAGGTCAGCGTGGCCTGAGGTCGCAGCTTGAAAAGATGGAGCTCTGCAGTCAGGATCTTCTCGGTTCTCGCCACAGTGGACAGATTGAAGCGGAACTCCACCTGCTCGCTGTGCACTGCAATAGGGAACCAGGACCAAGAACAGTCAGTCCCTTAGGCCACAAAAATGCCCCGTAATTTTTTTCACTAAAAATCTTTCCAGACATGGGTGCTCAGACTTTTAGCCCATCCATCCATCCATCATCTTCCGCTTATATGAGGTCAGGTCGCGGGGGCAGCAGCCTAAGCAGGGAAGCCCAGACTTCCCTCTCCCCAGCCACTTCGTCTAGCTCTTCCCGGGGGATCCCGAGGCGTTCCCAGGCCAGCCGGGAGACATAGTCTTCCCAACGTGTCCTGGGTCTTTTCTGACCAGATGACCTAGCCACCTCATCTGGCTCCTCTCCATGTGGAGGAGCAGCGGCTTTACTTTGAGCTCCTCTCAGATGGCAGAGCTTCTCACCCTATCTCTAAGGGAGAGACCCACCACCCGGCGGAGGAAACTCATTTCGGTTGCTTGTACCCGTGATCTTGTCCTTTCGGTCATGACCATAGGTGAGGATGGGAACGTAGATCGACCGGTAAATTGAGAGCTTTGCCTTCCGGCTCAGCTCCTTCTTCACCACAACGGATCTGTACAACGTCCGCATTACTGAAGACGCCGCACCGATCCGCCTGTCAATCTCACGATCCACTCTTCTCTCACTCGTGAACAAGACTCTGAAGTACTTGAACTCCGGCCGCCTTAAAAAAAAAAAAACATGCACCTGGGGATAGGTTGATTGGCAACACTAAATTGTCCCTAGTGTGTGAATGTGAGTGTGAATGTTGTCTATCAATCAATCAATCAATCAATGTTAATTTATATAGCCCTAAATCAGTAGTGTCTCAAAGGGCTGCACAAGCCACAACGACTTCCTCGGTTCAGATCCCACATCAGGGCAAGGGAAAACTCAACCCAGTGGGATGACAATATGAATAGTGTGAGAGTCCAGTCCATAGTGGATCTAACATAATAGTGTGAGAGTCCAGTCTATAGTGGATCTAACATAATAGCGAGAGTCCAGTCCATAGTGGATCTAACATAATAGTGTGAGAGTCCAGTCCATAGTGGATCTAACATAATAGTAAGAGTCCAGTCCATAGTGGATCTAACATAATAGTGTGAGAGTCCAGTCCATAGTGGATCTAACATAATAGTGTGAAAGTCCAGTCCATAGTGAATCTAACATAATAGTGTGAGGGTCCAGTCCATAGTGGATCTAACATATACTGTGAGAGTCCAGTCAATAGTGGATCTAACATAATAGTGTGAGGGTCCAGTCCATAGTGGATCTAACATAATACTGTGAGGGTCCAGTCCATTGTGGATCTAACATAATAGTGAGAGTCCAGTCCATAGTGGATCTAACATAATAGTGTGAGAGTCCAGTCCATAGTGTATCTAACATAATAGTCAGAAGTCCAGTCCATAGTGGATCTAACATAATAGTGAGAGTCCAGTCCATAGTGGATCCAACATAATAGTGTAAGTCCAGTCCATAGTGGATCTAACATAATAGTGAGAGTCCAGTCCATAGTGGATCCAACATAATAGTGTGAGTCCAGTCCATAGCGGAACTAACATAATAGTGGATCTAACATAATAGTGTGAGAGTCCAGTCCATAGTGGATCTAACATAATAGTGGATCTAACATAATAGTGTGAGAGTCCAGTCCATAGTGGATCTAACATAATAGTGTGAGAGTCCAGTCCATAGTGGGGCAAGCAGAGGACCATCTATCTGTGTTGGCCAAGCGACTTGTCCAGGGTGTACGCCGCCTTCCACCCAAATGCAGCTGGATAGGCTCCTGCACCCCCCGCGACCCCGAACGGGGCAAGCGGTAGAAAATGGATGGATGTTTTTTTACATATTTCCAGTTGCTTCATTACAGCATGTCTGAAAAGGAGCAGGAAGAAGCAGAGCTTATTTAATCCTACTCCTTTTCGTACCATAGCAATTGTATCCCATTTCCTTTTTCTCCGTAGCAGAACAATGAACAAATAAAAACCAAATGAATCATTTACTATACTAAGTAAACAAATATTGAATACACAAAAGAAATAAAAAAAGGGTTCAAGATGTTCATCATAATTCTTGTTCTGTGTACTTAGTGAACACTTGTAGTTTGAACCCTCTCTTAAAGTTAATCCTATTGGTGCTTTAATTTGTTTGGTTAATCCATCCCATAATTTAATTCCACATACTGATATACTAAAAGGTTTTAGGTGTTGTCCGTGCATACAAATGTTTTAAATTAGATTTACCTCTAAGGTTATATTTCTCCTCTTTTGTTGAGAAGAATTGTTGTACATTTTTAAGTAGCAGGTTATAGTTTGCTTTGTACATCATTTTATCTGTTTGCAAATGCACCAACCACTGATAAACGCTTACTTACTGAAACAAAACTAAATATTCATAAATTAATGATGCATCAGTAATCCATTTTTAATCGAATTGTAGCTCCTGAATCGTGAGGTGGCAATAAGAGTCGCTATGATTCTCCTGAATGACTGCCGGTAGTCACCCAGATAATAAGTATTAGGGCGTGCTATGAAGCCATTGACTTTGTCGCCTTCTACAACATGTACGATCTGCTTGTCAGTCCAGCATCATGTTGTGTGTGGCCTCCGCGGCAACATGCACACGACTGCAAGGCATACTGAGTGACACAGAGTACACTAATGGTTGTAATATAAACAATTTTAACACTCTTAGTAATATGCGCCACGCTGTGAAGCCACACCAATTAAAAACGACAACCACATTTCGGGAGAACATCCTCACAGTAACACATCATAAATGCAACACAACAAATACCCATAATCCTTTGTATTCATGACAATTCCTGACTATTTTATACACCCCGCTAGCAGCAAACTCCCCCCCACGCGTCGGTAAGGTGGGCGGGGATGGGGGCGCGGGGGTGTAAAATATATTCAGCTATCTCAGCTACAATCGGGCGAAAGGCGGGGTACACCCTGGACAAGTCGCCACCTCATCACAGGGCTAACACAGATATATATATATATATATAGCTTGGGGACCCCTGCAGTAAACCCTTGTTTATCGCTCCATCCATCCATTTCCTACCGCTTGTCCCTTTCGGGGTCGCTGGAGCCTATCTCAGCTGCATTCCAACATGACTGTGGTACATTAATTGAATTCAGTATTTTAGTAGGAATTCTAAATTGAATATTTCATGGGGCTTAAATTTTTTTTAAATAAATGCGTTACTGCGATATCCAGGGTGTACAACGCCTTCCGCCCGATTGTAGCTGAGATAGGCAGCAGCGACCCCAAAGGGAATAAGCGGTAGAAATGGATGGATGGTGTTAATAGTATTACAGCACTGTTGGCCTGAGCCAATCAGCGGCCTTGATACTGAACTGTCAGATTGCTTTGGTCTCAATTAGTGACCAATACTGCTAATATTGTTATTCTTAGTTCATTTAGTCATTTTTTTTACATGAAAATTGGGCCACAAATACGTAAAATAGGCTTTAAAAACGATGGGAGGACCGCAGTGTAAATAATGAAGAGTTTCTAAAGGTTATTAAATGAGACCGTGACTCGGCACTTTTGGCCCCGGAAGCACTCACGTTTGTCGAAGAAGCTTCGCACGGTGTTGCCCTCCAGCAGGCCGGGGTCCCTGGTCACGCCGTCCACGTCCGCCACGGTGTTGTACAGGTCCAGCATGTACTGGGGCGGCTGTTTGTGACCGTGGACGGCGGGCGGGTCCTCCATGCCGAACACCTCCAGCAGCCTCTTGATGGCGGCCGAGCGGACCTCGCGGGAGTCGGCGGCGGCGGAAGGCGACTCCAGGTGGTTGCGGGCGGGGGGCCGCGCTCGGGCCGGGCACAACAAAGCCAACACTGCTATCACCAACATCAGCATTTTCTTTCTTTTTTTCTTTTATGTGTGTTTTTTCGTGTGTCCGAGTGAGGGCATGCGGCTGCCCTTATATGTAACATGGCCCCCACGCCCTCCAGCCCGCGCACTCTCATGGTAAACAGCAGTAAAGTTGCTATTTGGTCGCAAATGTAAATCAGCCATCAGCGAATGTAAAGGACGACTAATGGCGGTGTTGACCAAGGTGTGAAGTCCATTGGAGACGTCATTCCAGCCTATTGTCCTCGCGTCTGGCAACAAAGGCGCAAATCAACTAAAATTAAAAAGTGCGGGGGACAACGTGTGCGCCGCGTTAGTTTGTGCGGCCAAACGCCACGACTCAATCCACTTTTGGAACCGAGCGAGGAAGTGCACCTGCGCCACAATGGATCCATTAATTTGGAATAATGGGCACCAGGGGGGACCGATGACTGGCATACATAAGTGTCGGCGCATTTACACTTTCAAATGGACAACTTTTTAGGAACCGCATGTCCCTTTTGGGATATAGGACCCTATTTTATTTCTAAGGTTGTATTATTAGGGAGTGAATGTCCCTTTGGGACAGAGGACCATATTACAATTTCTAAGGTTTTATTATTATTATTATTATTATTATTATTATTATTGTTAGGGACCAAATGTCCATTTGGGACACAGGACCCTATTGTATTTCTAAGGTTTTATTATTCTTTATTATTAGTAGTAGTATTATTAGGGACCGAATGTCCCTTTGGGACAGAGGACCCTATTGTATTGCTAAGGTTTTATTATTCTTTATTAAGGACCGAATGTCCCTTTGGGACAGAGGACCTTATTGTATTTCTAAGGTTTTTCTTTTCTTTATTATTATTATTATTATTATTATTAGGGACCGAATGTCCCTTTGGGACAGAGGACCATATTGTATTTCTAAGGTTTTATTATTATTATTATTATTATAAGGTACCAAATGTCCCTTTGGGACACAGGACCCTATTGTATTTCTAAGGTTTTATTATTCTTAGGGACCGAATGTCCCTTTGGGACAGAGGACCATATGGTATTTCAAAGGTTTTATTATTCTTTATTATTAATATTATTATGAGGGACCGAATGTCCCTTTGGGACAGAGGACCATATGGTATTTCTAAGGTTTTATTATTCTTTATTATTATTATTAGGGACCGAATGTCCCTTTGGGACAGAGGACCCTATTGTTTTTGAAAGGTTTTCTTAGGGACCGAATGTCCCTTTGGGACAGAGGACCATATTGTATTTCTAAAGTTTTATTAGGGACCGAATGTCCCTTTGGGACAGAGGACCCTATTGTATTTCTAAGGTTTTATTATTATTTATTATTATTATTATTATTATTAGGGACCGAATGTCCCTTTGGGACAGATGACCCTATTGTATTTCTAAGGTTTTATTATTTATTATTATTATTATTATTATTATTATTATTATTATTATTATTAGGGACCGAATGTCCCTTTGGGACAGAGTACCCTATTGTATTTCTAAAATTGTATTATTCTTTAATAGGGACCGAATGTCCCTTTGGGACAGATGACCCTATAGTATTTCTAAGGTTTTATTCTTTATTATTATTATCTCTTTCTATGCCACATCAATATGGAATGTACTCCCAACAGGTATAAAAGTAAGTGCATCTCTATATTCCTTCAAAACCGCTCTAAAACAACACCTCCAGGCAACTTCAACACTTTACTAATACCCTCCTCCATTCACATCCCATCTCCTCGGATTATAAACAACTCAAATGTACTTCTAATGTATTTACTTGTTCTTATGCTATGTGAACTCACTATGTTCTCTGCTGGCTGTACATATCCTACTAAATAAGACCTACACTGTTTCAATGTCCACATTTCTCTGTTGATGCAATTGTTGATGACTGAAGTTCTGATATCAACCAAAGCTCCTCATCCCACCCCCCGGATTGTAAATAATGTAAATAATTCAATGTACATACTATGATGATTAACTTGTGTGATGACTGTATTATGCTGATAGTATATATTTGTACCATGAATTGATTAACGTGGACCCCGACTTAAACAAGTTGAAAAACTTATTCGGGTGTTACCATTTAGTGGTCAATTGTACGGAATATGTACTGAACTGTGCAATCTACTAATAAAAGTTTCAATCAATCAATCAATTAGGGGCCGAATGTCCTTTTGGGACGGAGGACCCTATCGTATTTCTAAGGTTTTATTATTATTAGGGACCGAATGTCCCTTTGGGACAGAGGACCCCTATTGTATTTCTAAGGTATTATTATTCTTTATTGAGGACCGAATGTCCCTTTGGGACAGAGGACCCTATTGTATTTCTGAAGTTTTATTATTATTATTAGGGACCGAATGTTCCTTTGGGACAGAGGACCCTATTGTATTTCTAAGGTTTTATTCTTTATTATTAGGGACCAAATGTCCCTTTAGGACAGAGGACCGTATTGTATTTCTAAGGTTTTATTATTATTAGGAACCGAATGTGCCTTTGGGACAGAGGACCCTATTGTATTTCTAAGGTTTTATTATTAGGGACCGAATGTGACTTTGGGACAGAGGACCCTATTGTATTTCTAAGGTTTTATTCTCTATTATTGTATATTATTAGTATTATTATTATTATTATTGTTATTCCGTTGCCTTTTCAAGCTGTAATTTGACCCCCTTAACATGCTTCAAAACTCACCAAATTTTACACACACATCAGGACTGGCGAAAATTGCCATCTAATAAAAAAAAAACAACAACCCCAAATTCAAAATTCACTTTGGGACAGAGAACCCTATTGTATTTCTAAGGTTTTATTCTTTATTATTAGGGAGCGAATGTCCCTTTGGGACAGAGGACCCTATTATATTTCTAAGGTTTTATTATTCTTTATTAAGGACCGAATGTCCCTTTGGGACAGAGGATGCTATTGTATTTCTAAGGTTTTATTCTTTATTATTAGGGACCGAATGTCCCTTTGGGACAGAGGACCCTATTGTATTTCTCAGGTTTTATTCTCTATTATTTTATATTATTATTATTATTATTCCGTTGCCTTTTCAAGCTGTAATTTGACCCCCTTAACATGCTTCAAAACTCACCAAATTTTACACACACATCAGGACTGGCGAAAATTGCCATCTAATAAAAAAAAAACCAAACCCCAAATTCAAAATTCCCTTTGGGACGGAGGATGCTATTGTATTTCTAAGGTTTTATTCTTTATTATTAGGGAGCGAATGTCCCTTTGGGACAGAGGAACCTATTGTTTTTCTAAGGTTTTATTATTAGGGACCAAATGTCCCTTTGGGACAGAGGACCCTATTGTATTTCTAAGGTTTTATTATTATTAGGAACCAAATGTCTTTTTGGGACAGAGGACCCTATTGTATTTCTAAGGTTTTATTCTTTATTATTAGGGACCAAATGTCCCTTTGGGACAGAGGACCGTATTGTATTTCTAAGGTTTTATTATTATTAGGAAACGAATGTGCCTTTGGGACAGAGGACCCTATTGTATTTCTAAGGTTTTATTATTAGGGACCGAATGTCACTTTGGGACAGAGGACCCTATTGTATTTCTAAGGTTTTATTCTCTATTATTGTATATTATTATTATTATTATTGTTATTCCGTTGCCTTTTCAAGCTGTAATTTGACCCCCTTAACATGCTTCAAAACTCACCAAATTTTACACACACATCAGGACTGGCGAAAATTGCCATCTAATAAAAAAAAAAAAAAACCCAAATTCAAAATTCCCTTTGGGACGGAGGATGCTATTGTATTTCTAAGGTTTTATTCTTTATTATTAGGGAGCGAATGTCCCTTTGGGACAGAGGACCCTATTGTATTTCTAAGGTTTTATTATTATTAGGAACCGAATGTCTTTTTGGGACAGAGGACCCTATTGTATTTCTAAGGTTTAATTCTTTATTATTAGGGACCAAATGTCCCTATGGGACAGAGGACCCTATTGTATTTCTAAGGTTTTATTATTATTATTAGTGACCAAATGTCCCTTTGGGACAGAGGACTCTATTGTATTTCTAAGGTTTTATTATTATTATTAGGGACCGAATGTCCCTTTAGGACCGAGCACCCTATTGTATTTCTAAGGTTTTACTATGACCCCAGGATGCAGGGATGGTAGGTAACGTGCAGGTAAAGATATGTTGAATGAGTAAAGGCAGGAAACACCAGCAAAAGTCGGTCCCCCCCGTCCATTACTGCTTGCAGCTTTAATTTTGGGTTCGTTGGGCAGCTTTGGGGCAGAAATGTGCGGTTTGGTGCAATTTTTTTTTTGCAGAAGGGATCAAAGTCCAAGACACCTGGCAAACTACAAGCCATATAACTTTGCAGGATGTATAGATTCTTCTTATTTGTGTGTCACACAAACGTGCTCGCTTCACACCTGCCTATCAAAATAAGAGCCCCTTGAAGCGTGTGTGTTTGTGTTGTCCTAACTGTTCCTCCACAATGTCGTCATCCAGGTCTAAATTATTTGATATTTGCATTGAAGCAATTATTGTTTGATTTGAAAGTACAAGAGATGACAGAATTGAATCAAAATTGCTCACAAACTTGTTAGGAATACAAAACAGCAGCTTGATGAGACTTAATTACAGTGTTTGGATCAGTTTTTAAGCAGACCATGTCAACCTGAGTGAAGGACCTTTGACTGCTGGGGTAAAGGAGCAGAGAGTAGAAACTTTTCTGTGACATTTGAGAAATATTCTATTTTCTGGGGCGTTTAATGGGAATTAACTACAATTGTATAATGTACATGTTCTTATTCATGAGCAGACACACACACATATATATATATATATATATATATATTGTAAAAAATGAGAATCGATTATATATATATATATATATATATATATATATATATATATATATATATATATAGGGGCGTGGGAAAAAATTGATTCGAAAACGTTGTGTGATTCAGAATCGATTCTCATTTTTTTTTTAAATAATTTTTTTGTTTTTTTAATCAATCCAACAAATCACTTCAAAGCAATACCATAACAATGCAATCCAATTCCAAAACCGAACGTGACCCAGCAACACTCAGAACTGCAATAAACAGAGCAACTGAGAGGAGACACAAACACCACACAGAACAAACCAAAAGTAGTTAAAACAAAAATGAATATTATCAACAACAGTATCAATATTAGTTATAATTTCAGCATAGCAGTGATTAAAAATCCCTTATTTTCATTAAGATTTGACATTTATAAAAATTTAAAAAAAGTGTCACAGTGGCTTACACTTGCATGGCATCTCATAAGCTTGACAACACACTGTCCAATGTTTTTACAAATATAAAATAAGTCATATTTTGGTTTGTTTAATAGTTAAAACAAATTTACATTATTGCAATCAGTTGATAAAACATTGTCCTTTACATTTATAAAAGTTTTTTTACAAAAATCTACTACTCTGCTAGCATGACAGCAGACTGGGGTAGATCCTGCTGAAATCCTATGTATTGAATGAATACAGAATCCTTTTGAATCGGAAAAATATTGTTTTTGAATCGAGAATCGAATCGAAAAAAATCGATATATTATCGAATCGTGACCCTAAGAATCGATATTGAATCGAATCGTGGGACACCCAAAGATTCACAGCCCCAATATATATATATATATATATATATATATATATATATAGGTTGATTGGCAACACTAAATTGGCCCTAGTGTGTGAATGTGAGTGTGAATGTTGTCTGTATATCTGTGTTGGCCCTGCGATGAGGTGGCGACTTGTCCAGGGTGTACCCTGCCTTCCGCCCGATTGTAGCTGAGATAGGCGCCAGCGCCCTCCGCGACCCCGAAAGGGAATAAGCGGTAGAAAATGGATGGATGGATATATATATATATCTGTATATATGTGTGTGGCGGCTTGTCCAGGGTGTACGCTGCCTTCCGCCGGAATGCAGCTGAGATAGGCTCAAGCACCACCCGCAACCCCAAAAGGGACAAGCGGTAGGAAATGGATGGATGGTTGTTTTTCTAGCTGTGTTAGCCCTGTAGTGAGGTGGCAGCTGGGATAGGCTCCAGCTCCTGTAGCCTCAAGAGGGACAATTGGTAGAAAATGGATGGATGGATATGTTTTTGTACTTAGTATTGAGATCACAATTTTCTGGCACAATGTTTATGAACTTTAAGAAAACAAAAAAGAACGTTGAAATGGTTGTAGTAGAACAATGCATTTTTGTTTTTAAGGAATTTGTGACATGCAAGTTAAACTAAACTGTAATTTAAATATTTAATAAAAAATACTAATAATGGATATACAATCCTTTTTTGTAAACTGAAATTTATTTTTTTTACTTAAAATTGTGATAATTTTATTCAATAAATGTTTGTGAGCAAAATGTGTGTGTTTAAACATATATAAATATAAAAATATGAAGTAAAAAACTTAAAGTCGTTTATAAAAATGAAGTGCATGTGTCTTGCTTTAAAACTCAGGACCAGGCGTGTCCAAAGTGCGGCCCGAGGGCCTTTCGGGGCCCCCAGCTAATCTGTTAATGGCCCCCGGCCCATTCAAAGAAATACTATAATAAAAAGTATAATAAAAGAGTAAACAGTGACATGTAAAAAGAAAAAGTTGCAATGTTGACACTAATAAGACAAAGCTGCCATGCGGACTATTTCAAATATTTTGAGGGGATAATATTGCATATTTTGTGCGAAACAAAGTTTTCTTTCACAAAAAGGGCATCAAACAAACAAAATAATATAAAAAATATATATAAAATTGTATAATCAAGAGATATACAGACTTCCGCGTTAAAAGTAAAAAAATATAAATATACATTTGGCTTATTTTCAACACTTATTCTTTTTTTATTGTTATGAATTATTGACCTATTTAGGGTTCCAATTACTTCACGTCAAATATTCCACTTTGAAATGTTTTGGGGGAAAATTTTGCGTAGTTTGTGTGTTTTCAATATAAATAGGGTTTTGACGTAAAGGCCATAAACATAAAAAAAAAATAAAAAAATAAAAAAAAATGTTATAACGACAGACAGACCTGAAGTTGATCTCGAGATTCAAGCATTAAATGAAAAAATTAAGAATTTATGACTTATTTCTAACATTTTTATGACTGAGACCCTTCTGGAGACCAAACTTGAGGAAAGCCATAAAAGTAAAATAAACAACATCTATTGTATTGCTTTTAAAAAGGAAAAATATCAAAATGGCCCCCGCATACTTTGATTTTTCAGTCTGCGGCCCTCAGTGGGAAAAGTTTGGATACCCCTGCTCTGGACCATCTTCATGGTGAATGCAGACAGAAGCTACCAATGGTGTTTGTTTCCCAACCAGCCAATGAAGTGTCACGTGACACAGGTCAAAAATGCAGGTAATGCAGTACTACACACTAAGAATGGGCGATCTGGCCCAAATCTGTATCATCCATCCATCTTATTCCGTTTATCCTAGGTTGGGTCGCGGGGACAGCAGCCTAAGCAGAGAAGCCCAGACTTCCCTCTCCCTAGCTACTTCGTCCAGCTCTTCCCGGGGGATCCCGAGGCGTTTCCAGGCCAGCTGGGAGACATAGTCTTCCCAACTTGTCCTGGGTCTTCCCTGTGGCATCCTACCAATCAGACGTGCCCTAAACAACTTCTTAGGGTGGCATTCTGACCAGATGCCAGAACCACCTACCATGAATTGATTAACAAGGGCCCCGACTTAAACAAGATGAACAACTTATTCGGGTGTTACCTTTTAGTGGTCAATTGCACGGAATATGTACTGAACTGTGCAATCTACTAATAGAAGTTTCAATCAATCAATCAATCAATAAACCTCATCTGGCTCCTCTCAATGTGGAGGAGCATCGGCCGTACTTTGAGCTCCTCCCGGATGACAGAGCTTCTCACCCTATCTCTAAGGGAGAGCCCCGCCACCCGGGATTTTAATTATCAATCAATCAATCAATCAATGTTTACTTATATAGCCCTAAATCACTAGTGTCTCAAAGGGCTGCACAAACCACTACGACATCCTCGGTAGGCCCACATAAGGGCAAGGAAAACTCACACCCAGTGGGACATCGGTGACAATGATGACTATGAGAACCTTGGAGAGGAGGAAAGCAATGGATGTCGAGCGGGTCTAACATGATACTGTGAAAGTTCAATCCATAATGGATCCAACACAGTCGCGAGAGTCCAGTCTAAAGCGGATCCAACACAGCAGCGAGAGTCCTGTTCATAGCGGAGCCCGCAGGAAACCATCCCAAGCGGAGGCTGATCAGCAGCGCAGAGATGTCCCCAGCCAATACACAGGCGAGCAGTACATGGCCACCGGATCGGACCGGACCCCTCCACAAGGGAGAGTGGGACATAGAAGAAAAAGAAAAGAAACGGCAGATCAACTGGTCTAAAAAGGGAGTCTATTTAAAGGCTAGAGTATACTTGTCCTTTCGGTCATAACCCAAAACTCATGACCATAGGTGAGGATAGGAACCGGATCGACCGGTAAATTGAGAGCTTTGCCTTCCGGCTCAGCTCCTTCTTCCCCACAACAGATCGATACAGCGTCCGCATTACTGTAGACGCCGCACCGATCCACCTGTCGATCTCACGATCCACTCTTCCCTCATTCGTGAACAAGACTTCAAGGTACTTGAACTCCTCCACTTGGGACAGGGTCTCCTCCCCAACCCGGGGATGGCACTCCACCCTTTTCCGGGCGAGAACCATGGACTCGGACTTGGAGGTGCTGATTCTCATCCTAGTCGTTTCACACTCGGCTGCGAACCGATCCAGTGAGAGCTGAAGATCCCGGTCAGATGAAGCCATCAGGACCACATCATCTGCAAAAAGCAGAGACCTAATCCTGCGGTCACCAAACCAGATCCCCTCAACGCCTTGACTGCGCCTAGAAAACTCTGTCCATAAAAGTTATGAACAGAATGGGTGACAAAGGACAACCTTGGCGGAGTCCAACCCTCACTGGAAACGTGTCCGATTTACTGCCGGCAATGCGGACCAAGCTCTGACACTGATCATACAGGGAGTGGACCGCCACAATCAGACAGTCCGATACCCCATACTCTCTGAGGACTTCCCGAGGGACACGGTCGAATGCCTTCTCCAAGTCCACAAAGCACATGTAGACTGGTTGGGCAAACTTCCATGCACCCTCAAGAACCCTGCCGAGAGTATAGAGAGTACAGTTCCACGACCAGGACGAAAACCACACTGTTCCTCCTGAGTCCGAGGTTCGACTATCTGGTGTAGTCTCCTCTCCAGTACACCTGAATAGACCTTACCGGTCTATCACAGTACTGTAAATATTGCAGCCTCCTGCGATAACGATATATATCACGATAACCACATATTTTGTGTGTAAATGATATCAGAAATACAAACCCCGTTTCCATATGAGTTGGGAAACTGTGTTAGATGTAAATATAAACGGAATACAATGATTTGCAAATCCTTTTCAACCCATATTCAGTTGAATATGCTACAAAGACAACATATTTGATGTTCAAACTCATACATTTTATTTTTGTTTTTCAAATAATAATTAACTTAGAATTTCATGGCTGCAACACGTGCCAAAGTAGTTGGGAAAGGGCATGTTCACCACTGTGTTACATCACCTTTTCTTTTAACAACACTCAATAAACGTTTGGGAACTGAGGAAACTAATCGTTGAAGCTTTGAAAGTGGAATTCTTTCCCTTTCTTGTTTTATGTAGAGCTTCAGTCGTTCAAAAGTCCAGGGTCTCCGCTGTCGTATTTTACGCTTCATACTACGCCACACATTTTCAATGGGAGACAGGTCTGGACTGCAGGCGGGCCTGGAAAGTACCCGCACTCTTTTTTTACGACGCCACGCTGTTGTAACACGTGCTGAATGTGGCTTGGCATTGTCTTGCTGAAATAAGCAGGGGCATCCATGTTAAAGACGGCGCATAAAAGGCAGCATATGTTGTATGTACCTTTCAGCATTAATGGTGCCTTCACAGATGTGTAAGTTACCCATGCCTTGGGCACTAATGCACCCCCATACCTTCACACATGCTGGCTTTTGAACTTTGCGTCGATAACAGTCTGGATGGTTCGCTTCCCCTTTGGTCCGGATGACACCATGTCGAATATTTCCAAAAACAATTTAAAATGTGGACTCGTCAGACCACAGAACACTTTTCCACTCTGCATCAGGCCATCTTAGATGATCTCCGGCCTAAAGAAGCTGACGGCTTTTCTGGATGTTGTTGATAAATGGCTTTCGCTTTGCATAGTAAAGCTTTAACTTGCACTTACAGATGTAGCGACGAACTGTATTTAGTGACAGTGGTTTTCTGAAGTGTTCTTGAGCCCATGTGGTGATATCCTTTAGAGATTGATGTCTGTTTTGGATACAGTGCCATCTGAGGGATCGAAGGTCACGATCATTCAATGTTGGTTTCCGGCCATGTCTCTTACGTGGAGTGATTTCTCCAGATTCTCTGAACCTTTTGATGATATTATGGAGCGTAGATGTTGAAATCCCTAAATTTCTTGCAATTGCACTTTGAGAAACGTTGTTCTTAAACTGTTTGACTATTTGCTCACGCAGTTGTGGACAAAGGGGTGTACCTCGCCCCATCCTTTCTTGTGAAAGACTGAGCATTTTTTGGGGAAGCTGGTTTTTATACCCAATCATGGCACCCACCTGTTCCCAATTAGCCTGCACACCTGTGGGATGTTCCAAATAAGTGTAGAGGTTGCCCTCTAGTGGCTTCTTCGGACCACCACACACTGCCAGGAGAGCCCGGAATTCAGGGTATAACACTGTTTCATTTTGGTAAATAGCAATAGACTTCTGCTTTCCAGCACAAGGTCTTGTCTTACATATCTTGTCTTTGCAGTCTATTCAATAGAATTTAGGTTGAAAATGATTTGCAAATCATTGTATTTTGTTTTTATTTACCATTTACACAATGTGCCAACTTCACCAGTTTTGGGTTTTGTAGCATATACTGTATGTGTGTGTATGTGGCTAATGAATTTGCACAGTGGCTTGAAGGCCTACTGAAATAAGATTTTCTTATTTAAACGGGGATAGCAGGTCCATTCTATGTGTCATACTTGATCATTTCGCCATATTACCATATTTTTGCTGAAAGGATTTAGTAGAGAACATCCACGATAAAGTTCGCAACTTTTGGTCGCTAAAAAAAAAGACTTGCCTGTACGGGAAGTAGCAGACGATGTGCGTGTGATGTCACGGGTTGTGGAGCTCCTCACATCTGAACATTGTTTAAAATCATAGCCACCAACAGCTAAAGCGATTTGGACCGAGAAAGCGACGATTTCCTCATTAATTTGAGCGCGAATGAAAGATTCATGGATGAGGAAAGTGAGAGTGAAGGACTAGAAATAAATAAAAAAGACGAGGGCATTGGGAGCAATTCAGATGTTATTAGACACATTTACTAGGATAATTCTGGAAAATCCCTTATTTGCTTATTGTGTTACGAGTGTTTTAGTGAGATTATATGGTCTAGAGTTGCGCGGTTTGCGGTCTCATCCGCGGAGTCCGCGGATAAATGGCGGGTCGGGCGGGTGACTTGATGAATAAATAGATTTTAATTAGATTCGGGCGGGTGGCGGTTGAACCATCCGGAAATATTTGATATACATAGTTCTGGGGTCGGTATCCTTCGCCATTCAAAGACCCGTGTCACAAAGCGAAGAAGACAATAGGAGACGCCAATATTCTCCAGAATGACTGCCGGTAGTCACCCAGATAATAAGTATTAGGACGTGCTATGAAGTCATTGACTTTGTCGCCTACTACAACAGTCAGTCCAGCAACATGTTGTGTGTGGCTTCCACAGACACACACACACGACTGCAAGGCATACTGGGTGACACAGAGTACACTAATGGTTGTGATATAAACAATTTTAAGACTCTTAGTAATATGCGCCACGCTGTGAAGCCACACCAAATAAGATTGACAAACACATTTCGGGAGGACATCCTCCCAGTAACACAACGTAAACGCAACACAACAAATACCCAGAATCCTTTGTATCCCCCCCTGCGCGTAAGTAAGGTGGGCGGGGTTGGGGGCGCGGGGGTGTAAAATATATTCAGGAAGTGTCACGGATACAAAGGATTATGGATATTTGTTGTGTTGCGTTTATGTTGTGTTACTATGAGGATGTTCTCCCGAAATTTGTTTGTCAATCTTGTTGGGTGTGGCTTCACAGCGTGGCGCATATTAGTAAGTGTTAAAGTTGTTTATATTACAACCATCAGTGTACTCTGTGTCACCCAGTATGCCTTTCAATCTTGTACGTGTAATTGCGGAAACTCCACACATGTTGCCGGACCAACAATCGGTTTGTACATGTTGTTGACGGTGTCTAAGGCAATGGCTTCACAGCACGCCCATATTCTTGTCATCAGGATGAACGCCAAT
The DNA here is from genome assembly GCF_033978795.1 of Nerophis ophidion. Lineage (NCBI taxonomy): Eukaryota > Metazoa > Chordata > Actinopteri > Syngnathiformes > Syngnathidae > Nerophis > Nerophis ophidion. The sequence continues at coordinate 45,475,989 of NC_084624.1, forward strand.
TGGATATCACGAGAACGTTAGCGGCTCCAATCGTCTTCATTACTCTGTGAAACGGGTTTAAATAGCACTGTGAGTGGTAAAGGTGGCCAACCTCTGATGTATTTCAGCGGGCGGTTGCGTTTCTGCTAAAATGTTTGTTCGGGTGGACGGCGGGTGGATGACGACTTTGGTGATGCGGTTGCGGATGATATAATTGCCTATCCGCGCATCTCTAATATGGTCGTACCTGAAAGTCGGAGGGGTGTGGCCATGGTTGTGGTGACCACAAGAGTCTCGGTGGGAAGCCACGTTTCTCGACGAGGCAAGGCAGCCGGGCTGAGAATTTTAATTTTTTCCCCTCCTCTACAGTGTAAGCATCTGACGGTCAGGGGCGGCCGTTGGGAGGAGGCAAGAGAGTCCACAGCTGCAGGAAGAACGACGCAAACTCTCCGCTCATGTCTACGGTAAGAGCCGACTTATTGCCAGCATTTTCTCACCGAAACCTGCCGGTTGACATGTGGTCGGGAACCATGTTCGCTTGACCGCTCTGTTCCATAGTAAAGCTTCACCATTTTTCGGGAATGTAAACAAGGAAACACCAGCTGTGTTTGTGTTGCTAAAGGCGGCCGCAATACACCGCTTCCCACCTACAGCTTTCTTCTTTGACGTCTCCATTATTAATTGAACAAATTGCAAAAGATTCAGCAACACAGACGTCCAGAATTCTGTGGAATTATGCGATTAAAGCAGACAACTTATAGCTGGGATCGGGGCTGGATCTAAATGTGCGCTACAATCCGCGACGTTTTCAACAGGATACTTTGCGCGAAATTTAAAATTGCAATTTAGTAAACTAAAGCGGCCGTATTGGCATGTGTTGCAATGTTAATATTTCATCATTGATATATAAACTATCAGACTGCGTGGTCGCTAGTAGTGGCTTTCAGTAGGCCTTTAAAGACAAACAAGGCCGTGCTATGACGTTTATTTACAAAAATGATCCCTTTTACATATATTACATATCATACAATAATACTTTAATGGGGGAGAGCTGACACCTTGGGTCAGGTTGTCAAGTTATGGTTGGTAGCAGCCAGGTGTGGTGATGTCATCAGTGTTGACAACGGCAGGAGGTGATGGAGAGGACCGTGCGGATCCTCCGGTGTTGGCCAAGGAAGCTGTGGCTCTCGTATCCTTGGGGGACGCAAGAGTTGGATTGTTTTTCAGCCCACAAGTGGCAGATATCAGGATCCGAAGGACTCCTGTGTAGGAGAAAATAACATTATTAACAGAGCAAAATGGCATTCATTTGAACTCTCGCGGCTGTGTTGGAGCCACTATAGATTGAACTTTCACAGTATCATGTTAGACCCGCTCGACATCCATTGCTTTCGGTCCCCTAGAGGGGGGGGGGGGGGGGTTGCCCACATCTGAGGTCCTCTCCAAGGTTTCTCATAGTCAGCATTGTCACTGGCGTCCCACTGGATGTGAATTCTCCCTGCCCACTGGGTGTGAGTTTTCCTTGCCCTTTTGTGGGTTCTTCCGGGGATGTCGTAGTCGTAATGGTTTGTGCAGTCCTTTGAGACATTTGTGATTTGGGGCTATATAAATAAACATTGATTGATTAATTGATTGAATTTGAAGCCTTTATAACCTTTTGAATCTCATACAATTTATTGTCATGATCATTTCCAGCATCAAAGTCATTTTTATAGTTAATTTGGATTGACCCCCTAAAAAATTAGACATATTTGTCTTGTTATGTAAAGTTTTATAAACAGGAGAAAATGAAACAAAAATGTTTTAACAGTAACACGTACGGGGAAATTTTTCATATGTGTTTTTATATTGGTTTTTTATTTATTTATTTTTTGTTTTTATTCAGCATAATATTGTTTTTTTAATATTGTTTTTAACATGGCTGTGCAGCACTTTGGAAACGTTATTGTTGTTTAAATGTGCTATATAAATAAAGTGGATTGGATTGCATTGGAAAAAAACTTTTGAAAAATATGTTTATGTATATACATACTATAGTTACATATACATATATCCATCCATTCATTTTTATACCGCTTGTCCCTTTTCAGGGTCACGGGGGGTGCTGGAGCCTATCTCAGCTGTAGGCAGGGTACAGAGAGAAAGATTTTATATATATATATATATAGTAGGGGTGTGGGAAAAATTTGATTCAGAATCGATTCTCATTTTTTTAAAAATCGATTTATTTTTTCATGTATTTTTTACCATAACAATGTAATCCAATTCCAAAACCGAACCTGACCCAGCAACACTCAGAACTGCAATAAACAGAGCAATTGAGAGGAGACACAGAACAAACCAAAAGTAGTGAAACAAAAATGAATATTATCAACAACAGTATCAATATTAGTTGTAATTTCAGCATAGCAGTGATTTAAAATCCCTCATTGACATTATCATTAGACATTTATTAAAAAAAATTAAAAAAAGAACAATAGTGTCACAGTGGCTTACACTTGCATGGCATCTCATAAGCTTGACAACACACTGTGTCCAATGTTTTCACAAAGATTAAATAAGTCATGTTTTTGGTTCGTTTGATAGTTAAAACAAATTTACATTATTGCAATCAGTTGATAAAACATTGTCCTTTACAATTATAAAAGCTTTTTAAAAAAAAAAATACTACTCTGCTAGCATGTCAGCAGACTGGGGTAGATCCTGCTGAAATCCTATGTATTGAATGAATACAGAATCATGTTGAATCGGAAAAATATCGTTTTTGAATCAAGTATCGCGCCGAATCAAAGAAATCGATATATTATCGAATCGTGACCCCAAGAATCGATATTGAATCGAATCGTGGGACACCCAAAGATTTGCAGCCCTAATATATATATACATATATATATATATATACATATATATATATATGTATATATGTATATGTATATATATATATATATATATATATATATGTATATTTGTGTGTGTATGGATGGGTGGATGTTTATGAATACATGTATATATACATGCATATACATTACTTTTTAGAAGTGTAGAAAAATAATGTATCACAAATAATAATTCCATGTGTAACAAATATTAAAAAGTTTGATGAATCTGCAATATTGCCATGAGGTGGCGACTTGTCCAGGGTGTACCCTGCCTTCCGCCCGATTGTAGCTGAGATAGGCACCAGCGCCCCCCCCCCGCGACCCCAAAGGGAATAAGCGGTAGAAAATGGATGGATGGATGAAAAAAGTAGCTCAGTAAAGTTTTTACAATTAAAAGTACCTTTAAAACATGTGGGCTCTGAACCAAGGATGTCGTTGTGTCTTGTGCAGACCTTTGAGACATTTGTGATTTAAGTCTATATAAATAAACATTGATTAATTGATTGATTGACATATATGTATAATAATTAGTGATGTCAAATTATATATTTTTTTCGTCAGATGAATCACACGTTTGAATTAGGATTAATAATGACTAATCCCAGTTTATTACTGGCTTGCATTATTTAAAAAAACTTCATGAAAGGGCCCAGTTTTAGGAGACAAGAGCAATTATATTGTCGGAATGTCATGCGGGAACACCTTAAAACAGTGGTCCCCAACCACTGGGCCGCGGCCCGGTACCGGCCCGATTATGTTGATTATTAAATCAACATAAAAAACACAATATACACTTACGATTAGTGCACCAACCACAAAAAAACTCCCTTTTTCATGCCAAAGAAAAAAAAAAAAAAAAAAGAAATTATTAAGCGTTGACCGGTCCGCGGATACAAAAAGGTTGGGGACCACTGGTCTATGTGACAGGCTGCAGGCTGTCTATGACGGAGCGTTATAATGTCCCAAGAATCAAAGATCCTTAATATAACGGGAGCTTACTAGTGGTTTTAAGGACCTACGACAAAAAAAAATAAATAAATTGGTACTCAAAATCCTTAATTTGATAGGAGTGCTCTGCTGTTTCTTAACACCTACAGCAAGAACGCTAGTCAAAGATTCTTGATACGACAGGAGCGCTCTGCTGTTTTTTTAAGCGCCTAGTGCAAAATCGACGGGCCAGACGATTCTTAATGTGAAGGACTCCTCTCACTTTTTAGCCTCCTGCCCGCTGGCCGCCGCTACAGACAAGGACCAGCATGCTAAGAGACCGTTTCTTTCACCGAGCAGTAACACTCTTGAACTCTCACCCTGTTAAAACACTTGAAATGCACTTTAGTCAATGAAATTGACCTAATTCATGTAAATATTAATAATACTGTGGAGCCTGCAGGAGCAAAGGTCACCGCCTCTCTCCATGGTGCTGAGGACTGAGCACAATCAGACGGGGGCGTGGCAGCGATGACGGCGAAACACAAAATCACTGGTTTTACAGACCAAGTTCAACAATGGCCAGTCAAAGATCCTTTCCATGACAGGAGCGTTTCCCTAAAGATGTTGTTAAAAAAAAATAAAAAATAAAAAACAGTATTTCAAAGAAAGGTGCCGCAGCACATTGGTTGATGTTCCATATGAGAACGTGTTTCAAGGACCAAGAGCACAAACACCAGTCAAAGATCCTCTATAATAGTGGTCCCCAACCACCAGGCCGTGTCCCGATTGGTACCGGGCCGCAGAATTTTTTGTAATTAATTCTTATTTAAAAAAAAATATATATATATATATATATAAATAAATGATAAATGGGTTGTACTTGTATAGCGCTTTTCTACCTTCAAGGTACTCAAAGCGCTTTGACATTACTTCCACATTTACCCATTCACACACACATTCACACACTGATGGAGGGAGCTGCCATGCAAGGCGCCAACCAGCACCCATCAGGAGCAAGGGTGAATTGTCTTGCTCAGGACACAACGGACGTGACGAGGTTGGTTCTAGGTGGGATTTGAACCAGTGACCCTCGGGTTGCGCACGGCCACTCTCCCACTGCGCCACGCCGTCCTTGATGACATATTTTTATGTTTATTTTTTTATTAAATCAACATAAAAAACACAATATACACGTACAATTAGTGCGCCAACGACAAAACCTCCCTTTTTCATGACAAAAACGTCCCTTTTCCATGACAAAGGATAAAAAAAATAAATAAAATAAAAAAATGGATCCCCCCCCCGGGCCGCGGGACAAATTATTAAGCATTGACCGGTCCGCGGATACCAAAAGGTTGGGGACCACTGCCTTAAAAGGTTTTATTATGATGTACTTCATTTATTTGCTCGAAACAGTTGTATCTAGAAGTCCTGTCAGGGTTTATTTTGAAGTGAAATTTGCCAGTGAGTACAACAAAAAAGGGAATAAGCGGTAGAAAATGGATGGATGGATACAACAAATTGGATTAATATTGGTGTATATAAACTGTATGCAGTCAATGCAATAATCTTTTGTGATTGATCAGTAGGAGTTTGCCCAACCAGTCTACATGTGCTTTGTGGACTTGGAGAAGGCATTGGACCGTGTCCCTCGGGAAGTCCTGTGGGGAGTGCTCAGAGAGTATAGGGTATCGGACTGTCTTATTATGGCAGTCCGATCCCTGTATGATCAGTGCCAGAACTTGGTCCGCATTGCAAGTCGGACACGTTTCCAGTGAGGGTTGGACTCTGCCAAGGCGCATTCTGTTCATAACTTTTATGGACAGAATTTCTAGGCGCAGTCAAGGCGTTGAAGGGTTCCGGTTTGGTGGCCGCGGGATTAGGTCTCTGCTTTTTGCAGATGATGTGGTCCTGATGGCTTCATCTGACCGGGATCTTCAGCTCTCGCTGGATCGGTTCGCAGCCGAGTGTGAAGCGACCGGAATGAGAATCAGCACCTCCAAGTCCGAGTCCATGGTTCTCGCCCGGAAAAGGGTGGAGTGCCATCTCCGGGTTGGGGAGGAGACCCTGCCCCAAGTGGAGGAGTTCAAGTACTTCAGAGTCTTGTTCACGAGTGGGGGAAGAGTGGATGGTGAGATCGACAGGCGGATCGGTGCGGCGTCTTCAGTAATGCGGACGTTGTACCGATCTGTTGTGGTGAAGAAGGAGCTGAGCCGGAAGGCAAAGCTCTCAATTTACCGGTCGATCTACGTTCCCATCCTCACCTATGGTCATGAGCTTTGGGTCATGACCGTAAGGACAAGATCACGGGTACAAACGGCCCAAATGAGTTTCCAGGTCTCTCCCTTAGAGATAGGGTGAGAAGCTCTGTCATCCGGGAGGAACTCAAAGTAAAGCCGCTGCTCCTCCACATGGAGAGGAGCCAGATGAGGTGGTTCGGGCATCTGGTCAGGATGCCACCCGAACGCCTCCCTAGGGAGGTGTTTAGGGCACGTCCAACCGGTAGGAGGCCACGGGGAAGACCCAGGACACGTTGGGAAGACTATGTCTCCCGGCTGGCCTGGGAACGCCTCGGGATCCCCCGGGAAGAGCTGGACGAAGTGGCTGGGGAGAGGGAAGTCTGGGTTTCCCTGCTTAGGCTGTTGCCCCCGCGACCCGACCTCGGATAAGCGGAAGAAGATGGATGGATGGATCAGTATATACAATACTAAAAAATTACAGAAAATAAAATATATATATTTGTATTACATGATAAAGCGTATATTTATGGTGCAGTTTATACTTGTTTAATGGTAATTGAAAGCAAATACTAATACATGTGCAACGCAATAAAAACACTGGTATTTCAGTTTTGAAAGAACAAAGTAACCAAAAAGTCATTAAATTATTGCCGAAAAAGTAGTATAGGGTTTCGGGTCATTTTAAGTCACATAATCCATCCAATTCCATGCTAAATATTTTTCTTTTTCCAATGCTGTGGAGGTGCAGAGGCCACCAAAGAACATTTGGTGCATGAGGGGAACTTTTAAAGTGTGTTTGTGTGTGTGTGTGTGTGTGTGTGTGTGTGTGTGAGAGGGTGCCAGAGCTCACAGACAATTGTTAGGTGATGGTCAGCGTTGTCGCAGCTGTGCTCATACGTACCTGAGAAGGCATCGGTTTCCTGCGGTGCAGCCTCCCAAACATCTGCCCACGTCCACTTCCTGCCCAACATTAGCAACACAAGAGAGAGGAGCCGTCAGCTCACCAATATTGACACGGCGGCCAGCTGCCGTTTCGCATGGCCGCCACTTTGATTTGACACCTGTGTGCTTGCAGGGGAGCCATTTGTGTTCTGGATCCCCCCCCCCACCGCCCTCCCACACACCCCAAGAGGCCTTAAGGCCGTGTTCACACTTGTGCTTCAGTAAAAAACCCCACTTGGTGCAATCGGCATGACGTTAATGCTGGTATTTTGGTCATGTGACCAAATGCCGTGCGGTAGGATTTAATTTTCTTTCTTTTTTTTTTTTTTAACTCCAAAAATTGAATTTAGATCAGGGGTCATAAACCTTTTTGAAACCAAGAGCTACTTCTTGGGTACTGATTAATGCCAAGGGCTACCAGTTTGATACACACTTAAATAAATCGCCAGAAATAGCCAATTTGCTCAATTTACCTTTAACTCTATGTTATTATTAATTATTAATGATATTTATCTTTGTGGAAACACTGATCATTTTAATGATTTCTCACAATAATTATATATTTTTGATGACATGTTTTAAATAGGTTAAAATCCAATCTGCACTTTGTTAGAATATATAACAAATTGGACCAAGCTATATTTCTAAAACATTATTTCTTCTAGATTTTCCAGAACAAAAATTTTAAAAGGAATAAAAATACTTTGAAATAAGATTTAATTTTGATTCTACAGATTTTTTAGTTTTGCCGGAATATTTTTGGGGAATTTTAATCATAAGTTTGAAGAAATATTTCACAAACATTCTTCGTCGAAAAAACAGAAGCTAAAATGAAGAATTTAATTCAAATGTATTTATTATTCTTTACAATAAAAATAAAAAATACTTGAACATTGATTTAAATTGTCAGGAAAGAAGATGAAGGAATTTAAAAGGTAAAAAGGTATATGTGTTTAAAAATCCTAAAATCATTTTTAAGGTTGTATTTTTTCTCTAAAGTTGCCTTTCTGAAAGTTATAAGAAGCAAAATAAAAAAAATAAATGAATTTATTTAAACAAGTGAAGACCAAGTCTTTAAAATATTTTCTTGGATTTTTTTAAATTCTATTTGAGTTTTGTCTCTCTTAGAATTAAAAATGTCGAGCAAAGCGAGACCAGCTTGCTAGTAAATAAATACTATTTTAAAAAATAGACGCAGCTCACTGGTAAGTGCTGCTATTTGAGCTATTTTTAGAACAGGCCAGCGGGTGACTCATCTGGTCCTTACGGGCTACCTCAGCGCCAGTCAAAATACATATGAAAAACTGAACATTTGCGCAATATTATGATAAAAGTTAGAATTTTACTCAATAACAGTCGCTATTTAACAAGAAAAGTTTAAAATGTTGGCAATTTTATGAAAACGGTCGTAATTTTACTGAACATAAGTCTCAATTTTACAATTTAAGAATTTTGGCAATATTATAATAATTATTGGAATTTTACCTGGCAACATATTGACAAAAGTCATCATTTTGCTATTTTTTTTTACTCTTTTACAAGAAATAAAATGTGGCAATATTGTGATAAAAGTCAGAATTTTATGACAAATGTCACCATTTTGCATTAAAAAGTAATACATTTTTATAAAAAAGTCACAATTTTACGAGAAAATATTGCAATATTACAGAAACAGAAAGAATATGAGAAATTGTTCCCTTTTTGAGACCTCTAAAAAATGCCTCCCTCTTTAGGACCACCCTTTCTAGATATATAAAGATTTATATTTACAACATTAATAATATATACATACTATGCACATATAAAAAAGCTTGTTGTGAAAAATGAGTTCAAATTTCACAAGAAAAAGGTCACAATATCACAAGAAAAATGTAGAATTTTGGCAGTATTATAATAAAAGTCGCAATTTTACTCAACGCAAGTCAAAATTTTACAAGAAAAACTGAACATTTGTGCAATTTTATTCTAAAAGTTGGAATTTTACTTAATAACAGTCGCAATTTAACAAGAAAAGCTTGAAATGTTGGCAATTTTATGAAAAAAGTCGTAATTTTACTTGACATAAATCTCAATTTTACAATTTAAGAATTTTGGCAATATTATAATATTTATTGGAATTTTACCAGGCAACATATTGACAAAAGTCATCATTTTACAAATTTTTTTTTTTTTACTCTTACAAGAAAAAAATGTGGCAATATTGTGATAAAAGTCAGAATTTAATGACAAATGTCACCATTTTGCATTAAAAAGTAAAACATTTTCATAAAAAAGTCACAATTTTTCGAGAAAATTTTGAAATATTACAGAAACAGAAAGAATATGAGAAATTGTTCCCTTTTTGAGACCTCTAAAAAATGCCTCCCTCTTTAGGACCACCCTTTCTAGATATATAAAGATTTATATTTACAACATTAATGATATATACATACTATGCACATATAAAAAAAGCATGTTGTTGAAAATGATTTCAAATTTCACAAGAAAAAGGTCACAATATCACAAGAAAAATGTAGAATTTTGGCAGTATTATAATAAAAGTCGCAATTTTACTCAACGCAAGTCAAAATTTTACGAGAAAAACTGAACATTTGCGCAATATTATTATAAAAGTTGGAATTTTACTTAATAGTCGCAATTTAACAAGAAAAGCTTGAAATGTTGGCAATTTTATGAAAAAAGTCGTAATTTTACTTGACATAAGTCACAATTTTACAATTTAAGAATGTTGGCAATATTATAATAATTATTGGAATTTTACCTGGCAACATATTGACAAAAGTCATCATTTTACTAATTTTTTTTACTCTTTTACAAGAAAAAAATGTCGCAATATTGTGATAAAAGTCAGAATTTTATGAAAAATGTGTCACCATTTTTCATTAAAACGTAATACATTTTCATAAAAGTAACAATTTTACGAGAAAATATTGCAATATTACAGAAACAGAAAGAATATAAGAAATTGTTCCCTTTTTGAGACCTCTAAAAAATGCCTCCCTCTTTAGGACCACCCTTTCTAGATATATAAAGATTTATATTTACAACATTAATAATATATACATACTATGCACATATAAAATAGCTTGTTGTGAAAAATGAGTTCAAATTTCACAAGAAAAAGGTCACAATATCACAAGAAAAATGTATAATTTTGGCAGTATTATAATAAAAGTCGCAATTTTACTCAACGCAAGTCAAAATTTTACGAGAAAAACTGAACATTTGCGCAATATTATTATAAAAGTTGGAATTTTACTTAATAACAGTCGCAATTTAACAAGAAAAGCTTGAAATGTTGGCAATTTTATGAAAAAAGTCGTAATTTTACTCGACATAAGTCACAATTTTACAATTTAAGAATTTTGGCAATATTATAATAATTATTGGAATTTTACTTGGCAACATATTGACAAAAGTCATCATTTTACTACATTTTTTTTAATATTTTACAAGAAAAAAGTGTGGCAATATTGTGATAAAAGTCAGAATTTAATGACAAATTTCACCATTTTGCAATAAAAAGTAATACATTTTCATAAAAAAGTAACAATTTTACGAGAAAATATTGCAATATTACAGAAACAGAAAGAATATGAGAAATTGTTCCCTTTTTGAGACCTCTAAAAAATGCCTCCCTCTTTAGGACCACCCTTTCTAGATATATAAAGATTTATATTTACAACATTAATAATATATACATACTATGCCAATTTTAAAAAAGCTTGTTGTGAAAAACAAGTTCAGTTTCACAAGAAAAAGGTCACAATATCACAAGAAAAATGTAGAATTTTGGCAGTATTGTAATAAAAGTCGCAATTTTACTCAACTCAAGTCAAAATTTTACGAGAAAAACTGAACATTTGCGCAATATTATGATAAAAGTTGGAATTTTACTCAATAACAGTCGCAATTTAACAAGAAAAGCTTGAAATGTTGGCAATTTTATGAAAAGAGTCATAATTTTACTTGACATAAGTCACAATTTTACAATTTTGGCAATATTATAATAATTATTGGAATTTTACCTGGCAAGATATTGACAAAAGTCATCATTTTACTAATTTTTTTTAACTCTTTTACAAGAAAAAAATGTGGCAATATTGTGATAAAAGTCGGAACTTAATGACAAATGTCACCATTTTGCATTAAAAAGTAATACATTTTCATAAAAAAGTCACAATTTTACAAGAAAATATTGCAATATTACAGAAACAGAAAGAATATGAGAAATCGTTCCCTTTTTGAGACCTCTAAAAAATGCCTCCCTCTTTAGGACCACCCTTTCTAGATATATAAAGATTTATATTTACAACATTAATAATATATACATACTATGCACATATAAAAAAGCTTGTTGTGAAAAATGATTTCAAATTTCACAAGAAAAAGGTCACAATATCACAAGAAAAATGTAGAATTTTGGCAGTATTATAATAAAAGTCGCAATTTTACTCAACGTAAGTCAAAATGTTACGAGAAAAACTGACAATTTGCGCAATTTTATTATAAAAGTTGGAATTTTACTCAATAACAGTCGCAATTTAACAAGAAATGTTTAAAATGTTGGCAATTTTATGAAAAGTGTCGTAATTTTACTTGACAAAAGTCCATCCGTCATTCCATTTTCTACCGCTTGTCATGTTCGGGGTTGCTGAGGGGGGGCTATCTCAGCTGCATTTGACAAAAGTTACAATTTTAAAACTTAAAAAATGTTTGTAAGCTTATAATAATAATTGGAATTTTACTTGGCAAAATTTTGACAAAAGTTATCATTTTACTCAAAAAAATGTCGCTATTTCACAAGAAAAAAAAATGGCAATATTGTGATAAGAGTCAGAATTTGATGACAAATGACACCATTTTGCGTTAAAAAGTAATAATTTTACATAAAAAAAGTAATCATTTTACGAGAAAATATTGCAATATTACAGAAACAGAAAGAATATGAGAAATTGTTCCCAATTTTATAAGAAAAAAGTTGACAAATTGTAAGGGAAAAAATGCTTTTAGTTATTTTATTTTTTGGGGGGGAGAATTTTTTGTTTGTAATTGGTATTTAATTTTAATTATTTACTGCAAGTTATTATAGTATGTCGATATACACATATACAGTATATATTTTATTTTAAATACATTTTGGTCAAAGGGGGCGCATTTCAATTTCTTACACACACTTATTATTACATATGTTGGCCAGAGGGGGAGCACTTTTAAAATCGAGACACAGTCCATCTATCCATCCATTCATTTTTTCTACCGCTTGTCCCATTCGGGGTCAATTTGAAAATTCCCTCCTTTGAATACACACACACACACACACACACACACACCCTTTCTAGATATTTAAAGATTTATATTTACAACATTAATAATATATACATACTATGCACATATAAAAAAAGCTTTTTATGAAAAATGTGTTGGAATTTCACAATAAAAAGGTCACAATATCACAAGAAGTCTCAATTTTACTCAACGCCAGTCAAAATTTTACACGAAAAACCAAACATTTGCACAATATTATGATAAAAGTTGGAATTTTACTCAATAACAGTCGCAATTTAACAAGAAAAGCTTAAAATGCTGGCAATTTTATAATAATCTGAATTTTACCTGGCAAAATGTTGACAAAGGTCATCATTTTTTTTCCCAAAAATGTCACTATTTTACAAGAAAATGTTTTGGCAATTTTGTGATAAGTGTCACAATTTTATGACAAACGTCACCATTTTGCATTAAAAATTAAGAATTTTACATAAAAAAGTAATCATTTTACAAGAAAACATTGCTATATTACAGAAACAGAAAGAATATGAGAAATTGTTCCCAAATTTATAAGAATAAAGTTATATTTTTTTGTTGATTTTTTTGTTTATGATTGGTTTTTAATCTTCATTATTTACTACAAGTTATTATAATATGTCAATATATACATATATATTTTTTATTGGAAATACATTTTGGTCAAAGGGGGCGCATTTCAATGTCTTACACACACTTATTATTACATATGTTGGCCAGAGGGGGAGCACTTTTAAAACCGACACACAGTCCATCCATTCATCCATTCATTTTCTACCGCTTGTCCCATTCAGTTTGAAAATGTCCTCCTTTGAACACACACACACACACACACACACACACACACACACACACACGCACAAACACACACACACGCTTGTATTTTTTACCTTTTTGAGACCTCTGAAAAATGCCTCCCTCTTTAGGACCACCCTGTCTAGATATATAAAGATTTGTATTTACAACATTAATAATATATACATACTATGCACATATAAAAAAAGGTTGTTGTGAAAAATGAGTTGGAATTTCACAATAAAAAGGTCACAATATCACAAGAAAAGCGTAGAAATTTTGCAGTATTATAATAAAAGTCGTAATTTTACTCAACGCCAGTCAAAATTTGACACCAAAAACTGAATATTTGCGCAATATTATGATAAAAGTTGGAGTTTTACTCAATAACAGTCACAATTGTATAATAATCTGAGTTTTACCTGACAAAATTTTGACAAAAGTCATAATTTTACTCCAACAATTTTAATTATTAACAATGAAAACAATTGGCAATACTGTGATAGAAGTCAGAATTTTATGACAAATGTCACCATTTTGCATTTAAAAAGTAATAATTTTACATAAAGGTCATGATTGTACGAGAAAAGGAATATGAAGAATTGTTCCCAATTTTATAAGAAAAAGTTGACACATTATGAGAAAAAAAAATGCTTTTGGTTATTTTATTTTTTTTGTAGAATTTTTTGTTTGTAATCGTTTTTTAATCATATTTTTTTTACTTCAAGTTATTATAGTATGTCAATATATACATATATATTTTTTATTTTAAATACATTTTGGTCAAAGGGGGCGCATTTCAATGTGTTACACACACTTATTATTACATATGTTGGCCAGAGGGGGAGCACTTTTAAAACCGACACACAGTCCATCCATTCATCCATTCATTTTCTACCGCTTGTCCCATTCAGTTTGAAAATGTCCTCCTTTGAACACACACACACACACACACACACACACACACACACACACACACACACACACGCTTGTATTTTTTACCTTTTTGAGACCTCTGAAAAATGCCTCCCTCTTCAGGACCACCCTGTCTAGATATATAAAGATTTATATTTACAACATTAATAATATATACATACTATGCAAATATAAAAAAAGGTTGTTGTGAAAAATGAGTTGGAATTTCACAAGAAAAAGGTCACAATATCACAAGAAAAGCGTAGAAAATTTTGCAGAATTATAATAAAAGTCTTAATTTTACTCAACCACCCTTTCTAGATATATATCCATCCATCCATTTTCTACCGCTTATTCCCTAGATATATAAAGATTTGTATTTACAACACTAATAATATATACATACTATGCAAATATAAAAAAAGGTTGTTGTGAAAAATTAGTTGGAATTTCACAATAAAAAGGTCACAATATCACAAGAAAAGCGTAGAAATTTTGCAGTATTATAATAAAAGTCGTAATTTTACTCAACGCAAGTCAAAATTTGACACCAAAAATATTTGCGCAATATTATGATAAAAGTTGGAGTTTTACTCAGTAACAGTCGCAATTTAACAAGAAAAGCTTAAAATTTTGGCAATTGTATGATAATCTGAGTTTTACCTGACAAAATTTTGACAAAAGTCATAATTTTACTCCAACAATTTTAATTATTAACAATGAAAACAATTGGCAATACTGTGATAGAAGTCAGAATTTTATGACAAATGTCACCATTTTGCATTTAAAAAGAAATAATTTTACATAAAAAAGGTCATAATTTTACGAGAAATTTTATAAGAAAAAAGTTGACACATTATGAGAAAAAAAATGCTTTTAGTTATTTTATTTTTTTTGTAGAATTTTTTGTTTGTAATAGTTTTTTAATCATATGTTTTTTACTTCAAGTTATTATAGTCTGTGAATATATACATATATTGAAAATGGATGGATGGATATTAAATCAACATAAAAAACACAATATACACTTACAATTAGTGCACCAAGCACAAAAACCTCCCTTTTTCATGACAACGAAAAAAAGGAAAAAAAAAGGACATCCCCCCTACCGGGCCGCGGGATAAATTATTAAGCGGATAAAAAAAAGGTTGGGGACCATTGCTTTAGGAGCCATTTATACGTTTTATTTTAAATGGGTTTTTTTGTGTGTGCAAGAGACACAACTGCTGATAAAGTGGATATATTGTGTTAAAAAGAGCAACAATGTACACCCGACTGTCATCAGATCTGAAACATGTGTTTAATAAACATTTCCAGCCGCTTGCAGATTGCATGCTAATGAATAGGAAGTAGATAAAGAGCCGTCTGCGTGCATAAAACTACTTCATTAACGTCTGCAGCCTTTCCTCTCCGACTTGACGAGCGCGCCAAGACAGCGTGTGAAGACCAGAATTACAAATGAGACCACCAAGTCTTTTTTTTTTTCAGTAGAGACTAGACAACAGTAACTCATTCTGATTCGTTTTTTTTTTTTTTTTTTTGCCTGTCAGAAACCGACCTTGAGTCTCTCCTCCTTGACCCCGTCGCCATGGTGGAGGACTTCATGGTAGTTCTCCACGTAGGACCCCCGGTAGCAGCTCTCCTTCAGCTCACAGGCCGACACGGTCTGGACCACGTCCGCTTTGTTGGCGCTTTCCACTAAAGCTGAGTCGAACTTGGCGGGAACGCAGGTGAACCCCTCTGGAACAAAGCACGTAAAACGTATATTTAGAGATGTCCGATAATGGCTTTTTTTGCCGATATAAATCAATCAATCAATGTTTATTTATATAGCCCCAAATCACAAATGTCTCAAAGGACTGCACAAATCCTTACGACTACAACATCCTCGGAAGAACCCACAAAAGGGCAAGGAAAACTCACACCCAGTGGGCAGGGAGAATTCACATCCAGTGGGACGCCAGTGACAATGCTGACTATGAGAAACCTTGGAGAGGACCTCAGATGTGGGCAACCCCCCCCCTCTAGGGGACCGAAAGCAATGGATGTCGAGCGGGTCTAACATGATACTGTGAAAGTTCAATCCATAGTGGCTCCAAGACAGCAGTGAGAGTCCCGTCCACAGGAAACCATCTCAAGCGGATCAGCAGCGTAGAGATGTCCCCAACCGATACACAGGCGAGCGGTCCATCCTGGGTCCCGACGAGCGGTCCATCCTGGGTCTCGACTCTGGACAGCCAGTACTTCATCCATGGTCATCGGACCGGACCCCCTCCACAAGGGAGGGGGGGACATAGGAGAAAGAAAAGAAGCGGCAGATCAACTGGTCTAAAAAGGAGGTCTATTTAAAGGCTAGAGTATACAGATGAGTTTTAAGATGAGACTTAAATGCTTCTACTTAAATGCCTCTATAAAGGCCTACAGAAACTCACTACTAGCGACCACGCAGTCTGATAGTTTCTATGCAGAGGTGGGTAGTAACACGCTACATTTACTCCGTTACATCTACTTGAGTAACTTTTGGGATAAATTGTACTTCTAAGAGTAGTTTTCATGCAACATAGTTTTACTTTTACTTGAGTATATTTATAAAGAAGAAACGCTACTTTTACTGCGCTCCATTTATCTACAATCAGCTCGTTACTCACTACTTTTTTTTTTTTAATCGATCTGTTAAACTCCTCAGAGTCTTGTTCACAAGTAGAAGCATTTAAGTCTCACCTTAAAACTCATTTGTATACTCTAGCCTTTAAATAGACTCTCTTTTTAGACCAGTTGATCTGCCGTTTCTTTTCTTTTTCTTCTATGTCCCACTCTCCCTTGTGGAGGGGGTCCGGTCCGATCCGGTGGCCATGTACTGCTCGCCTGTGTATCGGCTGGGGACATCTCTGCGATGCTGATCCGCCTCCGCTTGGGATGGTTTCCTGCTGGCTCCGCTGTGAACGGGACTCTCGCTGCTGTGTTGGATCCGCTTTGGACTGGACTCTCGCGACTGTGTTGGATCCATTGTGGATTGAACTTTCACAGTATCATGTTAGACCCGCTCGACATCCATTGCTTTCCTCCTCTCCAAGGTTCTCATAGTCATCATTGTCACCGACGTCCCACTGGGTGTGAGTTTTCCTTGCCCTTATGTGGGCCTACCGAGGATGTCGTAGTGGTTTGTGCAGCCCTTTGAGACACTAGTGATTTAGGGTTATATAAGTAAACATTGATTGATTGATTGAGTGAGGGAAGAGTGGATGGTGAGATCGACAGGCGGATCGGTGCGGCGTCTTCGGTAATGCGGACGTTGTATCGATCCGTTGTGGTGAAGAAGGAGCTGAGCCGGAAGGCAAAGCTCTCAATTTACCGGTCGATCTACGTTCCCATCCTCACCTATGGTCATGAGCTTTGGGTAGTCTCATACCCAGGAGTCTTGTTCACGAGTGAGGGAAGAGTGGTTGGTGAGATCGACAGGCGGATCGGTGTGGCGTCTTCAGTAATGCGGACGTTGTATCGATCCGTTGTGGTGAAGAAGGAGCTGAGCCGGAAGTCAAAGCTCTCAATTTACCGGTCGATCTACGCTCCCATCCTCACCTATGGTCATGAGCTTTGGGTAGTCTCATACCCAGGAGTCTTGTTCACGAGTGAGGGAAGAGTAGATGGTGAGATCGACAAGCGTTTGTCTTCAGTAATGCGGACTCTGTATCGATCCATTGTGGTGAAGAAGGAGCTGAGCCGGAAGGCAAAGCTCTCAATTTACCGGTCGATCTACGTTCCCATCCTCACCTATGGTCATGAGCTTTGGGTAGTCTCATACCCAGGAGTCTTGTTCACGAGTGAGGGAAGAGTGGATCGTGAGATCGACAGGTGGATCGGTGCGGCGTCTTCAGTAATGCGGACGTTGTACCGATCCGTTGTGGTGAAGAAGGAGCTGAGCCGGAAGGCAAAGCTCTCAATTCACCGGTCGATCTACGTTCTCATCCTCACCTATGGTCATGAGCTTTGGGTAGTCTCATACCTAGGAGTCTTGTTCACGAGTGAGGGAAGAGTGGATGGTGAGATCGACAGGCGGATCGGTGCGGCGTCTTCAGTAATGCGGACGTTGTACCGATCCGTTGTGGTGAAGAAGGAGCTGAGCCGGAAGGTAAAGCTCTCAATTTACCGGTCGATCTGCGTTCCCATCCTCACCTATGGTCATGAGCTTTGGGGTCATGACCGAAAGGACAAGATCACGGGTGTAAGCGGCTGAAATGAGTTTCCAGGTCTCTCCCTTAGAGATAGGGTGAGAAGCTCTGCCATCCGGGAGGAACTCAAAGTAAAGCCGCTGCTCCTCCACATCGAGAGGAGCCAGATGAGGTGGTTCGGGCATCTGGTCAGGATGCCACCCGAACGCCTCCCTAGGGAGGTGTTTAGGGCACGTCCAACCGGTAGGAGGCCACGGGGAAGACCCAGGACACGTTGGGAAGACTATGTCTCCCGGCTGGCCTGGGAACGCCTCGGGATCCCCGGGAAGAGCTAGACGAAGTGGCTGGGGAGAGGGAAGTCTGGGTTTCCCTGCTTAGGCTGTTGCCCCCGCGACCCAACCTCGGATAAGCGGAAGAAGATGGATGGATGGATGGATCTGTTAATGCACGCTTTGTTTGTTTTGATTTTGTCAGACACGCATTCAAAGTAGGAACTACGCATGCCTGCCTTTCACCAATCAAATGCAGTCACTGGTGACGTTGGACCAATCAAACAAAACCAGGCGGTCACGTGACCGTCACACGTCGAATCCGACCTAAAAAAGTAGAAAAACTTATTGGGGTGTTACCATTTAGTGGTCAATTGTGCGGAATATGTACTGTACTGTGCAATCTACTAATAAAACTTTCAATCAATCAATCAAAAGTGTAAAGGAAAAACGACACTTTTTATTTCAACCATACTTCCCGTCAAAAGCCTAAAGACTGATCGCACACTTCCTGTCTTCACAATAAAAGCGCCGCTCCATCGCGCCTGCGCTAACAAAATAAGAGTCTCCGAAAGCCAGTTCAAACAAGCTAGCAAGCTACGGAGTTTGCCGCCAATGTATTTCTTGTAAAGTGTATAAAAACGAATATGGAAGCTGGACAAATAAGATGCCAAAAACCAACGACTTTCATGTGGTATTAGACAGAAAGGAGGAACTTTTTTTCTCCTCCATTTGAAAACGTGGACATTATCAGCACTAAACTGTCTGATTGCAATCAATGCGAGTCATCAGAATCAGGTAATACACCAACTTATATTCTTGTCTTCATGAAAGATAGGAATCTATATGTTAAACATGCATGTATATTCATTAAAACACCTTTAACATGTCAACAAAAACGGCAAAATAAAAAACTATATATTTATATACTATATATATATATATATATATATATATATATATATATATATATGATATGTGTGTGTGTGTATATATGATGTAGATCACCTCGACTTGGTCATTTATTAAGTAATTGATTAACGTTGAAAAACTTATTGGTGTGTTACCATTTAGTGGTCAATTGTACGGAATATGTACTGTACTGTGCAATCTAATAATAAAAGTTTCAATCAATCAATCAATAAATGCCTACATAGCCTATGGTGCTGTTAAGTTATTATGGCTCAATTTGCCTTAATTTTTTTATTTTAATGTACTATTATTTAATATATATTATTGTTTTAGTTGCTTAAGAGATATTCCTGGCTCTGAATTTGCTCATTGCTATTTTTATGTTTTTGTGCATTATTTGTTGCCGTAATCATTAAACAAACAGGTTACTCACCAGTTACTCAGTACTTGAGTAGTTTTTTCACAACATATTTTTTACTTTTACTCAAGTCAATATTTGGGTGACTACTCCTTACTTTTACTTGAGTAATACATCTCTAAAGTAACAGTACTCCTACTTGAGTACAATTTCTGGCTACTCTACCCACCTCTGTTTATATATCAATGATGAAATATGAACATTGCAACACATGCAAATACGGCCTTTTTTGTTTACTAAATTGCAATTTTAAAGTATCCTGCTGGATTGGAGACGACGTTTTGTTCCAGCTATGTCTGTTTTCACCGCGTAATTCCACAGTATGCTGAAAATCTGTGTTGCTGAATCTTTTGCAATTTCTCCAATGAATAATGGAGACGTCAAAGAAGAAAGCTGTAGGTGGGAAGCGGTGTATTGCGGCCAGCTTTAGCAACACAAACACAGCTGTTGTTTCCTTGTTTACATTCCCGAAAGCAGATGGTGAAGCTTTACTATGGAACAGAGCGGTCAAGCGAACATGGTTCCCGACCACATGTCAACCGGCAGGTTTCGGTGAGAAAATGGTGACAATAAGTCGGCTCTTACCGTAGACATGAGCGGAGAGTTTGCATCGTTTCATTGTTTACGTTCCCGAAAGATGACGGTGAAGCTTCACTATGGAACAGAGCGGTCAAGCGAACATGGTTCCCGACCACATGTCAACCGGCAGGTTTCGGTGAGAAAATGGTGACAATAAGTCGGCTCTTACCGTAGACATGAGCGGAGAGTTTGCATCGTTTCATTGTTTACGTTCCCGAAAGATGACTGTGAAGCTTTACTATGGAACAGAGCGGTCAAGCGAACATGGTTCCCGACCACATGTCAACCGGCAGGTTTCGGTGAGAAAATGGTGACAATAAGTCGGCTCTTACCGTAGACATGAGCGGAGAGTTTGCATCGTTTCATTGTTTACGTTCCCGAAAGATGACGGTGAAGCTTCACTATGGAACAGAGCGGTCAAGCGAACATGGTTCCCGACCACATGTCAACCGGCAGGTTTCGGTGAGAAAATGGTGACAATAAGTCGGCTCTTACCGTAGACATGAGCGGAGAGTTTGCATCGTTTCATTGTTTACGTTCCCGAAAGATGACTGTGAAGCTTTACTATGGAACAGAGCGGTCAAGCGAACACGGTTGGATCGGACCACACACACAAAGTACAGTGTATTATGCTGCGATCATTTCGAAAGATCGTGTTTCGAAGAGGGTCCCTTGCGAAGGGCAGAGATGGGCATCGCCACCACCCGTCGACTGGTGCTGAAGAAGAAAGGTGCGGGGCCGACCTTCAGGTTGTATGTGTCACTAAAACACTATCCATCCATCCATTTTCTACCTCTTATTCCCTTTTTTTGGGGTCGCTGGCGCCTATCTCAGCTACAATCGGGCGGAAGGCGGTGTACACCCTGGACAAGTCGCCAACAGGGCAACACAGATAGACAGACAACATTCACACATTAGGGACCATGTAGTGTTGCCAATCAACCTATCCCCAGGTGCATGTCTTTGGAAGTGGGAGGAAGCCGGAGTACCCGGAGGGAACCCACACATTCACGGGGAGAACATGCAAACTCCACACAGAAAGATCCCGAGCCTGGATTTGAACCCAGGACTGCAGGACCTTCGTATTGTGAGGCAGACGCACTAACCCCTCTGCCACCGTGAAGCCCACTAAAACACTAGTATCACAATAAGCAGATAAAGGATATTCCAGAATGATCCTAGTAAATTTGTCTAATAACATCTAAATTGCTCCCACTGTATAGTCTTTTTTTTTTCTAGTCCTTCACTCTCACTTTCCTCATCCACGAATCTTTCACCCTCGCCCAAATTAAAGGGGAAATCGTCGCTTTCTCGGTCTGAATCGCTCACGCTGCTGGTGGCCATGATTGTAAACAATGTTCAGATGTGAGGAGCTCCACAACCCGTGACGTCACGCGCACATCGTCTGCTACTTCCGGTACAGGCAAGGCTTTTTTATTAGCGACCAAAAGTTGCGAACTTTATCGTCGATGTTCTCTACTAAATTATTTCAGCAAAATTATGACAATATCACAAAATGATCAAGTATGACACATAGAATGGACCTGCTATCCCCGTTTAAATAAGAACATCTCATTTCAGGAGGCCTTTTAATTACCGATAACGATATATACAGTCGTGGAATGAACACATTATCATGACTAATTTTGTTGTGATGCCCCACTGGATGCGTGAACAAATGTAACAAAGTTTTACAACATAAATTAACTCAAAAGTTCACTTATTGCCATATTTATTGTTGAGGTCACAAAGTGCATATATATTTTTTTTAACATGCCTCAAAAAAAGCAGCTTGGAATTTGGGACATGCTCTCCATAAGAGACATGAAGAGGTTGAGGTGGGCGGGGTTGTTTTTTTTTAAGGGGTATATATTGTAGCGTCCCTGAAGAGTTAGTGCTGCAAGGGGTTCTGGGGATTTTTTCTGTTTTGTTTATGTTGTGTTACGGTGTGAAATGTGTTTGTCATTCTTGTTTGGTGTGGGTTCACAGTGTGGCGCATATTAGTAAGAGTGTAAATTTGTTTATACGGTTACCTTCAGTGTGACCTGTATGGCTGTTGACCAAGTATGCTTTGCATTCACGTGTGTGTGGGAAAAGCCGTAGGTATTACGTGATTGGGGAGTAGCTGAAGGTGTATATTGTACGTCCCGGGAGAGTTAGTGCTGCAAGGGGTTCTGGGGATTTTTTATGTTGTGCTACGGCGCAAATTGTGTTTGTCATTCTTGTTTGGTGTGGGTTCACAGTTTGGCGCATATTAGTAAGAGTGTTAAAGTTGTTTATACGGGCACCCTCAGTGTGACCTGTGTGGCTGTTGAACAAGTATGCCTTGCATTCACTTGTGTGTGGGAAAAGCTGTAGGTATTATGTGATTGGGGGTAGCTAACGGTGTATATTGTAGCGTCCCGGAAGAGTTAGTGCTGCAAGGGGTTCTGGGTATTTTTTATGTTGTGTTACGGCGCAAATTGTGTTTGTCATTCTTGTTTGGTGTGGGTTCACAGTGTGGTTCATATTAGTAAGAGTGTAAAGTTGTTTATACGGTTACCCTCAGTGTGACCTGTATGGCTGTTGACCAAGTATGCCTTGCATTCATTTGTGTGCGGGAAAAGCCATAGGTATTACGTGATTGGGGGTAGCTAAAGGTGTATATTATAGTATCCCGGAAGAGTTAGTGCTGCAAGGGTTTCTGGGTATTTTCTATGTTGTGTTACGGTGTGAAATGTGTTTGTCATTCTTGTTTGGTGTGGGTTCAGAGTGTGGCGCATATTAGAAAGAGTGTAAAGTTGTTTATACGGTTACCCTCAGTGTGACCTGTATGGCTGTTGACCAAGTATGCCTTGCATTTCTATGTTGTGTTCCGGTGTGAAATGTGTTTGTCATTCTTGTTTGGTGTGGGTTCACAGTGTGGTGCATATTTGTAACATTGTTGTGAAGTGAATTGAATTATATTTATATAGCGCTTTTCTCTAGTGACTCAAAGCGCTTTACATAGTGAAACCCAGTATATAAGTTACTTTTTTTTTTTTAACCAGTGTGGGTCGCACTTGGAGCTTGTGGGTAAAGTGTCTTGCCCAAGGACACAACGGCAGTGACTAGGTTGGCAGAAGCG
>NC_084624.1:45504425-45526925 GCF_033978795.1 Nerophis ophidion
TCACATGGAGAGGAGCCAGATGAGGTGGTTCGGGCATCTGGTCAGGATGCCACCCGAACGCCTCCCTAGGGAGGTGTTTAGGGCACGTCCAACCGGTAGGGGAAGACCCAGGACACGTTGGGAAGACTATGTCTCCCGGCTGGTCTGGAACGACTCAGGACGAGCTTGACAAATTGGCTGGGGAGAGGGAAGTCTGGGCTTCCCTGCTTAGGCTGCTGCCCCCGCGACCCGACCTCGGATAAGCGGAAGAAGATGGATGGATGGATGGATGGAAGAATATTACCATATAACTATAACTACACAAAACTAAACAGAAATAATCAACAAGCAAACTAATTTACAGACTCAGATAAAATAGTACTTTTCCTTTTAAAAACCTGTTTACTTTCAACGCCGCTGAGAATTCGAGGCAAGGTATTCCAGAGCGATACAGATCTATAAATAAAAGATTTAAGCAAATTATTCCTGCTGGGACGAGGGAGTACAAAATGCCCCTCACTAGACGCCCTGGTGTTATGAATTTACCATGAATTGATTAACGTGGACCCCGACTTAAACAAGTTGAAAAACTTAGTCGGGTGTTACCATTTAGTGGTCAATTGTACGGAATATGTACTGTACTGTGCAATCTACTAATAAAAGTATCAATCAATTAATCAAT
Organism: Nerophis ophidion; assembly: GCF_033978795.1. Taxonomy (NCBI): domain Eukaryota; kingdom Metazoa; phylum Chordata; class Actinopteri; order Syngnathiformes; family Syngnathidae; genus Nerophis; species Nerophis ophidion. The sequence goes on from NC_084624.1 coordinate 45,505,087, forward strand.
GGCAGGAGTTTTACTGCAGGTTACTGGTCTGAACAATCTGAGAGTATTAGCTGACAACATGTTCTGCACTGGAAAGAGAAGCATGCATTTGGTTCACATTGGTTCTTAGAGAACAACCCAGAACCAGCCTTGCTGCTCTATTCTGGACAATCTGGAACGTTCCAATCTCACCATTTGCAGCAAACGCCCAGAATGTAGAACAATAGTCCGGATGACACAAGACTCGACTATTAACAATCTGACAAAGAAGAGGTCGATACCCAGGTCTGTTTGAGACCGCCCACAAATTCATTGATTGGCTTTCTGGCTCTGCTTTTATTGCCAACTTGACATTGATTGACAACACCCGGCATCTGACCAATTACTCGGTCAGATGCGACACAGGAGGGAATCGCAATCGGGAAATAGGAGGGAGACATTTGCGGTAGTAATTATTTTAAAACGTTAAATTGGTGAGTATGATCATAAACTTTTCCAATCACAGCTTTTGTAATATTAAGGCTATAGTTTACAGTACACAGTGTTTCCCCCGGAGTTAAGGTGGTGTCTCTATAGGGGCAAAGGGCCTGGGTGGGTGTAAAATGTCACCACCATCTCGTCTCCATCTCACCACAGCCTGGGGGGGATATAGACTACAGACTGTGGTGAAGTAGGCCGGCTTCGTCGCGTGAAGAAGCCTAATATTATTGGTTGTGTTTTCCGCTCCGTATGCTGAGTGGCAACAATATACGATATATCCTGATATTTTTTCCGTAAGGTAAAAACAAAACACAAAACAGTCCTTGTTGCCTGAGATACTAAGTATGTCATTATTTTGACTTAGTAAATATTGACTTTGTAACACATACTTAGATCATAATAGTGAAAGAGTCCAGTCCATAGTGGCTCTAACATAATAGTGAGAGTCCAGTCCATAGCGGATCTAATATAATAGTGTGAGAGTCCAGTCCATAGTGGATCTAACATAATAATGAGAGTCCAGTCCATAGTGGATCTAACATAATAGTGAGAGTCCAGTCCATAATGGATCTAACATAATAGTGTGAGAGTCCAGTCCATAATGGATCTAACATAATAGTGTGAGAGTCCAGTCCATAGTGGATCTAACATAATAGTGTGAGTCCAGTCCATAATGGATCTAACATAATAGTGTGAGAGTCCAGTCCATAATGGATCTAACATAATCGTGTGAGAGTCCAGTCCATAAAGGATCTAACATAATATTGTGAGAGTCCAGTCCATAGTGGATCTAACATAATAGTGTGAGTCCAGTTCATAGTAGATCCAACATTACAATGGGAGTCCAGTCCATAGTGGATCTAACATAATAGTGAGAGTGAAGTCCATAGTGGATCTAACATAATAATGAGAGTCCAGTCCATAGTGGATCTAACATAATAGTGTGAGAGTCCAGTCCATAGTGGATCTAACATAATAGTGTGAGAGTCCAGTCCATAGTGGATCTAACATAATATTGTGAGAGTCCAGTCCATAGTGGATCTAACATAATATTGTGAGAGTCCAGTGCATAGTGGATCTAACATAATATTGTGAGAGTCCAGTCCATAGTGGATCTAACATAATATTGTGAGAGTCCAGTCCATAGTGGATCTAACATAATAGTGAGAGGAAAACTAAGTAACTAAAACCTCACAATTGTTTGCTTTAAAGCTAGTTTTGTTATTTTGCTCTAACAATAAATCAATAACGAGCCAAATATTTCAAGCCACGCCTCCCGTACTCAAGCCAATTGTGTGACCCACTTCTGAAATCCAAATGTGGGGCCACAATCTGCCCTCAAACAACTCCCACACACCTGGAGAGCCTTTGGACCGCGAGCAGCCTCCCACGTCGACGACAGTCTCGTAGGGCGTCTCGGCGTAAAATGTCCTGAGCGAGGGGACCCTCATGCACTGGCTCAGCTTGATCTCGCAGTGGCACTCCTGGATGACCTCGACCTCGCGGGGGCCCTCCAACAGCAACACCCGGTCCACGCGCATCCCGGTGGGCTCACACACGTGGTTCGTCCCGCACGAGGGGAGCAGGTTTCGGGGCTGGGGGGCGTCCAGGGGGGCGAATTCATGCCTCCTAAGCTTGGTTGGGAGACACAAACAAATAATTCCGATAAGGCTCCAAAGGGCGTGTTCATTTGCAATGCATTGTGGGTGCTGGGTGGCCATTGTTGCTGGACAAAGTCTTTGTTTAGTGCAGGGGTCAGCAACCTTTTTGAAACCAAGAGCTACTTCTTGGGTACTGATTAATGCCAAGGGCTACCAGTTTGATACACACTTAAATAAATTGCCAGAAATAGCAAATTTGCTCAATTTACCTTTAGTAAATAAATCTATATTTATATAAAAAAATGGATATTTCTGTCTGTCATTCCGTCGTACTTTTTTTTTCCTTTTACGGAAGTTTTTTTGTAGAGAATAAATGATGTGAAGTGAATTATATTTATATAGCGCTTTTCTCTAGTGACTCAAAGCGGTTTACATAGTGAAACCCAATATCTAAGTTACATTTAAACCAGTGTGGGTGGCACTGGGAGCAGGTGGGTAAAGTGCCTTGCCCAAGGACACAACGGCAGTATCTAGGATGGCGGAAGCGGGGATCGAACCTGCAACCCTCAAGTTGCTGGCACGGCCACTCTACCAACCGAGCTATACCGCCCCATATAAAAAAAAAACACTTAATTGAACGGTTTAAAAGAAGAGAAAACAGAAAAAAAATGAAAATTTAATATTGAAACATAGTTTATCTTCAATTTCGACTCTTTAAAATTCAAAATTCAACCAAAAAAAAAAAGAAGAGAAAAACTAGCTAATTCGAATCTATTTTAAAAAATTAAATAATTTATGGAACATCATTAGCAATTTTTCCTGATTAAGATTAATTTTAGAATTTTGATGACGCATTTTGTTGGAATATATAACAAATTGGACCAAGCTATATTTCTAACAAAGACAAATCATTATTTCTTCCAGATTTTCCAGAACAAAAATTTTACAAGAAATTCAAAATATTTTGAAATAAGATTTAAATTTGATTCTACAGATTTTCTAGATTTGCCAGAATATTTTTGTTCAATTTTAATCATAATGAGTTTGAAGAAATATTTCACAAATATTCTTCGTCGAAAAAAAAGAAGCTAAAATGATTATTAAATTAAAATGTAATTATTATTCTTTACAATGAAAATAAATAAATTTACCTGAACATTGATTTAAATTGTCAGGAAAGAAGAGGAAGAAATTCCATCCATCCATCCATCCATCTTCTTTCGCTTATCCGAGGTCGGGTTGCGGGGGCAACAGCCTAAGCAGGGAAACCCAGACTTCCCTCTCCCCAGCCACAGGAAGAAATTTAAAAGGTAAAAAGGTATATGTGTTTAAAAATCCTAAAATCATGTTTAAAGTTGTATTTTTTCTCTAAAATTGTCTTTCTGACAGTTATATGAAGCAAAGTAAAAAAAAATAAATGAATTTATTTAAACAAGTGAAGACCAAGTATTTCAAATATTTTCTTGGATTTTCTAATTCTATTTGAGTTTTGTCTCTCTTAGAATTAAATTACTTGCTAGTAAATAAAATTTTTTTAAAGAAATAGAGGCAGCTCACTGGTAAGTTCTGCTATTTGAGCTATTTTTAGAACACTGCAAAAAGTCAGTCTTCAAAAACAAGGAAAAAAAATACAAAAATGAGGGGTATTTTACTTGAACTAAGCAAAATGATCTGCCAATAGAACAAGAAAATTTAGCTTGTCAAGACTTTCCAAAACAAGTAAAATTAGCTAACCTCAACGAATCAAAAATACCTTAAAATAAGTATATTCTCACTAATAACAAGTGCACTTTTCTTGGTAGAAAAAAAATACGAGACCTTTTTGCTCAATATGTTGAAAAATATTCCTAAATTAAGTAAATGCTAGTGCCATTATCTTCACATTAAAAAAAAAAAATATTACTTTAAAAAAGTACTTATATACTTGTGGGTGTTGTTGACACAGCTTTGCAACAGTTGATATTCTAGTTTCAAGCATGTTTTACTCAATATAGGTCATCACATCTCAGCAACAACCTGTAATATCTTACTGAGCTCATTTAGGACCAAAACACTTAAAACAAGTAAAACACTCTAACATAAAATCTGCTTAGTGAGAATAATTATCTTATCAGACATAAAATAAGCAAATATCACCCTTATTTGAGATATTTCATCTTACTTAGATTTCACTTTTTGCAGTGAACAGGCCAGCGTGCGACTCATCTGGTCCTCACGGGCAACCTGGTGCCTGCGGGCACCGCGTTGGTGACCCCTGGTTTACATGGTTAGAGTTCAAACCCCGGCAGAGTCATACCAAAGACTATAAAAAGAGAACCTATTTACCTCCCTGCTTGGCATTCGGCATTAAGGGTTGGAATTGGGGGTTCAATCACCAAAATAATTCCTGAGCGTGGCTGCTGCTCACTGCTCCCCTCACCTAGTAGTTATGTTGTTTGGTCCAAGTCGCTCTTGGTCCCCGTATCTCAGCGACTGTGTCACGAACCTGGGGGTAAAGTTCGACTCAGGGGCGGTATAGCTCGGTTGGTCGAGTGGCCGTGCCAGCAACTTTAGGGGTTCCAGGTTCGAGCCCTGCTTCTGCCATCCTGGTCACTGCCGTTGTGTCCTTGGGCAAGACACTTTACCCACCTGCTCCCGGTGCCACCCACACCCGTTTAAATGTCACTTATATATCGGGTTGCACTATGTAAAAGCGCTTTGAGTCACTAGAGAAAAGCACTATATAAATATAATTCACTTCACCTCCCAGGGGGTGGAACGAGGGGATGGGTCGAACGCAGGGGGTAATTTCACCACAGCTTGTGTGTTTGTGTGTGAGACTATCAGTGGTACTTTAACTTTAAACTGGATTAAAATGGATCGTACCCGTTCCAAAGGTTAGTCACCTTAAAATAGAAGTACAATTGGTGGAATTGATCCATATGAGCAAGTCCTATAGACAAGATTTGATTGTCGCTGCTGTCTTGGATCCGCTTTGAACTGAACTCTCGCGGCTGTGTTGGAGCCACTATGGATTGAACTTTCACAGTATCATGTTAGACCCGCTCGACATCCATTGCTTTCGGTCCCCTAGAGGGGGGGGGGGGGGGGGGGGTTGCCCACATCTGAGGTCCTCTCCAAGGTTTCTCATAGTCAGCATTGTCACTGGCGTCCCACTGGATGTGAATTCTCCCTGCCCACTGGGTGTGAGTTTTCCTTGCCCTTTTGTGGGTTCTTCCGAGGATGTTGTAGTCGTAATGATTTGTGCAGTCCTTTGAGACATTTGTGATTTGGGGCTATATAAATAAACATTGATTGATTGATTGATTGAAGATTTGAGCAAGCCGCAGAATGTGACTTATATTTCAGAATCAGTTTTTATACAGGCCAGACATTTCAGAATGGCCAGGTCAGTAAAGGCTCACGGACAAACCAACTTCGGGTGTGTGCAAGACTTTGGAATTTTTACATCAGACACAAAATTACCAGTGCAAAAATACTATGGACACACCAACATGTACCAGGTGATGGCGTTAAAAGTCATGTTCGATAATCCCATTGTTACTATTCGAGCTGTTCGTCGTCTCTTTATTAGCTCACTAACCCAAATTCCTTGACTTTGCTTCCACACTGGAAATAAATGGGTTGTACTTGTATAGCGCTTTTCTACCTTCAAGGTACTTGATTGATTGATTGATTGATTGAAACTTGTATTAGTAGATTGCACAGTACACTACATATTCCTTACAATCCGGGGAGATGGTATGTGAATGGAGGAGGGTACACCTAGTACCAACCTTGTCACGTCCGTTGTGTCCTGAGCAAGACACTTCACCCTTGCTCCTGATGGGTGCTGGTTGGCGCCTTGCATGGCAGCTCCCTCCATCAGTGTGTGAATGGGTAAATGTGGAAGTAGTGTCAAAGCGCTTTGAGTACCTTGAAGGTAGAAAAGCGCTATACAAGTACAACCCATTTATTTATTAGTAAAGGGTTAAAGTTGCCTGGAGGTGTTGTTTTAGAGCGGTTTTGAAGGAATATAGAGATGCACTTACTTTTACACCTTTTACACATAGAAAGAGAATGAGTTGAGACATTTGTTAGAACGGAATCTCGGTTTAACGTGGTTTGTGGAGCTCCCCCTGGTGTTGTGGTTATGGCGGTCATTTACGTTAAGGAAGTAGTTTTGACATATACTTCGGTATCAGGGAGGTGTAGCGGATTTTATAGACCAGGCTCAGTGCAAGTTGTTTTACTCTGTCCTCCACCCTGAGCCAGCCCCACTTTGGAGAAGTGGGTAGGAGTGAGGTGTGATCTGGGGTGGAGGTCTAAAAGTAAACTGACTAGATTGGTCTGGGATGTTTGGAGTCTAGATTTGAGGGTTTTGGAGGTGCTGGTGTACCAGGAGGTGAATGAGACAAATCTCACCAAATTGTGTTTTTTTCCTGAAACGATCATGACAGCCACTGTGGCAGATCATTTTATTGCATGTTTTGAACATTTTAGAAAAATAACACAAATTTAGGACCGTCTTACCTTCGGTATATATAGTTTATATTTGTACCATGAATTGATTAACGTGGACCCCGACTTAAACAAGTTGAACAACGTATTCGGGTGTTACCATTTAGTGGTCAATTGTACGGAATATGTACTGTACTGTGCAATCTACTAATAAAAGTTTCTATCGATCAAAAAAAGGATGAAACTGTTGGACAATGTGAGCAGAGAAATTAAACCGTCTTCGAGCCTAAGAGAGTTGAACCTGGCGGTAAAAAAATGTGTTGTTGGGGAAACTATCAAAAACTTGACTGGTTGTTTGGACTATCTCAACTGTGGGACACAGGTGCAAAAGAACTCATTGATTAACGTGGACCCCGACTTAAACAAGTTGAAAATCTTATTCAGGTGTTACCATTTAGTGGTCAATTGTAGGGAATATGTACTGTACTGTGCAATATACTAATAAAAGTTTCAATCAATCCAAAAAAGGATGAAACTTTGAGACAATGTGACCAGAGAAATTAAACCGTCTTCGAGCCTAATAGAGTTCAACCTGGCGGTAAAAAAATTGTTGGGGAAACTATCAAAAACATGACTGGTTGTTTGGACTATCTCAACTGTGGGACACAGGTGCAAAAGAACTCATTGATTAACGTGGACCCCGACTTAAACAAGTTGAAAAACTTATTGGGGTGCTACCATTTAGTGGTCAATTGTACGGAATATGTACTGTACTGTGCAATCTACTAATAAAAGTTTCAATCAATCAAACTTTGAATTGATTAACGTGGACCCCGACTTAAACAAGTTGAACAGCGTATTCGGTTGTTACCATTTAGTGGTCAATTGTACGGAATATGTACTGTACTGTGCAATCTACTAATAAAAGTTTCAATCAATCGAAAAAAGGGTGAAACTTTGAGACAATGTGAGCGGAGAAATTAAACCGTCTTCGAGCCTAAGAGAGTTCAACCTGGCAGTAAAAAAATGTGTTGTTGGTTAAACTATCAAAAACATGACTGGTTGTTTGGACTATCTCAACTGTGGGACACAGGTGCAAAAGAACTCATTGATTATCGTGGACCCCGACTCAAACAAGTTGAAAAACTTATTGGGGTGTTACCATTTAGTGGTCAATTGTAGGGAATATGTACTGTACTGTGCAATCTAATAATAAAAGTTTCAATCAATCAAAAAAAGGGTGAAACTGTGGGACAATGTGAGCAGAGAAATTAAACCGTCTTCGAGCCTAAGAGAGTTCAACCCAGCGGTAAAAAAATGTGTTGTTGGGGAAACTATCAAAAACATGACTGGTTGTTTGGACTATCTCAACTGTGGGACACAGGTGCAAAAGAACTCATTGATTATCGTGGACCCCGACTTAAACAAGTTGAAAAACTTAGTCGGGTTGTTACCATTTAGTGGTCAATTGTAGGGAATATGTACTGTACTGTGCAATCTAATAATAAAAGTTTCAATCAATCAAAAAAGGGTGAAACTTTGAGACAATGTGAGCAGAGAAATTAAACCGTCTTCGAGCCTAAGAGAGTTCAACCTGGCGGTAAAAAAATTGTTGGGGAAACTATCAAAAACATGACTGGTTGTTTGGACTATCTCAACTGTGGGACACAGGTGCAAAAGAACTAATTGATTAACGTGGACCCCGACTTAAACAAGTTGAAAAACTTAGTCGGGTTGTTACCATTTAGTGGTCAATTGTAAGGAATATGTACTGTACTGTGCAATCTACTAATAAAAGTTTCAACCAATCAAAAAAAGGGTGAAACTGTGGGATAATGTGAGCAGAGAAATTAAACCGTCTTCGAGCCTAAGAGAGTTCAACCTGGCGGTAAAAAAATGTGTTGTTAGGGAAACTATCAAAATCTATCAAAAACATGACTGGTTGTTTGGACTATCTCAACTGTGGGACACAGGTGCAAAAGAACTCATTGATTAATGTGGACCCCGACTTAAACAAGTTGAAAAACTTAGTCGGGTTGTTACCATTTAGTGGTCAGTTGTACGGAATATGTACTGTACTGTGCAATCTACTAATAAAAGTTTCAATCAATCGAAAAAAGGGTGAAACTTTGAGACAATGTGAGCGGAGAAATTAAACCGTCTTCGAGCCTAAGAGAGTTCAACCTGGCGGTAAAAAAAATGTGTTGTTGGGGAAACTATCAAAAACATGACTGGTTGTTTGGACTATCTCAACTGTGGGACACAGGTGCAAAAGAACTCATTGATTAACGTGGACCCTGACTTAAACAAGTTGAAAAACTTAGTCGGGTTGTTACCATTTAGTGGTCAATTGTACGGAATATGTACTGTACTGTGCAATCTACTAATAAAAGTTTCAACCAATCAATCAAAGCCAGGCAAACAAGCGAATCAGAGGCCAGCAACAACCACAATGCATTGCACAATTGATGATTCTTAAGGACGATGTCATAGTAGCTCTACAGTGCTTTTACAATACTGGTTTTCTACAGCAGGGGTCTGTCTGGAGCTGCAAAAAAATGAAAAGCCATATATAAGTCTTATAATGAAGGCTACACATGACATAAGTGCCTATATTAGCTATAATAGCCTACTATCAAAATGACTATGTGTCGCAGGCTGAAGAAAGTCATTAATGTGAAAATATTTTTTTCCACACATTTTTACATTAGAAAACCATTATTAAATCAGAGGCTACTCAGAAGGTGAGATAACTCCTGGAATTTACTGAATTTTATGGCCAAAGGTTATATATGTGTGTGTCCGAGTTAAGACTGTCTTCTTTTAATAGATTTATTACAATATTTGGCAAGCTAGGTAATGTTTGCTGTGGTCTGGAACAACACGGCACACAAACGACTATCTGAAACGCAGTCAATATTTCATACAGATAATGTGTCATAAGACAAGCAAAACCATATTATATACAAATAGGATTAAAGGAAAGGATATTGAATGAGCTCGAATATACCTACTAATTAGGCCTAGTGATGAACGTGCACCTGGGGATAGGTTGATTGGCAACACTAAATTGGCCCTAGTGTGTGAATGTTGTCTGTCTATCTGTGTTGGCCCTATGATGAGGTGGCCACTTGTCCAGGGTGTACACCGCCTTCAGCCCGAGTGCAGCTGAGATAGGCTCCAGCATTCCCCGCGACCTCAGAAGGGGGCAAGCGGTAGGAAAATGGATGGATGCAATATCTACGTACAGCTAGCCTAAATAGCATGTTAGCGTTTATTAGCTTGCAGTTATGCACTGACCAAATATGCCTGGTTAGCACTCCAATAACATCAACAAGGCGTACCTTTGTGCATTCAGGCACAGTGTAAAACTTTTGGTGGACGAAATGAGACAAGGGAGGAGTAGGAGATTTTTCATGTAAAGTATGGTGAGTTCAAGGACCGCCGTAATTAGTAGGACAAAACAAAGTTCACCAAATAGTCTAATCTAGGGGTCCCCAAACTACGGACCGCGGGAAATCCCAAGTTTAAGAAAAACAAACAACTATTTTTAATTATTTTTTAAAATCTGTCCTTTCTAATCTATTTTCTACTGCTTGTTACTCTGTGTCTCCTGGCCGCTCAGGCTAATCATATTGTCTAAAAATCGATGGAGTGTGCACCTTATGTCATGTTTTCAGTCAATTAGTGTGCGAGGAATATATATGTATGTATGTATGTATGTATGTATATATATATGTATGTATGTGTATGTATGTATGTATGTATGTATGTATGTATGTATGTTGTGTATATAATATGTATGTGTGTGTGTGTGTCTGTGTGTGTGTGTGTGTGTGTATATATGTATGTGTGTATATATATGTGTGTGTATATGTGTATATATATGTATGTATGTATACAGATGTATATATATGTATATGTGCTATGTATATATATATGTGTATATATATATATGTGTGTATGTATATATATATATGTGTATATATGTATGTATATATATATGTATGTATGTATGTATATATATGTATATATGTATATAAGTATGTATGTATGTATATATATGTATATATGTATGTATGTATGTGTATATATATATATATGTGTGTGTGTACATACACACATATATATATATATATATATGTATGTATGTATGTGTATATGTATATATATATGTATATATGTATATATATGTATATGTATATATATATGTATATATGTATATATATATGTATATGTATATATATACATATATATATATATATATATATATATACATACATATATATACATATACACATATATATATATATATACATACATATATATACATATACATATATATATATGTATGTATATATGTATATTTGTGTGTTTCTGTATGTTTGTGTGTATGTTTAATTGATTAGAGCAGTGGTCTAATCAATTAGACCACTGGTCTAATTGATATGTATATATATATATATATATATATATATGTATATATATATATATAGCCTTGCCCCTGGCCAAATTATTTAAACCCAATGCGGCCCCCGAGTCAATAAGTTTGGGTCTAATCAGGATGGACCGCTCGCCTGTATCGGTTGGGGACATCTCTACGCTGCTGATCCGCTTGAGATGGTTTCCTGTGGACGGGACTCTCGCTGCTGTCTTGGAGCCACTATGGATTGAACTTTCACAGTATCATGTTAGACCCGCTCGACATCCATTGCTTTCGGTCCCCTAGAGGGGGGGGGTTGCCCACATCTGAGGTCCTCTCCAAGGTTTCTCATAGTCAGCATTGTCACTGGCGTCCCACTGGATGTGAATTCTCCCTGCCCACTGTGTGTGAGTTTTCCTTGCCCTTTTGTGGGTTCTTCCGAGGATGTTGTAGTCGTAATGATTTGTGCAGTCCTTTGAGACATTTGTGATTTGGGGCTATATAAATAAACATTGATTGATAAACATTGATTGATTAAACATACACACAAACATATTAAACAGTGGCAGTCATAACAATTGGGAAGGTTTTTGTCATGTTTGTCCTCAAACAAAAAAACATACTAAAACAAAAAAAATATTTTTCTTCCCGTCTTTTTCCATTTTCAATCCAATAACAGTAGGGCGGTATAGTTTGGTTGGTAGAGTAGCCGTCCCAGCAACTTTGAGGGTTCCAGGTTCGATCCCCGCTTCCGCCATCGTAGTCACGGCAAGACACTTTACCCACCTGCTCCCAGTTTCACCCACACTGCTTTAAATATAACTTAGATATTGGGTTTAACTATGTAAAAGCGCTTTGAGTCACTAGTGAAAAGCGCTATATAAATATAATTAACTTCACTTTTAATAACGCTCCAGGGCGGCACTAAAGAGCCACATACTGGGTTATAAAGGAACCGCACCTTAGCCACCCTCCTACCTTTTTGCTCCTGAGGAATTCCAGCATGGACACGTGTTGCGCGTAATCCTGCGCCCGCCGCGCCTCATGCTGCGCCGGGCGGGGCGGGCCACCGCAGTGCGGCCGACACATGCCCACGTCCACGCTGACAGGACCCCCCGAGATGTCTGGAAGGGGCAAAAACCACTAAGGCTTTTTCTCTCGTTGTTAGGGTTGAGTGGTGCGATGCCTTACCTCGTCCAACGTAGACAAAGTGAGTCTGTCTCTTGCAGCAGACTCTTTGGGCGATCAGGTTTCTGTGCTCCGTGTGTTTGTTCAGCACCGCCGCCACTGCAAAAGAACCACACAAGGCCTTAGAGCGCAATAGTTCATTTGCAACAGGTGCGCTCACACCAGGGGTGTCCAAAGTGCGGCCCGGGAGCCTTTTTTGGCCCGCGGGTAATTTTTTAACGGCTCTAAGCATATTCTAAAAATACGATTAAAAAACATACAAAGTGGTATAAAAGAGCAAACAGGTGAAATGTGACAAGAAAATGTTGCAATGTTTACTTTAATAACACAAAGCTGCCATGCAGGCTGTTGTTTACTAAAAAAAAAAAAAAAAGAAATCAAAATCAATGTCATTAAAGGCTCCAAAGACGCCACATTAAATATTCCACTTTGAGATATTTTGTGGGGAAAATGTTGAATATTTTGTGTTTGCCATATAAAAAATACAAAGTTGTTTTTTTTCTATAAAGAAGGGCTTAAAAAAATATATATATATATACATACATACATACATCCATACATACATACATGTATGTATATATATGTATGTATATATGTATGTATGTATATATATATATATATATATGTATGTATGTATGTATATATATATATATATATGTATATATATATATATATATATATAATATATCTATTATATTTATATATATATACATATTTATAGTTATATATATATATAACTAATATATATATACATGTATATATATACTGTATATATATAAACATATATATATGTATGTAAATATATATATATACAATATATATATATATTTATATATATGTATGTATGTATATGTATATATATATATATGTGTATATATATATATGTATATATATATAATATCTATTATATTTATATATATATACATATTTATAGTTATATATATATAACTAATATATATATACATGTATGTATAGACTGTATATATATAAACATATATATATTTATATATATGTATGTAAATATATATATATATACAGTATATACATATATTTATATATATGTGTATGTGTATATATATATATATATGTGTGTGTATGTATATACATATATATATATATATATATATATATCTGTATATATATATATATATACATATACATATATATATATATATATATATATATATATATATATATATATATATATATATATATATATATATATATATATATATATATATATATATATATATATATATATATACATATAAAAACAAAAAATTGACGGATGGATTTAAAGTTGATCTGAAGACAATTGTGTTTAAAAGTAAACAGTAAAAAAATATATAAATATTTTTATTTTTAATGAGTAGGACCCTTTTGGATCCCCAATAATTTTGGTAGGATTTTTTTTTTGTCATTGCTAAAAAAAAAAAATATTAAATTAAAATCAATGTTATTATGTGTTGACATTTTTAAGGCTGCAATTATTACATAATCTCAAATATTCCACTTTAAAATTTTATTGGGGGAAACTATTGCATATTTTGTATTTTTTTCCCCCATAACAAAGCAGGGTTTTCTTTGACAAAAAGGGCATACAACTTAAATCTTTAAAAACATTATATTGACAGATGGACCTAATGTTGATCTAGAGATTTAAACCTTGAATAACAATAATACAAAATAATGACACATTTTGAATATTTTTTAGACCAAAATCCTTTGGGGTCCCTGTGATCAAGCCTGAGTGGAGGCCTAAATGTATATATTTACACATATATTGTATTGTTTTTTTGGAATAAAAAATATCAAAATATATTTGAATTTAATTTAATTTTTCCGTGTGCGGCCCCTCGGTGGAAAAAGTTTGGACACCCCTGGCTTACACGGACTAGAGTATCGGGACACTCGGCCATAACCAGCTCTTACTGCTCTGGCTGTGGGGAATGTTGTCCATTTGTGACGGCAGAGGTGACTAATGTCGCACCTGAGATTGCCCAAAGTCTGTTGTTGTTGTTTTTCCCGGATTTGTTAGACGGGACTCTTCCACACCAAACACGCCTTTAAAGACCTTGTTTTGTTCATGACGGATACGAAAAATAGTTCCCAGAACTGTTCTCACAAAGCATGCCATCGTTGGAAATGTCCTCATTGAAGACTTTGATTGGCTGATTGACAGGTCATTTTCTGTCCAATATTCCAACAGTCAAATTTTACACAATGATAAGAATCAAATAGACAATGACGAGTTAATGCAGATGATTTATCACAGGAAATGATCATTCAATCAATGTTTATTTATATAGCCCTAAATCACGAGTGTCTCAAAGGGCTGCACAAACCACAACAACATTCGCGCTTCAGCGCCCACATAAGGGCAAAGAAAAACTCACAACCCAGTGGGACGCCGATAAGAATGAAGATGGGAAACCTTGGAGAGGACCGCAAATGGGGATAACTCTCCCCGCCTCTCTAGGGGAGACCGGATGCAATGGACGTCGAGTGGGTCTGAGATAATATTGTAAAAGTCCAGTCCATAGTGGATCTAATAAAATAGTGTGAGAGTCCAGTCCATTGTGGATCTAACATAATAGTGTGAGAGTCCAGTCCATAGTGGATCTAATATAATAGTGTGAGAGTCTAGTCCATAGTGGATCTAACATAATAGTGAGAGTCCAGTCCCTAGTGATTCTAATATAATAGTGTGGGAGTCCAGTCCATAGGGAATCTAACATAATAGTGAGAGTCTAGTCCCTAGAAGATCTAATATAATAGTGTGAGAGTCCAGTCCATAGTGGATCTAACATAATAGTGTGAGAGTCCAGTCCATAGTGGATTTAACGTAATAGTGTGAGAGTCCAGTCCATAGTGGATCCAACATAATAGTGTTAGAGTCCAGTCCATAGTGGATTTAACGTAATAGTGTGAGAGTCCAGTCCATAGTGGATCCAACATAATAGTGTGAAAGTCCAGTCCATAGTGGATCTAACATAATAGTGTGAGTCCAGTCCATAGTGGATCTAACATAATAGTGTGAGAGTCCAGTCCCTAGTGGATCTAGTTACTAGTGTGAGAGTCCAGTCCATAGTGGATCTAACATACTAGTGAGAGTCCAGTCTATAGAGGATCTAACATAATAATGTAAAAGTCCAGTCCATATTGGATCTAACATAATAGTGTGAGAGTCCAGTCCATAGTGGATCTAACATAATAGAGAGTCCAGTCCATAGTGGATCTAACATAATAGTGAGAGTCCAGTCCCTAAGCGATCTAACATAATAGTGTGAGAGTCCAGTCCATAGTGGATCTAACATAATAGTGAGAGTCCAGTCCATAGTGGATCTAACATAATAGTGAGAGTCCAGTCCATAGTGGATTTAACATAATAGTGAGAGTCCAGTCCATAGTGGATCTAACATAATAGTTTGAGAGTCCAGTCCATAGTGGATATGGCATAATAGTGAGAGTCCAGTCCATAGTGGATCTAACATAATAATGAGAGTCCAGTCCGGTCTGTAAAATCATCAAAAAGTTCAGAGAATCTGGAGAAATCAATGCACGTAAGCGATGATATTACAAACTTTTGAGCCCTCAGGCGGTACTGCATCAAAAACCGACATCAGTGTGTAAAGGATATCACCACACCGGCTCAGGAACACTTCATAAAACCACTGTCAGTAACTACAGTTGGTCGCTACATCTGTAAGTGCAAGTTAAAACTCTACTATGCAAAGCCAAACCCATTTATCAACAACCTCCTGAAACACCGACGGCTTGGCTGGCTGGGCCCGAGCCCCTCTAAGATGGACTGATGCAAAGTGGAAAGGTGTTCTGTGGTCTGACGAGTCCACATTTGTTGTTATATTTGGTAACAGAGGACGTGGTGTCCTCCAGAACAAAGAAGAATATAACCATTCGGATTGTTATAGGCGCAAAGTTGAAAAGCCAGCATCTGTGATGGTATGGGGGTGCATTAGTGCCCAAGGCATGGGTAACTTACACATCTGTGAAGGCACCATTAATGCTGAAAGGTCCATACAGGTTTTGGAGCAACATATGTTGTCATCCAAGCAACGTTATCATGGACGCCCCTGCTTATTTCAGCAAAACAATGCCAAGCCACGAGTTAAAACAGCGTGGCTTCGTAGTAAAAGAGTGCGGGTACTTTCCTGGCCCGCCTACAGTCCAGACCCGTCTCCCATCGAAAATGTGTGGCTCATTACGAAGCGTAAAATACGACAGCAGAAGACCCCGGACTGTTGAACGACTAGGAAAGAATGGGAAAGAATTCCACTTTCAAAGCTTCAACAATTAGTTTCCTCAGTTCCCAAACATTTATTGAGTGTTGTTAGAAGAAAATGTGATGCAACACAGTGGTGAACATGCCCTTTCCCAACTACTTTGCTAAAAGATAAAAGACAACTGCAGTCCTAGTTAAAAAAATATTCATGAATGATTGATTGATTGATACTTGTATTAGTAGATTGCACAGTTGTGAAGTGAATTATATTTATATAGCACTTTTCTCTAGTGACTCAAAGCACTTTACATAGTAAAACCCAATATCTAAGTTACATTTAAACCAGTGTGGGTGGCACTGGGAGCAGGTGGGTTAAGTGTCTTGCCCAAGGACACAACGGCAGTGACTAGGATGGGGGAAGCGGGAATCGAACCTGCAACCCTCAAGCTGCTGGCACGGCCGCTCTACCAGCCGAGCTATACCGCCCCAGTTCAGTACATATTCGGTGCAATTGACCACTAAATGGTAACACCCCAATAAGTTTTTCAACTTGTTTAAGCCGGGGTCCACGTTAATCAATTCACGGTAAAGTGGGAACGTGTTCCAATGTTTGTTTACCCGCCAACAACGATGCATGAGGTGAAAGCAGCTACTGAGGAAGAAGCAAAGACTACTCACATGTCAGGTGGAGCGCACACAGCAGCACCAGGCACTGTCCCGGGGCGTCCATGGCTTGGAATCCCAGACCGCTCCTCCTTCGCCCTCTTGGTATTTATACCTCCAGCCCGGTGCAGCAGCTCTTCAGACTGGGGAGCAGAGCGAGCCTGCTAATCAAATTTCCATGCTTTTGTGGGCCCCGGGGCTTTTGTCCCCTTCTGCAGACACTTCAAAGCGGCGTCCAGGTTGCAGCATCAGCAGCAGGCCGGAGGAGTGAGCGTGTCCAGCCTCAGCCCTAATGAAGTGTCTTAAATAGCCCCCGCCGGCCTTCATTCAAAGGCATTAATCATCTTTTATCTCGGGGGGGGGGAGGTATTTAGCACCTCCGACTTAAAACAAAACCAGGGGCCGAGACATAAACAGGATCAGCGTGGGGGCCTCACCCAGCACCTTTTGTGTTTATTCAGCACGGCGCCAAATGGCCCCAGCTGCCCCCCCCCCCTCCCCCCTCTGAACCCCCTTTGATTTTTACAGCCTTCTCGAAAGATCAGCACACTTAAAAATGCGCCGTACTTCTTTGCTTTCCGTCAAAAATAACCACTCGACTCATACGATTGATCACAACAAAATGATTGATTGGTAGAGAAGTTTATTGGCCTCAGTCTGCACCCCCACTCCAAGGCCCAGGCTAAGACCGATTTTTTTTTTTTTTTAATTTCATTTTAATCTTCTATTCCCCCCCCCCCCCCCCCCCCCCCCCTTGTTTACCTGTATCTCATCTTTTTTTGTAAGGGGCGCTGGAAGCCGGCAGACCCGTCAGCGATCCTGTTCTGTCTCCCTGTAATGTTTGTCTAAACTTGAATGGGATTGTGCTGAAAATTGTAATTTTCCTGAAGGAACTCTCCTGACGGAATGAATAAAGTACTATCTAATCTAATCTAATATATTGACATCTAAAATAACCGAATCCATGCAACGCTTTAAAAAGGCTAAAGGATGGCACAAAAAGCCAAAAGGCTTGTTTCCATTGTGGTTCATTGAATATTCATCACATTTGATACATTCAGTAGTAAAATATATATAACCTCTAAAGTGTATATAAAAAATTACATTAAAAAAATTGGTACATTATGCACATATGCACAGTATACATATCAGGTGATTTGAAAAAAATATATATACACAAATTGACTCCAAGAGTGTGCAAAACAGAATGAGAAAAAATATATACACAATAACCACACACACACACACACATATATATATATATATATATATATATATATATATATATATATATATATATGTACTATAACCACACATACATATATATACACTATAACACATATGTGATGTGATGTGATGTGAATTATATTTATATAGCGCTTTTCTCTAGTGACTCAAAGTGCTTTACATAGTGAAACCCAATATCTAAGTTACATTTAAACCAGTGTGGGTGGCACTGGGAGCAGGTGGGTAAAGTGTCTTGCCCAAGGACACAACGGCATTGACTAGGATGGCGGAAGCGGGAATCGAACCTGCAACCCTCAAGTTGCTGGCACGGCCGCTCTACCAACCGAACTAAACCGCCATGAATATATATACTTTATAACCACATATAAATATATTTACAATATAACTACATATAAATATTTATAAACCACATATAAATATATACACCAGGGGTCACCAACGCGGTGCCCGCGGGCACCAGGTCGCCCGTAAGGACCAGATGAGTCGCCCGCTGGCCTGTTCTAAAAATAGCTCAAATAGCAGCACTTACCAGTGAGCTGCCTCTATTTTTAAAATTGTATTTATTTACTAGCAAGCTGGTCTCGCTTTGCTCGACATTTTTAACTCTAAGAGAGACAAAACTCAAATAGAATTTGAAAATACAAGAAAATATTTGAAAGACTTGGTCTTCACTTGTTTAAATAAATTCATTAATTTTTTTACTTTGTTTCCTTAACTTTCAGAAAGACAATTTTAGAGAAAAAATACAACCTTAAAAATGATTTTAGGATTTTTAAACACATATACCTTTTTA
Source organism: Nerophis ophidion (assembly GCF_033978795.1). NCBI lineage: Eukaryota > Metazoa > Chordata > Actinopteri > Syngnathiformes > Syngnathidae > Nerophis > Nerophis ophidion. The sequence goes on from NC_084624.1 coordinate 45,524,145, forward strand.
CCTTTTAAATTCCTTCCTCTCCATTCCTGACAATTTAAATCAATGTTCAAGTACATTTATGTTTTTATAGTAAAGAATAATAAATACATCTTAATTTAATTCTTCATTTTAGCTTCTGTTTTTTCAACGAAGAATATTTGTGAAATATTTCTTCAAACTTATTATGATTAAAATAAATAAAAAATACACTGTCAAATTTCGAAAATCTGTAGAATCAAATTTAAATTTTATTTCAAAGTCTTTTGAATTTCTTTCAAATTTTTGTTCTGGAAAATCCAGAAGAAATAATGATTAGTCTTTGTTAGAAATATAGCTTGGTACAATTTGTTATATATTCTAACAAAGTGCAGATTGGATTTTAACCTATTTAAAACATGTCATCAAATTTCTAAAATTAATCTTAATCAGGAAAAATTACTAATGATGTTCCATAAATTATTTTTTTAATTTAAAAAAATATATTCAAATTAGCTTGTTTTTCTCTTCATTTTTTTCGGTTGAATTTTGAATTTTAAAGAGTCGAAATTGAAGACAAACCATGTTTCAAAATTCAATTTTCATTTTTTTCCTGTTTTCTCCTCTTTTAAACCGTTCAATTAAGTGTTTTTTTCCATCATTTATTCTCTACAAAAAACCTTCCGTAAAAGGAAAAAAAATGTACGACGGAATGACAGACAGAAATACCCTTTTTTTTTTTATATATACATATAGATTTATTTACTAAAGGTAAATTGAGCAAATTGGCTATTTCTGGCAATTTATTTAAGTGTGTATCAAACTGGTAGCCCTTTGCATTAATCAGTACCCAAGAAGTAGCTCTTGGTTTCAAAAAGGTTGCTGACCCCTGATATACACACTATAACCACATATAAATATATATATACACTATGACCACATATGAATATATACATTATAATAACATATAAATATGTATACACTATAACCACTGTCTGCGATGAGGTGGCGACTTGTCCAGGGTGTACGCCGCCTTCCACCCGAATGCAGCTGAGATTTGCTCCAGCGACCCCCCCCCCCCGCGACCCCAACAGAGACAAGCGGTAGAAAATGGATGGATGGATAACCACTATAAAATGTCTCTTTGTCGTGAGGGTTCTCCTGAGTCCGAAAGATCAGTTTGAATACAGTCTTTTTTTATTTAAACACAACAGTCCTGGAATTACTTTTCGGCAGTCTGTTTTAGGCGTGCCGCTCTCGCTCTGTCTCTAGCTTCCAACTCCAACTCCCACTCCGTGTCTAGTCCAGGCTGCTTTCTAATAAAGGTGATTAGATAACAAGGCCCACCTGGGCCATCTACTCACCTGTCGCTGTCTTCGAGGCCGGTCTTTGCACACCCCGCAAGTTCTGAGCAGATTCAAATTAAAATGTTTTAGAAAATGTGTCCAAATATTAAGGTCTTTTTTTAAGGTAGTTTATATTGTATAACCTGTGATAAATCACAATTGATTAATCTGATTAAAACACATTCCTTGTAACAACTTTTTCATTTGCTAAATATTAAGAAAACCTTTTCTCCTACTGTCTGATTATTGTTTTTTTGTAAAACAATTCCAGTTGATCCAGTTGATCTTGCATCTGCAATCATCGTATAACACAAAGAAAAAGCAGGTAAACATGTCCATCCATTTTTGTTAATGATGTCAAAGACCGAACTAAACAAACACTAGAGCAATTTTTCTTATCAGAAATCATGTAAATGTAATTAATACCTGAAAACATCAACACAAAACACATTTTATAGAGGGTACTGATAGTTTTACATGCAAAAAAAAAAAACCCAATGTCAATTACTTATAAATGATGAATGAAATGTATACATTTAACATCACTTTAAGTTCTTAATGGAATTCAATAGTGTTCCTCTTCTTGTTTAATCAAAGTGCTGGCACTCACTACTTTCTTTGGCCCCACAGTAGATTATTTTGCAGTCGTACTGTAACGACCCGGTCGCATCGTGATGCGAGTTTTGTTCTCCCAGGGATTCAGACGAGCTACGGACACAGCGTGCAGGCAGGAAAAATGATTTATTAAGAAATCAATCAATCAATGTTTATTTATATAGCCCCAAATCACAAATGTCTCAAAGGACTGCACAAATCATTACGACTACAACATCCTCGGAAGAACCCACAAAAGAAATAAATCAGAAATAAATCAGTCAGAACAAAGAAAAACATGCGCGTAGCACTTAAGACAAAGAACTAAAAGAGCTAACATGGGAGCTAGAAAACAAAAGGAGCTTAGCGTGGGAGCTAGCAAAAACAAAAGGGCCTAGCGTGGAAGCTATCAGGTAGCGAGCAGGAAAACAGAAGTCGTTACTTGTTGTATGAAAACAAACTACGAAGCCAGACGGACTGACGGGAGAAGGCAGGCTTAAATAATGACAGTGAATACAAAACAGGTGTGCGTCCGGAAGTGCACAAACAGGAACCGAAGGAGTCCAAAACCAACAGAAAACACAAAAAGACTCAAAAATCCGGGCAGCGGATCATAACACGTACTTAATTAAAATAAAAAAAGCACAGCTCGTGGTATATTCTTTATTTTGGGCGGACTAATTTATAAGTGTGAAACATAGTTTTTGACCTCTTAAGTATATTTTTCATTATTACAAAGAGCCGTCCAAACATAAAATAACACCCCCATGGTCAGCTTTACACTCTTTGAATCCAAAATAGTAATGGTGCCGGAGTCTGTGGCCACTGAGCAAGGCATTCTAATTGGTTTGGTCTCATCTGGGGGGCAATACTACTGTAGTATTGA
>NC_084624.1:45529425-45556925 GCF_033978795.1 Nerophis ophidion
TTTTAACGACACTCAATAAACGTTTGGGAACTGAGGAAACTAATTGTTGAAGCTTTGAAAGTGGAATTAAATTCTTTCCCATTCTTGTTTTATGTAGAGCTTCAGTCGTTCAACAGCCCGGGGTCTCCGCTGTCGTATTTTACGCTTCATAATGCGCCACACATTTTCCATGGGAGACAGGTCTGTACTGCAAGTGGGCCAGGAAAGTACCCGCACTCTTTTTTTACGAAGCCACGCTGTTGTAACACTTGCTGCATGTGGCTTGGCATTGTCTTGCTGAAATAAGCAGGGGCGTCCATGAAAAAGATGGCAGCATATGTTGTTCCAAAACCTGTATGTACCTTATAGCATTAATGGTGCCTTCACAGATGTGTAAGTTACCCGTGCCTTGGGCACTAATGCACCCCCATACCATCACAGATGCTGGCTTTTGAAATGTGCGTCGATAATAGTCTGGATGGTTCGTTTCCCCCTTTGGTCCGGATGACACAATGTCGAATATATCCAAAAACAATTTGAAATGTGGACTCGTCAGACCACAGAACACTTTTCCACTTTGCATCAGTCCATCTTAGATGATCTCAGGCCCAGAGAAGCCGGCGGCGTTTCTGGATGTTGTTGATAAATGGCTTTTGCTTTGCATAGTAGAGCTTTAACTTGCACTTAAATAAGTAGTGACAAACTGTATTTAGTTAGTGTGGTTTTTCTGAAGTGTTCCTCAGCCCATGTGGTGATATCCTTTAGAGATTGATGTCTGGTTTTGAGACAGTGACGTCTGAGGGATCGAAGGTCACGGTCATTCAATGTTGGTTTCCGGCCATGCCGCTTACGTGGAGTGATTTCTCCAGATTCTCTGAACCTTTTGATGATATTATGGAGCGTAGATGTTGAAATCCCTAAATTTCTTGCAATTGCACTTTGAGAAACGTTGTTCTTAAACTGTTTGACTATTTGCTCACGCAGTTGTGGACAAAGGGGTGTTTAGTTCACCGCACGTCACTGGTATATAAAGGTAAATACAGTATAGGTATATATATAGGTATATATGTATATAAAGGTATACACAGTATAGGCCTAATATGATCAAACTTTCTTGTTCTTGTCAAAAGTCTAGCAGCCGCATTTTGTACCAACTGTAATCTTTTAATGCTAGACATGGGGAGACCCCAAAATAATACGTTACAGTAATGGAGACGAGACGTAACGAACGCATGAATAATGATCTCAGTGTCGCTAGAGGACAAAATGGATCGAATTTTAGCGATATTACGGCGATGAAAGAAGGCTGTTTTAGTAACGCTTTTAATGTGTGCCTCAAAGGAGAGAGTTGGGTGGAAGATAATACCCAGAATATCAGCTTTATTCATCCTTTTACTCAATCGTGGTACCACAACAACTATTTGCGACGAAGCAACAACTGCACTGACCCAGCGACCCAGTGACCCAGACACCTGTCCCCGTGATACAAGACAGGCTGTTGTGTGTCAGCTGAACACAGAGGATCTTAATAAGTTAATAAACTGCATGCTGGTGTTGTACAATCCCATAATAATCCCATAATAATCCTATAATAATCCCATAATAATCCCATTTTGTCCTACCCGGCTGACACATCGGCACGTGCTGCGTGTGTATCGGCAGGGGGGTTTAATGTTTAAAGTAGACTATTTAAGAAATATATATATTCTCCTGCAAATTTTCCACAATTTTGAATGCATTTAAATACAAAAAGGTACAACTAAATCAACACAATAATGATGCAACACACTGCAGTTTATAAATGGCAGTGGGGAAGTCACTGGGGGGGGGGGGCATCTCTACACTGCTGACCCGTCTCCGCTCAGGATGGTCACCTGCTGGCCCCACTATGGACTGGACTCTCGCTATTATGCTAGATCCACTATGGACTGAACTCTCACACTATTATGTTAGATCCACTATGGACTGGACTCTTTCTATAATTTTAGATCCACTATGAACTGGACTCTCACTATTATGTTAGATCCACTATGGACTAGACTTTCACTATTATGTTAGATCCACTATGGACTGGGCTCTTACTATTATTTTAGATCCACTATGGACTGGGCTCTTACTATTATGTTAGATCCACTATGGACTGGACTCTCACTATTATGTTAGATCCACTATGGACCGGACTCGCTCACTATTATTTTAGATCCACTATGGACTGGACTCTCACTATTATGTTAGATCCACTATGGACTGGACTCTCGCTATTATGTTAGATCCACTATGGACTGGACTCTCGCTATTATGTTAGATCCACTATGGACTGGACTCTCGCTATTATGTTAGATCCACTATGGACTGGACTCTCGCTATTATGTTAGATCCACTATGGACTGGACTCTCGCTATTATGTTAGATCCACTATGGACATGACTCTCACACTATTATGTTAAATCCACTATGGACTGGACTCTCGCTATTATGTTAGATCCACTATGGACTGGACTCTCACTATTATGTTAGATCCACTATGGACTGGACTCTCACACTATTATGTTAGATCCACTATGGACTGGACTCTTACAATATCAATCAATCAATCAATGTTTATTTATATAGCCCCAAATCACAAATGTCTCAAAGGACTGCACAAATCATTACGACTACAACATCCTCGGAAGAGCCCACAAAAGGGCAAGGAAAACTCACACCCAGTGGGCAGGGAGAATTCACATTCAGTGGGACGCCAGCGACAATGCTGACTATGAGAAACCTTGGAGAGGACCTCAGATGTGGGCAACCCCCCCCCCTCTAGGGGACCGAAAGCAATGGATGTCGAGCGGGTCTAACATGATACTGTGAAAGTTCAATCCATAGTGGCTCCAAGACAGCAGTGAGAGTCCCGTCCACAGGAAACCATCTCAAGCGGATCAGCAGCGTAGAGATGTCCCCAACCGATACAGGCGAGCGGTCCATCCTGGGTCCCGACGAGCGGTCCATCCTGGGTCTCGACTCTGGACAGTCAGTACTTCATCCATGGTCATCGGACCGGACCCCCTCCACAAGGGAGGGGGGGACATAGGAGAAAGAAAAGAAGCGGCAGATCAACTGGTCTAAAAAGGAGGTCTATTTAAAGGCTAGAGTATACAGATGAGTTTTAAGATGAGACTTAAATGCTTCTACTGAGGTAGCATCTCGAACTGTTACCGGGAGGGCATTCCAGAGTACTGGAGCCCGAACGGAAAACGCTCTATAGCCCGCAGACTTTTTTTGAGCTCTAGGAATCACTAATAAGCCGGAGTCTTTTGAACGCAGATTTCTTGCCGGGACATACGGTACAATACAATCGGCAAGATAGGCTGGAGCTAGACCGTGTAGTATTTTATACGTAAGTAGTAAAACCTTAAAGTCACATCTTAAGTGCACAGGAAGCCAGTGCAGGTGAGCCAGTACAGGCGTAATGTGATCAAACTTTCTTGTTCTTGTCAAAAGTCTAGCAGCCGCATTTTGTACCAACTGTAATCTTTTAATGCTAGACATTGGGAGACCCGAAAATAATACGTTACAGTAATCGAGACGAGACGTAACAAACGCATGGATAATGATATCAGCGTCTTTAGTGGACAGAATGGAGCGAATTTTAGCAATATTACGGAGATGAAAGAAGGCCGTTTTAGTAACGCTTTTAATGTGTGACTCAAAGGAGAGAGTTGGGTCGAAGATAATACCCAGATTTTTTACAGAGTCACCTTGTTTTATTATTTGGTTGTCAAATGTTAAAGTTGTATTATTAAATAGAGGTCGGTGTCTAGCAGGACCGATAATCAGCATTTCCGTTTTTTTCGCATTAAGTTGCAAAAAGTTAGCGGACATCCATTGTTTAATTTCATTAAGACACGCTTCCAACTGACTACAGTCCGGCGTGTTGGTCAGCTTTAGGGGCATGTAGAGTTGGGTGTCATCAGCATAACAGTGAAAGCTAATACCGTATTTGCGTATGACGTCACCTAGCGGCAGCATGTAGATGCTGAAGAGTACAGGGCCAAGGACCGAACCCTGGGGAACTCCACACGTTACCTTAACATAGTCCGAGGTCACACTGTTATAGGAGACGCACTGCATCCTATCAGTAAGATAAGAGTTAAACCATGACAGGGCTGAGTCTGAAATACCAATTCGTATTATTATCGTATTAACAATATTATGTTAGATCCACTATGGACTGAACTCTCACACTATTATGTTAGATCCACTATGGACTGGACTCTTACAATATTATGTTAGATCCACTATGGACCGGACTCCCACATTATTATGTTAGATCCACTATGGACTGGACTCTCACTATTATGTTAGATCCACTATGGACTGGACTCTCACACTATTATGTTAGATCCACTATGGACTGGACTCTCACACTATTATGTTAGATCCACTATGGACTGGACTCTCACACTATTATGTTAGATCCACTATGGACTGGACTCTCACACTATTATGTTAGATCCACTATGGACTGGACTCTTACAATATTATGTTATATCCACTATGGACCGGACTCCCACATTATTATGTTAGATCCACTATGGACTGGACTCTCGCTATTATGTTAGATCCACTATGGACTGGACTCTCACTATTATGTTAGATCCACTAAGGACTGGACTCTCACACTATTATGTTAGATCCACTCGACGTCCATTGCAGATAATAAAATATATTTTTCAAAAGACAGGAGAAATGTTCAGAAAAATGAAATAAATAAATAAAATAGATACATAAATAATAAAATGATAAATAATAAAATAAAAAATAAATAAAATAAATAAATAAATACAGAAATAATAATACAAATACAAAAATAAATACATACAATAATAATAAATACAAAAATAAATACATACAATAATAATAAATAAAAAACAAATACAAAAATAAATACATACATCTTGTCAAAACGGGGACTGTGGTGCGGTTTATTTTCCTGGAATATGTTGTCTTTGTAGCATATTCAACTGAATATGGGTTGAAAAGGATTTGCAAATCATTGTATTCTGTTTATATTTACATCTAACACAATTTCCCAACTCATATGGAAACAGGGGTTTGTATTTCTTGGATGGAATAAAATACATTTTACAGAACGTAATGAAAAAAGTTCATTCTTCCAGAAAATAATAATAATTGTGGAAATTGTGTATTTTCTTTAAATTAATTTGGGTAAAAAAACAATAAAAATACAGTATATATTTACAAGTTAATGCTACAGTGAATCATTAAAGCTAATAAAGAGTGTAAGGGTTACTATGACAACAGTGAAAGCTGCTCTATGATGACCTCCAATGAGAGGCAGGACATCCAAAAGATAATCCCAGCATGCACAAGCAGTGTCTCTTGCAGGCTCTCAGCAGCACCTTCCCGTCATTCTGGAAGCTTCTGCAAAGCCTGTCTGCTGTGTGTCTGCAGGGGAGGAGCCAGCCTGGACTTCACAAGCAGGCTGCGGTAGGGCATCACCACCTCTAGCTCGTGTTGTGGGCGCTTTGCAATCCACGTGATGTTTCCCACAACTTTCTGCATACCACTTTTATCTTGTTTTTCCCCCTAATTTACTCTATTTATTTTTTAGCATATTTGTGATCGTCGTCATGTATTTGAACAACAAGAGCACCGCGAGCGCCAACACAGATCGGACGAAGAAGAAAGCAAAAACGAGTAAGTACACACATTTATTTCATACTCTTTCACGTTCTGAGTGTGTTTCCACTTCATGAACAACAACCGGTGAGGGTGTGGTGAGTCCAAGTGGAAGGGGAGGGACTAACTAGTGTGGTGGCGATTAATAGTTAAAAGGGGGGAAATGAGTGTAGTGGGGGGGGCTGCAATGTCTAGCTCTTTAATATTGTTTACAAACCCCGTTTCCATATGAGTTGAGAAATTGTGTTAGATGTAAATATAAACGGAATACAATGATTTGCAAATAATTTTCAACCCATATTCAGTTGAATATGCTACAAAGACAACATATTTGATGTTTAAGCTCATAAACTTTATTTTTTTTTTGCAAATAATTAACTTAGAATTTCATGGCTCCAACACGTGCCAAAGTAGTTAGGAAAGGGCATGTTCACCACTGTGTTACATCACCTTTTCTTTTAACAACACTCAATAAACGTTTGGGAACTGAGGAAACCAATTGTTGAAGCTTTGAAAGTGGAATTCTTTCCCATTCTTGTTTTATGTAGAGCTTCAGTCGTTCAACAGTCCGGGGTCTCCACTGTCGTATTTTACGCTTCATAATGCGCTACAGATTTTCCACGGGAGACAGGTCTGGACTGCAGGCGGGCCAGGAAAGTACCCGCACTATTTTGTTTTACGAAGCTACGCTGTTGTAACACGTGCTGAATGTGGCTTGGCATTGTCTTGCTGAAATAAGCAGGGGCGTCCGTGAAAAAGACGGCGCTTACATGACAGCATATGTTGTTCCAAAACTTGCATTTACCTATCAGCATTAATGTTGCCTTCACCGATGTGTAAGTTGGGCACTAATGCACCCTCATACATTCACAGATGCTGGCTTTTGAACTTGGTCCGGATGACACGATTTCATATATTTCCAAAAACAATTTGAAATGTGGACTCGTCAGACCACAGAACACTTTTCCACTTTGCATCAGTCCATCTTAGATGATCTCGGGCCCAGAGAAGCCGGCGGCGTTTCTGGATGTTGTTGATAAATGGCTTTCACTTTGCATAGTAAAGCTTTAACTTGCACTTACAGATGTAGCGACGAACTGTATTTAGTGACAGTGGTTTTCTAAAGTGTTCCTGAGCCCATGTGGTGATATCCTTTAGACATTGATGTCGGTTTTTGATACAGTGCCGTCTGAGGGATCGATGGTCACGGTCATTTAATGTTGGTTTCCGGCCATGCCGCTTACGTGGAGTGATTTCTCCAGATTCTCTGAACCTTTTGATGATATTATGGAGCGTAGATGTTGAAATCCCTAAATTTCTTGCAATTGCACTTTGAGAAACGTTGTTCTTAAACTGTTTGACTATTTGCTCATGCAGTTGTGGACAAAGGGGTGTACCTCGCCCCATCCTTTCTTGTGAAAGACTGAGCATTTTTTGGGAAGCTGTTTTTATACCCAATCATGGCACCCACCTGTTCCCAATTAGCCTGCACACCTGTGGGATGTTCCAAATAAGTGTTTGATGAGCATTCCTCGACTTTATCAGTATTTATTGCCACCTTTCCCAACTTCTTTTTCTCCTGTTACTGGCATCAAATTCTCAAGTTAATGATTATTTGCAAAAAAAAAAAAATGTTTATGAGTTTGAACATCAAATATGTTGTCTTTGTAGCATATTCAACTGAATATGGGTTGAAAAGGATTTGCAAATCATTGTATTCTGTTTATATTTACATCTAACACAATTTCCCAACTCATATGGAAACGGGGTTTGTATACAGCGGTTTTTCTCTAGTGACTCAGAGCGCTTTTACATAGTGAAACCCAATATCTAAGTTACATTTAAACCAGTGTGGGTGTGGCACCGGGAGCAGGTGGGTAAAGTGTCTTGCCCAAAGACACAACAGCAGTGACTAGGATAACTAATGCGGGGATCGAACCTGGAACCCTCAAGTTGCTGGCACAGCCACTCTCCCAACCGAGCTATACCTCCATATAGGACAGACTAATAGTCCATATAGGATGGAATTTTATTCATCCCACAAAGGAGAAATTGTGTGGTTGCAATGAAGACTCAAAAAGTCCACTAAATGAAAGAGTAAAATGAGTAAATAATACCTATAGCGAACTGCCAAAAATACTATCTTAACACCCATATACACTGTAGTGGCTGTAATGTTTCATACCATTGTGTGCTGCTAATAAAATATGATAATTGTACCTAAAAATAACTAACACAATGATTAAATAATTACAATAATGAAGTATTGACAAATAGAATAACACATGTCCGTTTGTTTAGTCCTTATTTGAAAGGACAATGCACAGAAACATTAAGCTCAAAGACAGATATGTTCTGTACCAGATTATAGCTAAATAGCTCATTTCATCTGCAGTCCCTGGCTACCTAAATGAAAGGGATACCAAAATCATGCAATACGATTATGACAATAAAATCATACTATAGCATGTAATACAATTAAGAAAAGTCATAAAATGTCGTTTCATGGAAACATACTTAATATACAATACAACCACCCCTCCTTTACATCATAACTAGACAATACAGGCTCTTCTTCACATCTGTCATCATTTGTAAAAACAACCATGATTTTAACAGACACACCTCACACTTTACAACAAAAATGCTCTCATGGATTAATAAAATACACACAAAGTTGATGTGTCAAATATAGTGGCCACCTTAGTGACCGTGTGAGCAGCTTTGATTGCTCCAAAGCCACTTTATAACTTCAATTGTCATAAAATGCCTTTTCATGGACACATACTTAATATACAATACAACCACCCCTCCTTTACATCATAACTAGACAATACATGCTCTTGTTCACATCTGACATCATTTGTAAAAACAAACATGATTTTAACAGGCACACCTCACAATTTACAACAAAAATGCTCTCATGGATAAATATAATACACATTAAGTTGATGTGTCAATCATAGTGACCACCTTATTGACCGTGTGAGCAGCTTTGATTGCTCCAAAGCCACTTTTTAACTTCAATTGTCATAAAATACCCTTTCATGGACACGTACTTAATATACAATACAACCACCCCTCATTTACATCATCACACAAAGCTAATACATGCTCTTGTTCACAACTGTCATCATTTGTAAAAACCACCATGATTTTAACAGACACACCTCACAATTTACAACAAAAATGCTCTCATTAATAAATATAATACACATTAAGTTGATGTGTCGATCACAGTGGCCACCTTATTGACCGTGTGAGCAGCTTTGATTGCTCCAAAGACACTTTTTAACTTCAATTGTGAATGAAGAGTCATCTGTTGGACTTTTCAAGTTTGTTGTGAAGTCGTTTCATTCCTTTATGGCTTTATATGAAAAGGCTGACTGTGCAAAAGATGTTTTACATCTGGGTACGCTACACCGCCCCCTGGTGGAGGCTAGTCAATCAATCAATCAATGTTTATTTATATAGCCTCAAATCACAAATGTCTCAAAGGACTGCACAAATCATTACGACTACAACATCCTCGGAAGAACCCACAAAAGGGCAAGGAAAACTCACACCCAGTGGGCAGGGAGAATTCACATCCAGTGGGACGCCAGTGACAATGCTGACTATGAGAAACCTTGGAGAGGACCTCAGATGTGGGCAACCCCCCCTCTAGGGGACCGAAAGCAATGGATGTCGAGCGGGTCTAACATGATACTGTGAAAGTTCAATCCATAGTGGCTCCAACACAGCCGCGAGAGTTCAGTTCAAGCGGATCCAAGACAGCAGCGAGAGTCCCGTCCACAGGAGACCATCTCAAGCGGAGGCGGATCACCAGCGTAGAGATTTCCCCAACCGATACAGGCGAGCGGTCCATCCTGGGTCCCGACGAGTGGTCCATCCTGGGTCTTGACTGTGGACAGCCAGTACTTCATCCATGGTCATCGGACTGGACCTCCTCCACAAGGGAGGGGGGGACATAGGAGAAAGAAAAGAAGCGGCAGATCAACTGGTCTAAAAAGGAGGTCTATTTAAAGGCTAGAGTATACAGATGAGTTTTAAGGTGAGACTTAAATGCTTCTACTGAGGTAGCATCTCGAACTGTTACCGGGAGGGCATTCCAGAGTACTGGAGCCCGAACGGAAAACGCTCTATAGCCCGCAGACTTTTTTGGGGCTCTAGGAATCACTAATAAGCCGGAGTCTTTTGAACGCAGATTTCTTGCCGGGACATATGGTACAATACAATCGGCAAGATAGGATGGAGCTAGACCGTGTAGTATTTTATACGTAAGTAGTAAAACCTTAAAGTCACATCTTAAGTGCACAGGAAGCCTGTGCTGGTGTGTTTCTAGTTGTCACAGCACAAAGTGAGACTTTCCAAAAACTATGATTTTCCTCTCAGGGGCTCAACCGTGTCCAGAGAAGATCCTGAAACGGGTATCCCGAAAAAATGTCAAAAAGTCGGAGAGTAGCGGCGAGGATCAGGATGCCATGCAGCACACGGCCTTCGGGAAGGCCTTCTACGACCTGAGCCACTCCGAGCGGGTGATGGACGACCTCACCTTTGGACGCCGCGTGGGACTGTACGAGCTCAGAGGAGAGATCGGCTCTGGGAACTTCTCCCATGTACGACTGGGGATACATGACCTGACCAAAGGTGAAAAGGACAACTCCCACCGATCCAAGTCTTGGAAACGCACGATTTGCTCTGCTTTCAGAGAGAGTGGCGGTCAAAGTCCTGGACAAAGTGCGTCTGGACAAGCGGTCGCAGTCGCTCTTCGCCTCGGAGATCGCCTGCATGGAGAAGCTGGCTCACCCCAACATCGTGCGTCTCTACGAGGTGGTGGAGACCCTCAAGAGGCTCTACTTGGTGATGGAGTACGCCGGCGGAGGGGAACTGTTCTCCCTTATCAGCACCAGGGGGCGCCTTTCCAACTTGCAGAGCAAGCTGGTGTTTGCTCAGGTGTTGTCAGCAGTGAAGCACATGGTGAGTAAACATGGTGCTCCCACCCATCTAGAACCCAACTTTAAGAATCCTACGCGTGAATATGATGTACTTTATGTATGTTGTCTCCGTTATGACATGTGGCCTGGTGGTTAGACCAGGGGTAGGGAACCTATGGCTCCACTATGGACTAGACCAGGGGTAGGGAACCTATGGCTCTAGAGCCAGATGTGGCTCTTTTGATGACTGCATCTGGCTCTCGGATAAATCTGAGCTGACGTTGCTTAACACGATAAGTAATGAATAATTCCACTTGTAACCACACTGTTAAAAATAATGTTCAAAATATAAAACATGCATTTTTAATCCATCCATCCGTTTTCTACCGCACCTGTTCAAGAAGTTGCGTAATGGTAGGAAGTTATTTATTTATTATTGGTTAGTGTGGTGCTCGCCCTCCTGGGGGTTCTTCAGACCCCCAAGCACCGACATGAGAGCCTGTTTCAGGGTTTTATTTTTCAATAAGTTTCCAGCAATAGTATTTCCAGCCCCAACCCAGTCTCTCCTCCTGGCTGCTGCTTATAACAGAGCGACAGGTGATTAGAAAACAAGGCCCAGGTGGGCCATCTACGCACCTGTCGCTGCAGGCCGGCAGGCCACGCCCCCTCCACAGTTCAATCAATCAATCAATCAATCAATGTTTATTTATATAGCCCTAAATCACAAATGTCTCAAAGGACTGCACAAATCATTACGACTACAACATCCTCGGAAGAACCCACAAAAGGGCAAGGAAAACTCACACCCAGTGGGCAGGGAGAATTCACATCCAGTGGGACGCCAGTGACAATGCTGACTATGAGAAACCTTGGAGAGGACCTCAGATGTGGGCAACCCCCCCCCCCCCCCCCCTCTCTAGGGGACCGAAAGCAATGGATGTGGAGCGGGACAAAGTGCGTCTGTGAAAGTTCAATCCATAGTGGCTCCAAGACAGCAGCGAGAGTCCCGTCCAAAGGAAACCATCTCAAGCGGATCAGCAGCGTAGAGATGTCCCCAACCGATACAGGCGAGCGGTCCATCCTGGGTCCCGACGAGCGGTCCATCCTGGGTCTCGACTCTGGACAGCCAGTACTTCATCCATGGTTATCGGACCGGACCCCCTCCACAAGGGAGGGGGGGACATAGGAGAAAGAAAAGAAGCGGCAGATCAACTGGTCTAAAAAGGAGGTCTATTTAAAGGCTAGAGTATACAGATGAGTTTTAAGGTGAGACTTAAATGCTTCTACTGAGGTAGCATCTCGAACTGTCTATCCCTTGTTGCAGTTGGGCCTGGCCGAGTGGTCTTGCCAACCCCACAGCAGCTTCCCTATCTGAATCGCTCCCACTGCCCTCTTTTTTAAAAATTGTTATTTTTTTTCTTCTAGTCCTTCACTCTCGCTTTCCTCATCCACGAATCTTTCATCCTCGCTCAAATTAATGGGGAAATCGTCGCTTTCTCGATCCGAATCGCTCTAGCTGCTGGTGGCTATGATTGTAAACAATGTGGGGATGTGAGGAGCTCCACAACCCGTGACGTCACGCGCACATCGTCTGCTACTTCCGGTACAGGCAAGGCTTTTTTATTAGCGACCAAAAGTTGCGAATTTTATCGCCAACGTTCTCTACTAAATCCTTTCAGCAAAAATATGGCGAAATGATCAAGTATGACACATAGAATGGACCTGCTATCCCTGTTTAAATAAAGAAAATCTCATTTCAGTAGGCCTTTAAGTCGGGGTCCACGTAAATCAATTCCTGGCATGTGTCAAAAATGAACCACTTACCCGAGTGTCTTCTTCTCCAGCACGATAGCGACTTGGTCCACAGGGACTTGAAGGCCGAGAACGTCTTCTTCACCAGCACCTGCTGCATCAAAGTGGGCGACTTCGGCTTCAGCACCTCCTGCCGCCCCGACGACGTCCTGCACACTTTCTGCGGCTCCCCGCCGTACGCCGCACCCGAACTTTTCAAGGAGTCGGGCTACCTGGGCAGGTATGTGGACATGTGGGCGCTGGGCGTCTTGCTGTACTTCATGGCCAGCGCCGCCATGCCGTTCAGAGCTGCCAACACGGGCCGGCTGAGGCGTTGCATCCTGCTTGGCTCCTACAGCATCCCGCCGTACGTCCCCGACCCCTGCAAAGAGGTCATCAGGGGGCTGCTGAGACCCGTGCCCGCCGACCGCCTGACCCCCGCCAAGATCGTAGCCAGCGATTGGATGAGAGGCGTGGAATACCCGCAAGCTTACCCGACCTGTCGCCCCACTCCTTCCCACCTGGCGGCGCCCGCTTGCCTCCTCGGTGCGGACGATTTAAGCATTAAGGCGGCGCTGAAGGATCTGGGCATTGGCGAGATCCACCTGCTGGACCACGGCGTGGACCTGAGGAGCCCCGTGACCGGTGCCTACCGCATCTTGCTGCACCGCGCCCAGAGGAGGAGGTCGGTGGAGGCGGTGGGCTACAACGACGCTTGCACAAAGGAGGCCCGGGGTCGACTCAAATGGATGGACGAGCGGCGCTCGGTGGTTTGTGTCGTCATGTAGCGCTCTTTGCCGTTCAATCAAGAACCGGAATCAGAATCGGAAGACCGTATTTCCTTGAATTGCCGCCGGGGCGCTAATTAATTTAAAACCTCTTCTCACTCCTGCGCTTACCAAAGGCATGCGGTAAAAGTAAGCATGTGCTAATTATTTTAAAACCTCCCTCCGGCACTTACCAAAGGCATGCAGTAAAAGTAAGCATGTGCTAATTATTTTAAAACCTCACTCCGGCACTCACCAAAGGCATGCGGTAAAAGTAAGCATAAGCTAATTAATTTAACACCTCTTCTCACTCCTGCGCTTACCAAAGGCATGCAGTAAAAGTAAGCATGTGCTAATTATTTTAAAACCTCACTCCGGCACTTACTAAAGGCATGCGGTAAAAGTAAGCATGTTCTAATTATTTTAAAACCTCACTCCGGCACTTACCAAAGGCATGCAGTAAAAGTAAGCATGTGCTAATTATTTTAAAACCTCACTCCGGCACTTACTAAAGGCATGCGGTAAAAGTAAGCATGTGCTAATTATTTTAAAACCTCACTCCAGCACTTACCAAAGGCATGCGGTAAAAGTAAGCATGTGCTAATTATATTAAACCTCCCTCCGGCAATTACCAAAGGCATGCGGTAAAAGTAAGCATGTGTTAATTATATTAAAACTTCACTCCGGCACTTACCAAAGGCATGCAGTAAAAATTTGAGTGTGATGTAAGGATACCATCATGAAAAGCACATTTAATAAATAAATAAAAAACGTTATTATGGTCTTACCTTTACTTATAAATGAAGTCCATGCGCAGCTCCTCCTGATCAAAAGCATCGATAACTTGTTTATAGAAGTCTTCCTTATCTTTCTTCAGTTTGAAAAGTCTCTCTGTCTCGATGGAGATCTTCTTTTATTACCTCCTGCTTCGATTGAAAGTCCAGTTTAGAAAACTGCTTTCAGTTAGATCAGCTCGTCGAGTGCAGGCGACGACAGAATTATCCTTGGACAACTCCCCCTCCCGTTTTGCTCCGTGGGTGATCTCTTTATCCCACCGCTGCCACCATGAAGTGTTATTGTATGAATAGTAGACTGGGTATTTAGGACTGGAATATGCTTTATTTTAGCCCGGTTGATTACATAGCCAGCATAGGAGGGTTGGATCCTAAAAGGTCCGTCGTGCACCCCAAGCCCCGCCTCATATCCGTCCAAGCACATATCATGTCACTCGTTGTCACTTCTTCCACAGCCGAGTAGTCGCAAGAAGGATCACTAGCGCCCTCTACCACCATGAGGCGGGAGTTATTTAATGACTCATATTTGACACACGCAGCTACGGTATATTAATAAAACATAGCTGCTTACTGTTCTGTTTAGCATATTCAATAGCTTAGATCTGAAATCCTACTGAACAGCTCTTAATCTTCTTCCCTTTATGCGATTTCAAATGATTGAAATCAGCCTCCTCCATTTTGAAAATGATGACAGGTGAAGTGTCACTCGTGACGTGACGAGTTTGACCCTGTGGAAATTCAAGGCAGGCACATACTATATACCCGGCGGCAATTCAAGGAAATACGGTAGTTTCTATTGCCAATTTTTGAGAAAGGGTTCAAAAACTAAGAATTTTACTTGGTGCAATGGTGCACTTAGAAGAAGAAGATGGATGGATGGATGGATGGATGGATGGATGGATGGATGGATGGATGGGCAAGGGTGCAACATAAAACACAGAATAAGTAATAATATGAGGTGTAACTGAGCTGTCAGATGTTGTTATTGTTCAGGTGTTGGTCTGGATCTGGGGTCACCAACGCAGTGCCCGCGGGCACCAAGTCGCCCGTAAGGACCAGATGAGTCGCCCGCTGGCCTGTTCTAAAAATAGCTCAAATAGCAGCACTTACCAGTGAGCTGCCTCTATTTTTTTAAATTGTATTTATTTACTAGCAAGCTGTTCTGGCTTTGCTCGACATTTTTAATTCTAAGAGAGACAAAACTCAAATATAATTTTTTAAAATCCAAGAAAATATTTCACTCGTTTAAATAAATTCATTTATTTTTTACTTTGCTTCTTATAACTTTCAGAAAGACAATTTTAGAGAAAAAAATACAACCTTAAAAATGATTTTAGGATTTTTAAACACATATACCTTTTTACCTTTTAAATTCCTTCCTCTTTTTTCCTGACAATTTAAATCAATGTTCAAGTACATTTTTTTTTTTAATTATTGTAAAGAATAATAAATACATTTTTATTTAATTATTTATTTCAGCTTCTTTTTTTTCGACAAAGAATATTTGTGAAATATTTCTTCAAATTTATGTTTAAAATTCCCCAAAATTATTCGGGCAAATATAGAAAATCTGTAGAATCAAATTTAAATCTTATTTCAAAGTCTTTTGAATTTCTTTTAAAATTTTTGTTCTGGAAAATCTAGAAGAAATAATGATTTGTCTTTGTTAGAAATATAGCTTGGTCCAATTTGTAGCCCTTGGCATTAATCAGTAATTTATGTTCCATACATTTTATTTTTTATTTTTTGCAAAAAGATTCAAATTAGCTAGTTTTTCTCTTCATTTTTTGGGGTAAAATTTTGAATTTTAAAGAAACGAAATAGAAGATGTTTCAAAATTTAATTTTCATTTTTTCCGTGTTTTCTCCTCTTTTAAACCGTTCAATTAAGTGTTTTTTTCATCAAATTAAATTTTGAAACCTAGTTTATCGTCAATTTCCACTCTTTAAAATTCGAAATTCACCTGAAAAAAAGAGGGCAAAAACTAACTAATTTGAATCTTTTTGAAAAAAAAATTTAAATAATTTATGGAACATCATTAGTAATTTTTCCTGATTAAAATTAATTTTAGAGTTTTGATGACATGTTTTAAATAGGTTAAAATCCAATCTGCACTTTGTTAGAATATATAACAAATTGGACCAAGCTATATTTCTAACAAACACAAATCATTATTTCTTCTCGATTTCCCAGAACAAAACATTAAAAAAAAAATTAAAAATACTTTAAAATAAGATTTAAATTTGATTCTTGTCACGCCTATGGATCATGTTTTGTTTTGGTCATGTTCGGTTTTGTTTTTTGGACACTCAGTTCCTGTTTTGCACTTCCTGGTTCGTTTTCGTTACCATGCCAACTCATTAGTTTTCACCTTGTCTTCATGTCACGCCCCTGTCTTCTTGTCTCACACCTGTTTGCAGTTATCATGTTCATTATTTAAGCCACAGTTCCCAGGTAGTCAGCCTGGCAGCATCACTTCCTTCTCATGTCTACCACCTTGCAGAGATCCATGTCATGTAAGTTTTTGTTTATAGTTCATAGTTAATTGCCTTTGTGCTAGTCTTTTGTTTTCATAGCCCGGTTTTTGTACCGCCAGTGTGGGTTGATGAGGCTTCATGTATCGTTTGGACACATTGCAAAACTGTATCGATACTGTGTCACTAAATACTGACATCTGCTGGACATTAAAAATCCCTACAGGCAACCTATGTACCAACTCAACTGACACTGATTTTTATGACCTAGTACAGTGGTTCTCAACCTTTTTTTCAGTGATGTACCCCCTGTGAACATTTTTTAAATTCAAGTACCCCCTAATCAGAGCAAAGCATTTTTGGTTGAAAAAAAGAGATAAAGAAGTAAAATCAGTTTCTGATTTATTAAATTGTATAACAGTGCAAAAATATTGCTTATTTTTAGTGGTCTTTCTTCAATTATTCAGGGAAAAAAGATATAAAAATAACTAAAAACTTGTTGATAAATAAACAAGTGATTCAATTATAAATAAAGATTTCTACACATAGAAGTAATCATCAACTTAAAGAGTCTTCTTTGGGGATTTTAATAGAGATCCATCCTTCCATCCATCCATTTTCTACCGCTTATTCCCTTTCGGGGTCGCGGGGGGCGCTGGCGCCTATCTCAGCTACAATCGGGCGGAAGGCGGGCTACACCCTGGACAAGTCGCCACCTCATCGCAGGGCCAACACATATAATAGAGATCCATGAACTTAATTCTGAACATTTCTTCACAAAAAAATAAATCTTTATCATCAATATTTATGGAACATGTCCACAAAAAATCCAGCTGTCAACACTGAATATTGTATTGTTGCATTTCTTACATTCATATTTATTATTCAATAAATATATTTATAAATTATTTTTGAATTGTTGCTATTTTTAGAATATTTAAAAAAATAATCTCACCAACCCTTTGGCATACCTTCCAGTACCCCCATTTGAGAACCACTGACCTAGTATATACAATAATATAAACCAAGTCATTGTATCTCATTTAAATACAAATATATTTTTATCTTTTTTGGATACAGTCAATAAATAATGTGAACATGATTGATTGATTGAAACTTTTACTATTAGATTGCACAGTACAGTACATATTCCGTACAATTGACCACTAAATGCTAACACCCCAATAAGTTTTTCAACTTGTTTAAATCGGGGTCCACGTTAATCATCCATCCATCCATCTTCTACCGCTTATTCCCTTTCGGGGTGGCGGGGGGCGCTGGCGCCTATCTCAGGTACAATCGGGCGGAAGGCGGGGTACACCCTGGACAAGTCGCCACCTCATCGCAGGGCCAACACAGATAGACCGACAACATTACAAAGATTACAGTTGGTACAAAATGCGGCTGCTAGACTTTTGACAAGAACAAGAAAGTTTGATCACATTACGCCTGTACTGGCTCACCAGCACTGGCGTCCTGTGCACTTAAGATGTGACTTTAAGGTTTTACTACTTACGTATAAAATATACTACACGGTCTAGCTCCATCCTATCTTGCCGATTGTATTGTACCATATGACCCGGCAAGAAATCTGCCTTCAAAGGACTCCGGCTTATTAGTGATTCCCAGAGCCCAAAAAAAGTCTGCGGGCTATAGAGCGTTTTCCGTTCGGGCTCCAGTACTCTGGAATGCCCTCCCGGTAACAGTTCGAGATGCTACCTCAGTAGAAGCATTTAAGTCTCACCTTAAAACTCATTTGTATACTCTAGCCTTTAAATAGACTCCCTTTTTAGACCAGTTGATCTGCCGTTTATTTTCTTTTTCTTCTATGTCCCACTCTCCTTTGTAGAGGGGGTCCGGTCCGATCCGGTGGCCATGTACTGCTTGGCTGTGTATCGGCTGGGGACATATCTGCGCTGCTGATCCGCCTCCGCTTGGGATGGTTTCCTGCTGGCTCCGCTGTGAACGGGACTCTCGCTGCTGTGTTGGATCCGCTTTGGACTGGACTCTCGCGACTGTGTTGGATCCATTATGGATTGAACTTTCACAGTATCATGTTAGACCCGCTCGACATCCATTGCTTTCCTCCTCTCCAAGGTTCTCATAGTCATCATTGTCACCGACGTCCCACTGGGTGTGAGTTTTCCTTGCCCTTATGTGGGCCTACCGAGGATGTCGTAGTGGTTTGTGCAGCCCTTTGAGACACTAGTGATTTAGGGCTATATAAGTAAACATTGATTGATTGATTGATTGATTCACACACTAGGGCCCATTTAGTGTTGCCAATCAACCTATCCCCAGGTGCATGTCTTTGGAAGTGGGAGGAAGCCGGAGTACCCGGAGGGAACCCACGCATTCACGGGGAGAACATGCAAACTCCACACAGAAAGATCCCGAGCCTGGATTTGAACCCAGGACTGCAGGAACTTCGTATTGTGAGGCAGACGCACTAACCCCTCTGCCACCGTGAAGCCCCCACATTAATCAATTCATGGTAAAAAGATACTGGTTCGGAGCTGGATTCGAACAACTACCCTACGGAACTCATCATGAATGCCTATAGTCCTTCACTTTACCAACTGAGCTATCGAAGTGATTAGTTTATAATGTTTTTTAATGTAACTAAAAGGATGTTTGTGTGGGCGGGACAATGCTGGAGACTTTGGGTGAAACAACAAGGAAATGAACACAAATACCTTTTTTTCCGATATACGATCAAACTATTCCCACACGGCGGAAATGATCCCCGACGACATCCATCTATCCATCATCTTCCGCTTATCCGAGGTCGGGTCGCGGGGGCAGCAGCCTAAGCAAGGAAACCCAGACTTCCCTCTCCCCAGCCACTTCGTCTAGCTCTTCCCGGGGGATCCCGAGGCGTTCCCAGGCCAGCCGGGAGACATAGTCTTCCCAACGTGTCCTGGGTCTTCCCTGTGGCCTCCTACCAGCTGGACGTGCCCTAAACACGGCGTTCGGGTGGCATCCTGACCAGATCCCCGAACCACCTCATCTGGCTCCTCTCCATGTGGAGGAGCAGCGGCTTTACTTTGAGTTCCTCCCGGATGGCAGAGCTTCTCACCCTATCTCTAAGGGAGAGACCTGGAAACTCATTTGGGCCGCTTGTACCCGTGATCTTATCCTTTCGGTCATGACCCAAAGCTCATGACCATAGGTGAGGATGGGAACGTAGATCGACCGATTAAATTGAGAGCTTTGCCTTCCGGCTCAGCTCCTTCTTCACCACAACGATGACAAACAACGACAGAAGTGCGACGATTCTGTTGGCATTGACAGATGCACTTCCTTATAAACACAGGTTGGCGCACAGGTGCCAGTGCGACACAGTTCACGAATCGGTCACGTGACTTTCTAAAGGCGGTTTTGTCCCGAAATCTGTTACCCAGGGGTGTCAAACTCAAATACAGAGTGGGCCTAAATTTAAAACTGAACAAAGCCGCGGGCCAAGGTTGAACAAATTAACCTTTTAATAGGGACCCAAACAAGTTTTGCATTGAATATTGAACAAGCAAGGCTTATATAACTTTATAGTGACGTGCAAAATCCAGTTTCAAATAATAATAATAATTAAAAAATATCAATGGCATATCAAATAAAAATGGAATGCCTCCTTTCGACGGTGGGGTTGAGGTGGACGGGGTTTGGTGATAGCGGGGGGGGTGTATATTGTAGCGTCCCGGAAGAGTTAGTGCTGCAAGGCGTGCTGGGTATTTGTTCTGTTGTGTTTATGTTACGGTGCGGATGTTCTCCCGAAATGTGTCATTCTTGTTTGATGTGGGTTCACAGTGTGGCGCATATTTAGAACAGTGTTAAAGTTATTTATTCGGCCATTCATCCATTTCCTACCGCTTATTCGCTTTTGGGGTCGCGGGGGGCGCTGGCGCCTATCTCAGCTACAATCGGGCGGAAGGCGGGGTACACCCTGGACAAGTCGCCACCTCAACAAAGATAGACAGACAACTTTCACACTCACATTCACACACTAGGGCCACCGTGAAGCCCCTGTCACGCCAAATTTCTTCCCCCCTACAAAAACCTTTCCCCCCCGAAGACATTTGGCGTGACAGACCCTCTAATGCCTGAAGGACCCCAATGAGGGTGGAAGGACCTTAAAGCAGCCCACACAGCTGCCTGTTTTAAAAGCATTTTAATTGGCTGATTGGTAAAAAAAAATAACGGTAAGGAAAAAATATTAGCATTCCAGCATGCTAACCTTTCAATCAATCAATCAATCAATCAATGTTTATTTATATAGCCCCAAATCACAAATGTCTCAAAGGACTGCACAAATCATTACGACTACAACATCCTCGGAAGAACCCACAAAAGGGCAAGGAAAACTCACACCCAGTGGGCAGGGAGAATTCACATCCAGTGGGACGCCAGTGACAATGCTGACTATGAGAAACCTTGGAGAGGACCTCAGATGTGGGCAACCCCCCCACCCTCTAGGGGACCGAAAGCAATGGATGTCGAGCGGGTCTAACATGATACTGTGAAAGTTCAATCCATAGTGGCTCCAACACAGCCGCGAGAGTTCAGTTCAAAGCGGATCCAAGACAGCAGCGAGAGTCCCGTCCACAGGAAACCATCTCAAGCGGAGGCGGATCAGCAGCGTAGAGATGTCCCCAACCGATACACAGGCGAGCGGTCCATCCTGGGTCCCGACGAACGGTCCATCCTGGGTCTCGACTCTGGACAGTCAGTACTTCATCCATGGTCATCGGACCGGACCCCCTCCACAAGGGAGGGGGGGACATAGGAGAAAGAAAAGAAGCGGCAGATCAACTGGTCTAAAAAGGAGGTCTATTCAAAGACTAGAGTATACAGATGAGTTTTAAGGTGAGACTTAAATGCTTCTACTGAGGTAGCATCTCGAACTGTTACCGGGAGGGCATTCCAGAGTACTGGAGCCCGAACGGAAAGCGCTCTATAGCCCGCAGACCTTTTTTGGGCTCTAGGAATCACTAATAAGCTATTTTTGCTTTGTTAATTTTGCAGCTGTAACACTTAAGAGTCATATAACTTGCTTAAAGCTGCCCACACAGCCGCCTGTTTTAAAAGCATTATAATTGGCTGATTGTCATTGGTAAAAAAATAACGGTAAGGAAAAAATATTAGCATTCCAGCATGCTAACCTTTCAGGCTATTTTTGCTTCGTTAATTTTGCAGCTGTAACCCTTAAGAGTCATATAACTTGGTATTATCGCGCCCTTGTTGGAGTCCTTCAGGCATTAAAGGGGCTCTCACGCCAAATGTCTTCCGGGGGGAAGACATTTGGCATGACAGCCACCCTCAGTGTGACCTGTATGGCTGTTGACCAAGTATGCCTTGCATTCACTTGTGTGTGTGTGTGTGTGTGTGTGTGTGTGTGTGTGTGTGTGTGTGTGTGTGTGTGTGTGTGTGTATAAGCTGCATATATTATGTTTGTATAGAGGAAAAGCAGACGTGGAGACAGGTTGTAGAGAACACCAAAGGCAGTGCCTTTAAAGCCCACCCCAAATATTGTTGTCCGGGATGAAATTCGGGAATGGTACTGAACTTCGGGAGTCTCCCAGGAAAATCGAGAGGGTTGGCAAGTAAGAGTGTTAGCGGTGTTACAGCGGCGGGCCAGCGCTAATGTTAATTTGATATTGCCTCAAGGGCCAAGTGAAATTACACGGCGGGCCAATTTTGGCCCACGGGCCAGAGTTTGACACCCATGCTTTTACCCATCGGAATTTGTAACTCTAGGGGGCGATGTTCCCATGGCGTTTGTTTGATGGTTAAACGGCAAGGCCAAAGAGGAGGAGAAGAACGCTTGCGTAAATGGCGTAAACTATCCTTAATACTGAAATGTCAGAATTTCAGCAATAATAACACATATTCTAGAAATCAATGACTTACTTTTATTATAGTATAAGTCCATTATATCAGCTGTCGATTCTCTCTCACACACATACATTTTCCGGATTAAAAGCTATCATGGAACGAAACGTCGGTTGTCAGAATTTCGTTATTAATTTCAGCATTGATTTCCAGAATATGTGTAATTTATTCATGCTGAAATTCTGACAACTGACATTATCACAATATCAAAAGGGTTAAAAACAATAAAAATCAGTTCCCAGTGGCTTGTTGTATTTTTTGAAGTTTTTTTCAAAATTTTACCGGTCCCGAAATATCGCTAAATAAAGTTTTAAAGTGCCTTATTTTCGCTATCTTCGAAACCATTATCCATTTCCCTGTGACGTCATACAGTGCTGCCAATACAAACAACATCCCGGTTACCACAGCAAGATATAGCGACATTAGCTCGGATTCAAACTCGGATTTCAGCGGCGCAAGCGATTCAACAGATTACGCATGTATTGAAACAGATGGTCGGAGTATGGAGGCAGATAGCGAAAACGAAATCGAAGAAGAAATTGAAGCTATTAACGCTATTCGGCCATAGCGTGGGTGTGCCTAATGAAGTGGCCCATAGCATGGCTGCCTTATTAGCATCGCCGGTAAAATGTGCGGACCAAACGATCAGGACTTTCGCATCTTGTGACACTGGAGCAACTTAAATCCGTTCGGTTGGTAAGTGTTTGTTTCGCATTAAATGTGGGTGTCTAGTTTCAAATATACATAGCGTAAATAGCATGTTAGCATCGATTAGCATTGCATGTTAGCATCGATTAACTGGCAGTCATGCCGTGACTAAATATGTCTGATTAGCACAGAAGTCAACAACATCCAACAAAACTCACCTTTGTGATTTCGTTGACTTAATGGTTGCAAATGCATCTGCAGGTTATCCATACATCTCTGTGCCATGTCTGTCTAAGCATCACCGGTCAAATGTGCGGACCAAACGATCAGGACTTTCGCATCTTGTGACACTGGAGCAACTTAAATCCGTCGATTAGTAAGTGTTTGTTTCGCATTAAATGTATATAGTTTCAAATGTACATACAGCTAGCGTAAATAGCACGGTAGCATCGATTAGCGTGGCATGTTAGCATCGATTAGCTGGCAGTCATGCTGCGACCAAATATGTCTGATTAGCACATAAGTCAACAACATCCAGCAAAACTCACCTTTGTCCAATCCAATCCAATCCACTTTATTTATATAGCACATTTAAACAACAATAACGTTTCCAAAGTGCTGCACAGCCATGTTAAAAACAATATTATGCTCCACCAATGACTGAATAAAACAAAAAATGAATAAAAATAAAAACCAATAAAAACAATATAAAAACAAATATGATTAAAAACTATTTTAAAGGGTAAAATCAATTAAAACAGTAAAATAAAAATAAAAGTGTATAAAAAACACAGAGGACAGAGGACCACACAACTCACTTAGTGTTAAAAGCCAAAGAATAAAAGTGGGTCTTAAGACGAGACTTAAAACACTCCACTGTGGAAGTAGTTTGAACATGGAGGGGCAGAGTGTTCCAGAGCTTAGGGCCGACCGCAGAGAAGGCCCTGTCTCCCCTGGTCTTAAGTCTGGTCTTGGGCACCACGGGCTGGAGCTGGCTTTCGGACACTCAGAGCGCGCGCAGGGATGATATATTGAGGTGCCAGTCCATGTAAAGATTTAAAAACAAACAGCAATGTTTGTGATTTCGTTGACTTTATGGTTGCAAATGCATCTGCAGGTTATCCATACATCTCTGTGCCATGTCTGTCTTAGCATCGCCGGTCAAATGTGAAGACACTCTGGTACATTCAATGGGGGTCTGGCGGCAGATTTCTTGCCGGTGGTGCAACTTGAATCCCTCCCTGTTAGTGTTGTTACACCCTCCGACAACACACCGACGAGGCATGATGTCTCCAAGGTTCCAAAAAATAGTCGAAAAAACGGAAAATAACAGAGCTGAGACCCGGTGTTTGTAATGTGAAAATGAATATGTTACCTCGGTGACGTCACATTCTGACGTCATCGCTAAAAGATCGATAAACAGAAAGGCGTTTAATTCGCCAAAATTCACCCATTTAGAGTTCGGAAATCGGTTAAAAAAATACATGGTCTTTTTTCTGCACCATCAAGGTATATATTGACGCTTGCATAGGTTTGGTGATAATGTTCCCCTTTAAGGTTAGTTTACGCCAGGGTTTCGCTCTACGAACTCGACGCATTCGCCGTTGCATCACCAGTGCGCGCCTTTGGTTTGTTCCTGTTTTTAGTTTTAGTGTTCAAATAAAGATGTCTTCACCTTCACGCCATCGCCGTTTCCACTCCATTCGCTTCGCACACATAGTCCAAGTTTGACAATTCCACAGATTTTTTTAGATTTGCCGGAATAATTGTTTGAATTTTAATCAAAAGTTTTGCAGAAATACTTCAAAAATATTCTTCGTCGAGAAAACAGAAGCTAAATTGAAAAATTAAGTTAAAATGTATTTATTGTTCTTTACAATAAAAAAATATTATTTACTTGAACGTTGATTTAAATTGTCAGGAAAGAAGAGGAAGGAATTTAAAAAGTATATGTGTTGGGCTTCACGGTGGCAGAGGGGTTAGTGCGTCTGCCTCACAATACGAAGGTCCTGCAGTCCTGGGTTCAAATCCAGGCTCGGGATCTTTCTGTGTGGAGTTTGCATGTTCTCCCCGTGAATGCGTGGGTTCCCTCCGGGTACTCCGGCTTCCTCCCACCTCCAAAGACATGCACCTGGGGATAGGCCCCTCCCACCTCCGAAGACATGCACCTGGGGATAGGCCCCTCCCACCTCCAAAGACATGCACCTGGGGATAGGCCCCTCCCACCTCCAAAGACATGCACCTGGGGATAGGTTGATTGGCAACACTAAATTGTCCCTAGTGTGTGAATGTTGTCTATCTATCTGTGTTGGCCCTGCGATGAGGTGGCGACTTGTCCAGGGTGTACGCCGCCTTCCGCCCGATTGTAGCTGAGATAGGCGCCAGCGCCCCCCGCGACCCCACAAGGGAATAAGCGGTAGGAAATGGATGGATGGATGTGTTTTAAAAATCTTAAAATCATTTTTAAGGTTGTATTTTTTTCTCTAAAA
The DNA here is from genome assembly GCF_033978795.1 of Nerophis ophidion. Classification (NCBI taxonomy): domain Eukaryota; kingdom Metazoa; phylum Chordata; class Actinopteri; order Syngnathiformes; family Syngnathidae; genus Nerophis; species Nerophis ophidion. Next base: position 45,554,879 of record NC_084624.1, read on the forward strand.
TTGTCTTTCTGAAAGTTAAAGAAAAAAAAATAAATGAATTTATTTAAACAAGTGAAGACCAAGTCTTTAAAATATTTTCTTTATTTTCAAATTCTATTTGACTTTTGTCTCCCTTAGAATTAAAAATGTCGAGCAAAGCGAGACCAGCTTGCTAGTAAATAAATACAATTAAAAAAATAGAGGCAGCTCACTGGTAAGTGCTGCTATTTGAGCTATTTTTAGAACAGGCCAGCGGGCGACTCATCTGGTCCTTACGGGCAACGCGGTGTGTTAATGACCCCTGGACTACAGATTGTGGTGAAGTAGGCCGGCTCCATGCGCTCTGAAAACGCACCTCTGATTGGCTGTTACCGCTCTGCGTGTAACCAATCAGATGGTTGTGTGGGTGGGACAATGCCGGGTGCTGCAGAGACTACTGACAGAGGCAGAGTAGAATTTCAAGCAATAAAAATACAAGTTGTTTTTCTACCACAAGTTGTAAATTATTTCATTATTCAATTGGATTCGTTTTGGGAAGATACCCACCTATATCAGTTATTTTCTACTAGACTTTCCATCCATCCATCCATCTTCTGCCGCTTATCCGAGGTCGGGTCGCGGGGGCAGCAGCCTAAGCAGGGAAGCCCAGACTTCCCTATCTCCAGCCACTTCGTCCAGCTCTTCCCGGGGGATCCCGAGGCGTTCCCAGGCCAGCCGGGAGACATAGTCTTCCCAACGTGTCCTGGGTCTTCCCCGTGGCCTCCTACCTATGGAGGCGTTCGGGTGGCATCCTGACCAGATGCCCGAACCACCTCATCTGGCTCCTCTCGATGTGGAGGAGCAGCGGCTTTACTTTGAGTTCCTCCTAGACTTTATTAAACCTTAATTAAGCATATATGGATGCCCGATTGTAGCTGAGATAGGCGCCCCCCGCGACCCCAAAAAGGGAATAAGCGGTAGAAAAATGGATGGATGGATGTACAGTACAGGCCGTAATTATGTCCACGCCTTCTCATTCACAAGTGGAGTGAATAAAATGTACCGTATTTCCTTGAATTGCCGCCAGGTATATAGTATGCGCCTGCCTAGAATTACTGCCGGGTCAAACTCGTTTCGCAAAATATTATTTTTATTAGCGCATGTCTAGAATTGATTTAAAACTTTATTTTACAAAATAAAGTTTGAGACGGCACAAGTTGATAGTTCACCTTTTATTGTAATAGTGCTTGGCAAGAGTAAAAAAAAACATTTGCACCAAAGAACACACACACACACACACACACACCATCACCATCCAATCACAGCAGCTTTACGGCAAATTTTCTTTGAAAGATAGAAAAGATCACAATAGAACGTGCAAGCTTTGACGCTGATTTCCCTCCAGAAAGGTCGCCTTCAGCCCAACATGCGGTTCCTCTGCTGCTGTGAAGAACAATACATAAAGTTTAGTTTTAGCGCCACATTAAAGTTGTTTATGCATGTCATAAAAACACAGCAATAGACCTTTCTGGTGTTCCCCTTGTGGGGGGAAGCAGACTTCTTGTCGAGGGCGTCCATCAGTTCCTGCACCCAGGTGTGTCGAGGATCAGTGCAGTACACGCGACCTTTCCTCAGGGTGAAACTGGACAAAGAGGCCGCAGTCAGAGTTTGTGCACGGACAAAAGGACATCACACCGCTCCTAAACTAGGAATATTTACACTCTGAACTAATTCCTGTCTAAACTTCCACTCAAGCAGGGGTGGGCAACCAGTGGCTCTTTGATCTCTCTGATGTGGCTCAGCTGCTAACGATTATTCCGGGAAGTTTCCAGATTTTAGTGCCTCTCTCTCTCAGAAAAGATTCTCCGATTTTCACCTGGACTTCAATATTGAGGGTGTGCAGTGGTTGCAGTGCCTTCAACTTCCTCCACAACATGTCGCTTTTACACCACGTGATCGGCATGCCGACTGATCACATTTAATATTTAGCCTCAATCGTCAGAAGTCTCCTGACGATTGAGGGAACCCCTCATGAAACAGTTCTGTAGAGATGAAGTAGTCTTGTGATATTTCCCACACATATATATAT
>NC_084624.1:45559425-45581925 GCF_033978795.1 Nerophis ophidion
GCCGTCCGTCTGCTGAATTCTGTACTTGACGGCTCGGTCTTGAACCTTCTTGTCCAGCTTGTTGACGTACGACAGGCAGCAGTCGTCGTAGGACACTGAAGGACATAAAAGACACTTAATTTGGCCTCAAAATCATAGTAAACAACAACAAAACAATTCATGTCAAGATTCCTTTATCATCGTGTACATGCCACACATGTTCCTTCTTTTTATGTGATCAAAGAGAGCATAAATATTATTATTTCTCGCAACCAAATTAGTTAGTATTTAGGTAAATAGATAGATGGATAATACTTTATTGATTCCTTCAGGAGAGTTCCCTCAGGAAAATGTAATATTAAAATAATACAACTATTTAAAATAAAATTGTCAGTTAATAATAATTTATTTGATCATTATGTTGATATATTAGTTTTTCCATATCAATTATTTTGCATATTTATTTTATTTAATATATGTGTAGATCATAAAAAATTCTACATACATATCGATATCATGATACTTTTTTTGTTGTTGTCAACAATTAAATTCCTTGATCATTTTGTTGATATATTTATTTAAATTAAATAATACAATAATTAAAGCGATTTAAAATACAAATTAAATTAATATCATTATTTCCAAATCAATTACTTCGCATATTTATTTAATGTAATATATATGTAGATCATAAAAAATACTACTTACATATCAATATCATAATAGTTTTTGTTGTTTTCAGCCATTAATTTCCTTGATCATTTTGTTGATGTATTTATTTAAATGAAATACAACTTTCTAAAATAAAAATGAAATTACTATTATTTTTTCCAAATCAATTATTCTGCATATTTATTTAATTTAATATAAATGTAGATCATAAAAAAATACTACATAAATATTAATATCATAATAGTTTTTATTGTAGTCAACAATTGATTTCCTTGATCATTATATTGATATGTTTATTTAAATAAAATAATAAAATAATAAAACTATTTAAAATAAAAATGAAATTAATAGTATTTACTAATCAATTATTTTGCATATTTATCTAATCTAATATAAATGTATATCATAAAAAATACTACATAAATATCAATATCATATTAGTTTTTGTTGTTGTCAACAATTAATTTGATCATTTTGTTGATATATTTATTAAAATTAAATAATACAACTATTTAAAATAAAAATGTAATTATTATTTTTCCCAAATCAATTATTTTGCATATTTATTTAATTTAATATGAATGTAGATCATAAAAAATCTTACATAAATATCAATATCCTAATAGTTTTTTTGTTGTTGTCAGCGATTAATTTCCCTGATCATTTTGTTGATATATTTATTTAAATTAATTAATTAAATAATACAACTATTTAAAATAAACATGAAATTCATATTATTTTTTCAAAAGCAATTATTTTGCATATTTTTTCAATTTAATATAAATGTAGATCATAAAAAAATACTACATAAATATCAATATCATAATAGTTCTTGTTGTTGTCAACAATTAATTTCCTTGATCATTCTGTTGATGTATTTATTAAAATTAAATAATAAAACAATTTAGAATTAAATTAATATTATTTTTTCCAAATCAATTGATTTGCATATTTATTTCGTTTACTATAAATGTAGATCATAAAAAATACTACATAAATGATAATATCATAAGTTTTTATTGTAGTGAACAATTAATTTCCTTGATCGTTATGTTGATATATTTATTTACATTAAATAAAAACTAATTAATATTATTTTTTCCAAATCAATTATTCTGCATATTTAATCAATTTAATATAATTGCAGATCATAAAAAAATACTACATAAATATCAATATCATAATAGTTTTTGCTGTTGTCAACAATTAAATTCCTTGATCATTTTGTTGATATATTTATTTAAAATAAATAATAAAACTATTTAAAATAAAAATGCAATTATTATTTTTTCCAAATCAATTATTTGGCATGTGTATTTAATTTAATATGTATCTAGATCATAGAAAAACAATACTACATAAATATCAATATCATATTAGTTTTGGTTGTTGTCAACAATTAATTTCCAACTAAAGGAAATTTAAAAAATCATTACTATAGCTTTGTTTTTAAATAGCAAATATATATATATATTTTTTTTGTTTAGTTTTAAACCCCACAAGACACTTCATTAGGTACATGCAATGCAAAAGTTGCATCACAAATTCTAAGTCATTGTTCATGTAAAATATTGTTATTTTGAATACAGCGCATAGAAAAATGTGCTGAATAAATAATTACTATCAATAAAAATGATAGTAATAAATAGACTGGTTTAATTGTGATGAGCATTTCACTTGTTTTTTTTGCACGACTACCAGGAAGTTATAAAGTCCCCTGACCGGGGTAATAAAAAAAAAAAAAAAACACCTCGCTTGTGTTGCTCGGCCGTAATAAAAAGCAACACAACCATTTTCTTTGTCTTTTTTTTCCTCTTTACCTTGTGCCATGGCCAGGCAGAGACAAGATAATACCAGGAGGACGAGCGGCGTGTTGGGATGCATGATCAACTCTGATTGGCTGCAAATCTGCGGAGGGAAAAACAAGAAAATGAAATGATCCATTTATTATCTCACACTTTATTTGCTGACGTCGTTAGACTTTGGACCCTGATCCAGTTCTCTGAAAGTTCAACTCGGGTCAGTTTATTTGGAACGTGCACATGCGACACAATGTGAGGCATCGCGTATTTCCAGTTGTTTCGTTATAGAACGTCCGAAAAGGAGTAGGAAGAAGCCGAGCTTATTTAATATTAAATTCTACCCTTTTTTCATACCGTAGCAGTGTTATCCCGTTTCCTTGTCCTCTGTAACACAGGGGTGCCCATTACGTCGATCGCGAGCTACCAGTCGACCGCGGGGGGTGTGTCAGTGACAGAGAATAGTGACAGAGAATAGAACAATGATGGACAATTCAACCCTTAACTCAAAAATGAGTAGATGACTGTTATATGTGTGTATATGTGTAAATAAATGAACACTGAAATTCAAGTATTTATTTTATATATATATATATATACAGTATATGAAATACTTGACTTGGTGAATTGTAGCGGTAAATATACTCACCCCACCTCCCGAAATCGGAGGTCTCAAGGTTGGCAAGTATGGTGCTGTAATAATAATACGCAAATAATGTGCTGTTGTTGAGTGTCCGTATTGTCCAGAGCAGGGGTGCCCATTACGTCGATCGCGAGCTACCAGTCGACCGCGGGGGGTGTGTCAGTCGATCTCCAGCCAGGCTTTTAAAAAAATAGACCTAAAAATGAGTGATCATCAAGACGTCACTTAAATGACATTCACGGTACCGGAGGGTCTTGTGAGATGACGCTGGCTGCTGCAAGATCATTATTATGAAAATATGACCGAGAGGAAGGCGAGAAACAATTTTTATTTCAACAGACTCTCGCGCCGTACCTTCCGTCAAAACTCTAAAGGCCGACTGCACATTTCCTATCTTCACAATAAAAGCCCTGCTTCATGCTAACTGCGCTAACTAAATACAGAGTCTCGGAAAACTGGCGTGCACAAGCGATCCCTCAGAAAGCTGGCGTGCACATCACTTGTTGTTCCAAAACCTGTATGTACCATTCAGCATTAATGGTGCCTTCACAGATGTGTAAGTTACCCATGCCTTGGGCACTAATGCACCCCCATACCATCACACATGCTGGCTTTTGAACTTTGCGCCTATAACAATCAGAATGGTTATTCTCCTCTTTGTTCTGGAGGACACCACATCCTCTGTTTCCAAATATAATTTGAAATGTGGACTCGTCAAACCACGGAACACTTTTCCACTTTGCATCAGTCCATCTTAGGTGAGCTCGGGCCCAGCCAAGCCGGCGGCGTTTCAGGGTGTTGTTGATAAATGGGTTTGGCTTTGCATAGTAGAGCTTTAACTTGCACTTACAGATGTAGCGACCAACTGTAGTTACTGACAGTGGTTTTATGAAGTGTTCCTGAACCCATGTGGTGATATCCTTTACACACTGATGTCGGTTTTTGACGCAGTACCGCCTGAGGGATCAAAAGTCCGTAATATGAGGGGTTCCGTGCAGTGATTTCTCCAGATTCTCTGAACTTTTTGATGATTTTACGGACCGTAGATGGTAAAATCCCTAAATTCCTTGCAATAGCTCGTTGAGAAATGTTGTTCTAAAACTGTTCGGCAATTTGCTTACAAATTGGTGACCCTCGCTCCATCCTTGTTTGTGAATTTCATGGAAGCTGTTTTTATAGCCAATCATGGCACTCACCTGTTCCCAATTAGCCTGCACACCTGTGGGATGTTCCAAATAAGTGTTTGATGAGCATTCCTCATTTTTATCAGTATTTATTGCCACCTTTTCCAACTTCTTTGTCACGTGTTGCTGGCATCAAATTCTAAAGTTAATGATTATTTGCACCAATTTTTTTTTTTTATCAGTTTTAACATCAAATATGTTGTCTTTGCAAATCATTGTATTCCGTTTATATTTACATCAAACGCAATTTCCCAACTCATATGGAAACGGGGTTTGTATTTATATATTTGAACAAACACAACATATGTCATATACTTGCATGCAAATATCTTGGTTTTATGCTTTATCTTACTATTATTATTTTTAATGTTATAGCTCGGTAGGTAGAGTGGGCCGTGCCAGCGACTTGAGGGTTCCAGGTTCGATCCCCGCTTGCCGTTGTGTCCTTGGGCAAGACACTTTACCCACCTGCTCCCAGTGCCACACCCACACTGCTTTAAATGCAACTCAGATATTGGGTTTCACCATGTAAAAGCGCTTTGAGTCACTAGAGAAAAACGCTATGTAAATACCATTCACTTCACTACTAATGATAGGTGGTCAACCTGCGGGATGTTTGCCAAATGCAGCCCTTAAAAGCTTCTTTTTTTTTGGTCTGTTATGCGACTTTAAACACAATTAAAACCTCATTTAAACGTGGTTCATGTACATCATTAAAAAAAAAAGAAAAAAGATTGAATCATTTGCTTTTGTTTATTTCCAATTGCAAAGTCTTCTTACTAGAGAGAAGTCTTTATGATAATTTACATACCTTAACGTACTACACATATACATACTTTTAATAAACAGGAATGTCTTTACAATAAAGGTTTATTATCAGTTCATAAGTAGGCTAAATGTATTTTTGTTAAACAGCACACCTGGTGTATAGTATGCTTAATAAATAGCTTAATAAAGTGAAATAAAATGCTCAGACTACACTGCAAAAGTGAAATCTAAGTAAGGTGAAATATGTCAAATAAGGGTGATATTTACTTATTTTCTGTCTATTAAGATCATTCTTCTCACTGAGCAGATTTTATGTTCGAGTCTTTTACTTGTTTTAAGTGTTTTGGTCCTAAATTATTTACAGTAAGATATTACTATTATTAGATTTGATGACTTTTATTGAATAAAACATGCTTGAAACAAGAATATCAACTGATGCAAGTATAAAACTACTTTTTAAGCACGGAAAAATAAAAATAAATCATGACTTTGACACAATTGTGTCTCATAATTAAAACAGATGACAGCCAAATGGACTTTGCTGTTTTATTTTCAATGAAACAATAGACAAATAGTAGTGCACTTGTTATTAGTGAGAATATACTTATTTTAAGGTATTTTTGGCTTCATTGAGGTTAGTTAATTTTACTTGTTTTTGGAAAGTCTTGACAAGCTGATTTTTTTTTTGTTCTATTATTTTGCTTAATTCAAATAAAGTACCCCTCGTTTTTGTATTTTTTTTTTCTTGTTTTTGACTTTTTGCAGCGTAGCTAATTGTAAAATACGACAAAAACCCTCAACTGTCCAAAAAAATATGATTGATTGGCTTTAACAGTAAAAAAAAAAAAATGTCAGCTTAGTGTAAAAATAACAGTAGTACTAAAGCAATTTTCTGTGCAAAACAGGCATTTTTTGTTTTTGTTTTTACCGTAAAATCGACATTAGTTTTATTTTACAGTGTTTATAAACCAAAAGTAATACTAATAGGTAAGTAAGTGGATAGTATCCAAGTAACACAAATCAATTAGAGATGTGGGGCGGTATAGCTCGGTTGGTAGAGCAACTTGAGGGTTGCAGGTTCGATTCCCGCTTCCGCCATCCTAGTCACTGCCGTTGTGTCCTTGGGCAAGACACTTTACCCACCTGCTCCCAGTGCCACCCACACTGCTTTAAATGTAACTTAGATATTGGGTTTCACTATGTAAAGCGCTCTGAGTCACTAGAGAAAAGCGCTATATAAATATAATTCACATCACTACATTGGAAAAAAAAGTGCTATATTTTGACTGAAGGATGGGTTCTTAGAATCTCTGTGAGGCGCTTTCAGGGTCTAGAATTGATTGATTGATTGCAACTTTTATTAGTAGATTGCATAGTACAGTACATATTCCCTACAATTGACCACTAAATGGTAACACCCCAATACGTTTTTCAACTTCTTTAAGTTGGGGGTCCACCTTAATCAATTCATGGTAAGTAAGTGAATGCAAGGCATACTTGGTCAACAGCCATACAGGTCACACTGAGGGTGGCCGTATAAACAACTTTAACACCGTTACAAATGTGTGAACCCACACCAAAACAAGAATGACAAACACATTTTGGCAGAACATCCACACCGTAACACAACATAAACACAACGGAACAAACACCCAGAACCCCTTGCAGCAGTAACTCTTCCGGGACGCTACAATATACACCCCTACCGCCCACCTCAGCCTCCTCATGCTCTCTCGGGGAGAGCATGTCCCAAATTCCAAGCTGCTGTTTTGAGGCATGTTAAGAAAAAAATAATGCACTTTGTGACTTCGATAATCATCTACGTTAATCAATTCATGGTAGAAAAAAACACTACATAAATCTAATCCATTATTCATCTAATATTATCCCAAATTTAACACAAAAATGAAACAAATATGCAGGCAAAAAATGGCTATTTGTCTTTGAAATGCTCATGGCTCAGGTAGTAATGCAAGGTGCTCACCTGTGTGGTTTGTAGGTCGTCTGGTTTGTCCTACCTGCGCAGGTGAGACATTCTTATAGAGCTCAAGAAAGAGAGAGAGAGAGAGAAAAAAAAAGAAAAAGAAAGGGGTGCGTCTTTCCAGGTATCATATTTCCATAAACTCACCTTTGCACCCCGACTCCTTTCTCTTTCCTTTTCCCGGCAGAGTTAGCTCCTCTATTTGTGTGTTGAAGTGATGTTTGTGCATATGTCGGGGGGTCTGGTTGTTTGCACGGACCCGTGAACGAGGATTACGAACATATCTTCAAACTGGAGACGTCCGATATTATCGGCCGATAAATGCTTTGAAAAATTATCGGTAATCGGTTCCATAAAGTAAAATGTATGAATTTTTTAAAACGCCGCTGTACGTGGTGTTGGCCACGGACGTAGGGAGGAGTACAGAGCGCCAATAAACCTTTGCGTGCTGGCCCGATCCCTAGTGAATGCAAGGCATACTTGGTCAACAGCCATACAGGTCACACTGAGGGTGGCCGTATAAGCAACTTTAACACTTGTTACAAATATGCGCCACAATGGGAACCCACACCAAAACAAGAATGACAAACGCATTTTTCACCGTAGCACAACATGAAAAATACCCAGAACCCCTTGCAGCACTAACTCTCCCGGGACGCTACAATATAAAATTTCGACAATTCCATGCTTTGAATTGATTAACGTGGACCCCGACTTAAACAAGTTAAAAAACGTATTCGGGTGTTGCCATTTAGTGGTCAATTGTACGGAATATGTACTGTACCGTGCAATCTACTAATAAAATGTTCAATCAATCAATCAATCTTAACCTTGTGGGAAACAGTTTGGAGCCGGACCCTTCCTCTTCCAACATGACAGTGCACAAAGCAAAAGTCCATAAATACATGGATGACAGAGTCTGGTGTGGATGAACTTGACTGGCTTGCACAGAGTCCTGACCTGAACCCGATAGAACACCTTTGGGATGAATCAGAACGGAGACTGAGAGCCAGGCCTTCTCCACCAACATCAGTGTTGCGCTTTTAGAGGAAATGGCGGAAAATTCCTATAAATACACTCGGCAACCTTGTGGACAGCCTTTAGAGAAGAGTTGAAGCTGGAATAGATGCAAAAGGTGGACACACATCTTTTGGCAACTGAACTGTCAGTTGTTGTTTTTTTACCGTAAAATCGACATTAGTTTTATTTTACAGTGTTTATAGACCAAAAGTAATACTTAGGGCTTTGAAAGAATGGCGGGAAATTCCTATAAACACACTCTGCAACCTTGTGGACAGCCTTCAGAGAAGAGTTGAAGCTGGAACAGCTGCAAAAGGTGGACCGACATCATATGGAGCCCTATGGGTGAGGAGTGGGATAGCACTTCATGTTCATGTGTGAGTCAAGGCAGGTGGCCAAATACTTTTGGCAATATAGTGTATTTTTACGGTTGAACTGCCAGTTTTGTCCGGAAGCTGCATCACAGCTTTGCGGCGTGACCCCCCCCCCCAAAGATAAAGTGAACTATATTTATGTAGCGCTTTTCTCTAGTGATGTCATGTTTGTTCATGTTTTTGTTTAGTTATGTTCTTTTTTTGCTTAAGACTCCATCGTTTCTAGTTGTTGCACTTCCTTGTTTGTCTTATCACCATGCCAACTACTTAGTTTTTACCTTGTCCTCATGTCACGCCCCTGTTTTCACTAATCACCACTGTATTATTTAAGCCTGTCTGTTTCTGTTGTTCACTCTGGCAACATCAATACCGATCACCGTCCATCACCTGCTACGCACCTTGCTATCCATGCTAATGATCCATGCCCCTTGTTTCGGTCACAGTGAGTGTTATCGTTTTGGTTATTCATAGTTCTGCCGTTGTGCAAGTTTTAGTTTATGCCCATAGTTTTGCCTGAGTGCAAGTTTTTGTTTGTTCCCATAGCCAAGTTTGGTACCTCCATTGTGAGCGCTTTTTGTTTGTTCCTGTTTTTAGTTAGTGTTAAAATAAAAAGATGTCTCTACCTTCACGCCATCTCCGGTCCAAGTTCACTTGCTTCTCGGGAAAACAACCACCTTATAGTCCGAGTCGTGACAAGTGACTATAAGATCTAAGTTACATGTACACCAGTGTGGGTGGCACTGGGAGCAGGTGGGTGAAGTGTCTTGCCCAAGGACACAACGGCAGTGACTAGGGTGGCGTAAGCGGGGATCGAACCCAGATCCCTCAAGTTGCTGGCAGGGCCCGCTCTACCTACCGAGCTATGCCAACCCCAAGATACAGAGATGGAAGGCAGACGGTGAGTAAAAGAGAATTATTTAGTATAAACAAAAGGAGAGAAGAAATGAACAGGAAACTGACTCGGGAAAACAGTGGAGAAAAACAAAAGAAGGCGAGTGCACATGTAAGTTCACAAGACACGGAACTTCTTTTGAACACGGAACAACACGCGAACCGTATTTCTTTGAATTGCCACCGGGTATATAGTATGCGCCTGCCTAGAATTTCCGCAGGGTCAAACTCGTCACGTCACGAGTGACACTTCACCTGTCATCATTTTCAAAATGGAGGAGGCTGATTTCAATCATTTGAAATCGCATAAAGGGAAAAAGATTAAGAGCTATTCAGTAGGATTTAAGGTCCAAGCTATTGAATATGCTAAAAAGAACGGTAAGCAGCTATGTTTTATTAATATACCGTAGCTGCGTGTGTCAAATATGAGTCGTTAAATGACTCCAGCCTCCTGGTGGTAGAGGGTGCTAGTGATCCTTCTTGCGACTACTCGGCTGCAGAAGAAGTGACAACAAGCAGCGATCGTTTATTTTTTCCTCTCGCTTGCACTTTTAACATGGAGGATTACATATCTAAAATAAAACCGTTTTCTAAACTGGACTTTCAATCCAAGCAGGAAGTAATAAAGGAAGATCTCGAGAGAGACTTTTAAAACTGAAGAAAGATAAGGAAGACTTCTATAAACAAGTTATCGATGCTTTTGATCAGAAGGAGCTGCGCATGGACTTCATTTATAAGTAAAGGTAAGACCATAATAAGTTTTTTTTTATTAAATGTGCTTTAATGATGGTATCCTTACATCACACTCAAATTTATAAGCGCAGGCCTAAATTTACCGCATGCCTTTGGTAAGCGCCGGAGTGAGAAGAGGTTTTAAATTAATTAGCGCCCCAGCGGCAATTCAAGGAAATACGGTAAGCGAAGAAATGACCCGTCCCAGTGTGGAGGTCAGTGAAATATGAGACTGATTGGCAACCTGCTATTTCCTGGTTGCCAATAAGGCAGCAGGTGTGGAAGCCTGTGCACGGCATCGGGGAAGTGGACCCTACAAAATAAGGGCACGGGACAGGAACTAAAACACCACAGGCAGAGAAAAAGCAAACATAAGTCTAAATTAGTTACAAGGATGCAACATGTTTATTACCAGGACATCTCTGGTAATAAAGTAGTTTGAGGATCCCTGAATTAGATCATATACTATTTAATAACTAATTTAATAATGACATAAAGTGAGCAACAATTAAATAAATAAATAAATGTACTTTCACGTTAAATAAAATAATGACATATTTTTGTATTTAATTCTAATTATGATGTGACCCCAAAAGGGACAAGCGGTGGAATATGGATGGATGAATTAACGACACATTTAAATAGTTGATAAAATATTTATTTATTTACTTAATTTTGTCCAATTTGACTCTCATTAGCTGTATAAAGAAAGGCGCACGTGATGTTCACGTCTAATAATAAAAATATCCTGACAAAATGTTATGCTGGTATATTTGTATCAAATATATGAAGATAGTGTACAAAAATAAATTCAAACCCCGTTTCCATATGAGTTGGGAAATTGTGTTTGATGTAAATATAAACAGAATACAATGATTTGCAAATCCCTTTCAACCCATATTCAGTTGAATATGCTACAAAGACAACATATTTGATGTTCAAACTCATAAACTTTATATATTTTTTTTGCAAATAATAATTAACTTAGAATTTCATGGCTGCAACACGTGCCAAAGTAGTTGGGAAAGGGCATGTTCACCACTGTGTTACATCACCTTTTCTTTTAACAACACTCAATAAACGTTAGGGAACTGAGGAAACTAATTGTTGAAGCTTTGAAAGTGGAATTCTTTCCCATTCTTGTTTTATGTAGAGCTTCAGTCGTTCAACAGTCCGGGGTCTCCGCTGTCGTATTTTACGCTTCATAATGCACCACACATTTTATATGGGAGACACGTCGTTTGGACTGCAGGCGGGCCAGGAAAGCACCCGCACTCTTTTTTTTACAAAGCCACGCTGTTGTAACACGTGCTGAATGTGGCTTGGCATTGTCTTGCTGAAATAAGCAGGGGCGTCCATGAAAATGACGACGCTTAGATGGCAGCATATGTTGTTCCAAAACCTGTATGTACCTTTCAGCATTAATGGTGCCTTCACAGATGTGTAAGTTACCCATGCCTTGGGCACTAATGCACCCCCATACCATCACAGATGCTGGCTTTTCAACTTTGCGTCGATAACAGTCTGGATGGTTCGCTTCCCCTTTGGTCCGGATGACACGATGTCGAATATTTCCAAAAACAATTTGAAATGTGGACTCCTCAGACCACAGAACACTTTTCCACTTTGCATCAGTCCATCTTAGATGATCTCGGGCCCAGAGAAGCCGGCGGCGTTTCTGGATGTTGTTGATAAATGGCTTTCGCTTTGCATAGTAGAGCTTTAACTTGCACTTACAGATGTAGCGACCAACTGTATTTAGTGACAGTGGTTTTCTGAAGTGTTCCTGAACCCATGTGGTGATATCCTTTAGAGATTGATGTCGGTTGTTGATACAGTGCCGTCAGAGGGTCATTCAATGTTGGTTTCAGGCCATGTGGAGTGATTTCTCCAGATTCTCTGAACCTTTTGATGATATTATGGAGCGTAGATGTTGAAATCCCTAAATTTCTTGCAATTGCACTTTGAGAAACGTTGTTCTTAAACTGTTTGACTATTTGCTCACGCAGTTGTGGACAAAGGGGTGTACCTCGCCCCATCCTTTCTTGTGAAAGACTGAGCATTTTTTGGGAAGCTGTTTTTATACCCAATCATGGCACCCACCTGTTCCCAATTAGCCTGCACACCTGTGGGATGTTCCAAATAAGTGTTTGATGAGCATTCCTCAACTTTATCAGTATTTATTGCCACCCTTCCCAACTTTTTTGTCATGTGTTGCTGGCATCAAATTCGAAAGTTAATGATTATTTGCACACAAAAAAAAATGTTTATGAGTTTGAACATGAAATATGTTGTCTTTGTAGCATATTCAACTGAATATGGGTTGAAAAGGATTTGTAAATCATTGTATTCTGTTTATATTTACATCTAACACAATTTCCCAACTCATATGGAAACGGGGTTTTGTAGAAGATTGACTTTTAAGTGTCTATCAAGAGTGTATAAAATAAAAAAGGTTTGAAGTACTGTATGTCTTGGCTTGTTTGGCCACGCTAAGGAGTGGATTCATTAGGACAAACTGTAGTGTCAACATGGAGCCATCAGGAGATGATTAATCACCGTCTGGAGGCCTGCGCTTCCCTGAAGTATTCTCTTGAGTTGCCTCGCATGTTCAAAAAAAAAAAAAAACAACTTTCCGATAACACGACTGGAAATTGGGACTACTTTTACGTGCGCGTAAATCACCTTCCCCCTTAATTTGTCTTCCTGAGATGTTGGGAACTTGCAATCTTGCAATCTTTTGGTGTGACAAGCTGACATTGGACGCTGCGGTCATGTGATAGTCCTGCTGTGCGTTTACACGCCAACCAGGACTCGGTCACGCCACTTACGCCCAACGAAGCGCTGCATGGCCACTCCCCCTCTTCTGGGGTCGATTGGTCAGAATGTCTGTCAACATATATTTGGAAGTCAACCATGTCTGACATCAGTGCTTTTACAAACCCTGTTTCCATGTGAGCTGGGAAATTGTGTTAGATAATAATACAACTTTAACATTTGACAACCAAATAATAAAACAAGGTGACTCTGTAAAAAATCTGGGTATTATCTTCGACCCAACTCTCTCCTTTGAGTCACACATTAAAAGCGTTACTAAAACGGCCTTCTTTCATCTCCGTAATATCGCTAAAATTCGCTCCATTCTGTCCACTAAAGACGCCGAGATCATTATCCATGCGTTTGTTACGCCTCGTCTCGATTACTGTAACGTATTATTTTGGGGTCTCCCCATGTCTAGCATTAAAAGATTACAGTTGGTACAAAATGCGGCTGCTAGACTTTTGACAAGAACAAGAAAGTTTGATCACATTACACCTGTACTGGCTCACCTGCACTGGCTTCCTGTGCACTTAAGATGTGACTTTAAGGTTTTACTACTTACGTATAAAATACTACACGGTCTAGCTCCATCCTATCTTGCTGATTATATTGTACCATATGTCCCAGCAAGAAATCTGCCTTCAAAGGACTCCGGCTTATTAGTGATTCCTAGAGCCCAAAAAAAGTCTGCGGGCTATAGAGCGTTTTCCGTTCGGGCTCCAGTACTCTGGAATGCCCTCCCGGTAACAGTTCGAGATGCCACCTCAGTAGAAGCATTTAAGTCTCACCTTAAAACTCATCTGTATACTCTAGCCTTTAAATAGACCTCCTTTTTAGACCAGTTGATCTGCCGCTTCTTTTCTTTCTCCTATGTCCCCCCCTCCCTTGTGGAGGAGGTCCGGTCCGATGACCATGGATGAAGTACTGGCTGTCCAGAGTCGAGACCCAGGATGGACCGCTCGCCTGTATCGGTTGGGGACATCTCTACGCTGCTGATCCGCTTGAGATGGTTTCCTGTGGACGGGACTCTCGCTGCTGTCTTGGATCCGCTTTGAACTGAACTCTCGCGGCTGTGTCGGAGCCACTATGGATTGAACTTTCACAGTATCATGTTGGACCCGCTCGACATCCATTGCTTTCGGTCCCCTAGAGGCGGGGGTGGGGGGGGTTGCCCACATCTGAGGTCCTCTCCAAGGTTTCTCATAGTCAGCATTGTCACTGGCGTCCCACTGGATGTGAATTCTCCCTGCCCACTGGGTGTGAGTTTTCCTTGCCCTTTTGTGGGTTCTTCCGAGGATGTTGTAGTCGTAATGATTTGTGCAGTCCTTTGAGACATTTGTGATTTGGGGCTATATAAATAAACATTGATTGATTGATTGATGTAAATATAAACAGAATAGAATGATTTGCAAATCCTTTTCAACCCATATTCAGTTGAATATGCTACAAAGACAACATATTTGATGTTCAAACTCATAAACTTTGTTTTTTTTTGTGCAAATGATCATTAACTTAAGAATTTGATGCCAGCAGCACGTGACAAAGAAGTTGGGAAAGGTGGCAATAAATACTGATAAAGTTGAGGTATGCTCATCAAACACTTATTTGGAACATGCCACAGGTGTGCAGGCTAATTGGGAACAGGTGGGTGCCATGATTGGGTATAAAAACAGCTTCCCAAAAAATGCTCAGTCTTTCACAAGAAAGGATGGGGCGAGGTACACCCCTTTGTCCACAACTGTGTGAGCAAATAGTCAAACAGTTTAAGAACAACGTTTCTCAAAGTGCAATTGCGAGAAATTTCAACATCTACGCTCCATAATATCATCAAAAGGTTCAGAGAATCTGGAGAAATCACTCCACGTAAGCGGCATGGCCGGAAACCAACATTGAATGGCCGTGACCTTCGATCCCTCAGACGGCACTGTATCAAAAACCGACATCAATCTCCAAAGCAGGGGTGTCAAACTCAAATACAAAGTGGGCCAAAATTCTAAACTGAACAAAACCGCGGGCCAAAGTCGAAGAACTTAACTTTTTAATAGGGACCCAAACAAGTTTTGCATTGAAAATTGAACATAGAGTGACATGCAAAATCTAGGTTTGTTGGTAGCAGGGGTGTATATTGTAGTGTCCCGGAAGAGTTAGTGCTGCAAGGGGTTCTGGGTATTTGTTCTGTTGTGTTGATGTTGTGTTACAGTGCAGATGTTCTCCCGAAATGTGTTTGTCATTCTTGTTTGGTGTGGGTTCACAGCGTGGTGCATATTTGTAACAGTGTTAACCTTGTTTATAAGGCCACCCTCAATGTGAACTGTATGACTGTTGACCAAGTATGCCTTGGATTGTGTGTGTGTGTGTATAGAATCCGCATATATTACGTGACTGGGCCGGCACGCTGATTGTATGGCAGAAAAGCGGACATGACAACAGGTTGTAGAGGACGCTAAAAGCAGTACCTTTAAGGCACGCCGCCGATATTGTTGTCCGAGTGGAAATCGGGAGAAATTCGGGAGAATGGTTGCCCCGGTAGATTTTCGGGGGGGCACTGAAATTCGGGAGTCTCCTGGGAAAATCGTGAGGGTTGGCAAGTATTAGAATGCACCACCGCTGTATAATACCGCCGGGCCAGCTCTAATGTTAATTTAATATTGTCTCAAGGGCCAAAATAAATTACATGGCGGGCCAAATTTGGCCCACGGGCCAGAGTTTGACACCCATGCTCTAAAGGATATCACCACATGGGCTCAGGAACACTTCAGAAAACCACTGTCACCTAATACAGTTTGTCGCTACATCTGTAAGGGCAAGTTAAAGCTCTACCCTGCAAAGTGAAAGCCATTTATCAACAACATCCAGAAACGCCGCCGGCTTCTCTGGGCCCGAGATCATCTAAGATGGACTGATGCAAAGTGGAAAAGTGTTCATGGTCTGACGAGTCCACATTTCAAATTGTTTTTGGAAATATTCGACATTGTAACATCCGGACCAAAGGGGAAGCGAACCATCCAGACTCTTATTGACGCAAAGTCCAAAAGCCAGCATCTGTGATGGTATGGGGGTGCATTAGTGCCCAAAGCATGGGTAACTTACACATCTGTGAAGGCACCATTAATGCTGAAAGGTACATACAGGTTTTGGAGCAACATATGCTGCTATTTAAGCGCCGTCTTTTTCATGGACGCCCCTGCTTATTTCAGCAAGACAATGCTAAGCCACAGTCAGCACGTGTTACAACAGCGTGGCTTCGTAAAAAAAGGGTACAGGTACTTCCCTGGCCCGCCTGCAGTCCAGACCTGTCCCCCATGGAAAATGTGTGGCGCATTATGAAGCGTAAAATACGACAGCGGAGACCCCGGACTGTTGGACGACTGAAGCTCTACATAAAACAAGAATGGGAAAGAATTCCACTTTCAAAGCTTCAACAATTAGTTTCTTCAGTTCCCAAACGTTTATTGAGTGTTGTTAAAAGAAAAGGTGATGTAACACAGTGGTGAACATGCCCTTTCCCAACTACTTTGGCACGTGTTGCAGCCATGAAATTCTAAGTTAAGTATTATTTGCCCAAAAAAATTAAAGTTTGTGTTTGAACATCAAATATTTTGTCTTTGTAGTGCATAAAATTGAATATGGGTTGAAAAGGATTTACAAATCATTGTATTCCGTTTATATTTACATCTAACACAATTTCCCAACTCATATAGAAACGGGGTTCGTAGAAAGAAGTGTATTTGTACTCCAAACTATAAAGAAATATAAGTTAACATTATCGCTCCTTTTGCAATAAATGTGTCTATTTTGTGTTAGAGTGTATACATTTAGTGAACTGTTAAAGTTATACTAATTTTAATTTCCATACATGCATACATAAATATCGGTTATTGGTGGTAAAAGAGGAACTGCACTTATTTAAAAATATTGTGTCATGTAAGGTCTGAGGGGAGTTGACGGCAACAGACACCAGAGTGCGGAATAGTTCTAAGTATTTATTATATATAGACAATATATATGATAAACAAACAATAATAATTAAACTAACCAAGGAAATGGAGCGTGACAAAATCCAAGTGTGTATGGTGTAAGACTATGTGTGTAGATTAGTTGTTGAGTGTTACTGTAAATATTGAACGAGAGCGAAGAAATACGGAAGTCCGTGGGGCAGGCAGGTGACCCAAGGAGAGCGAGAGTCGAGAATCCAAAAGGGCAATCCAGGGAGGCAAAGGGAACAACAGGGGATCACAGGGAAACACGTGTTGCTGGTCCCACTATGGACTGGACTCTCACACTATTATGTTAGATCCACTATGGACTGGACTCTCACACTATTATGTTAGATCCACTATGGACTGAACTCTCACACTATTATGTTAGATCCACTATGGACTGGACTGTCACACTATTATGTTAGATCCACTATGGACTGAACTCTCACACTATTATGTTAGATCCACTATGGACTGGACTGTCACACTATTATGTTAGATCCACTATGGACTGGACTCTCACACTATTATGTTAGATCCACTATGGACTGGACTCTCACTATTATGTTAGATCCACTATGGACTGGACTGTCACACTATTATGTTAGATCCACTATGGACTGGACTCTCACACTATTATGTTAGATCCACTATGGACTGGACTCTCACACTATTATGTTAGATCCACTATGGACTGGACTCTCACACTATTATGTTAGATCCACTATGGACTGAACTCTCACACTATTATGTTAGATCCACTATGGACTGGACTGTCACACTATTATGTTAGATCCACTATGGACTGGACTCTCACACTATTATGTTAGATCCACTATGGACTGGACTCTCACACTATTATATTAGATCCACTATGGACTGGACTTTTACACTTTTATGTTAGATCCACTATGGACTGGACAACCACAATATTATGTTAAATCCACTATGGACTGGACAACCACAATATTATGTTAGATCCACTATGGACTGGACTCTCACCCTATTAGCGGGGGTGTTTATCGTAGCGTCCCGGAAGAGTTAGTGCTGCAATGGGTTCCGGGTATTTGTTCTGTTGTGTTTATGTTGTGTTACGGTGCAGATGTTCTCCCGAAATGTGTTTATCGATCTTGTTTTGGTGTGGGTTCACAGTGTGGCGCTTATTTGTAAGAGTGTTAAAGTTGTTTATACGGCCACCCTCAGTGTGACCTGCGTGGCTGTTGACCAAGTAAGCTTTGCTTTCACTTGTGTGTGTGAAAAGCCGATGATATAATGTGACTTGCAGTGCCTTTAAGGTTCATTGGCGCTCCGTACTTCTCCCTACGTCCGTGTACCCAGCGGCGTTTTAAAAAGTCATAAATTTTACTTTAAAAAAAACAAAAAAACATAACAATAATTTTGAAACCGACACCGATAGTTTCCGATATTACATTTTAAAGCATTTATCGGCCGATAATATCAGCAGACCGATATTATCGGACATCTCCAGCTAAAATGTATTTCTCCCCGATCGCTGTTTCCCCTCAGCTGTGGCTGATTGGCACCTGGCCACACCTGGTGTTAATCAGCCCACTCCTATTTTTACCTGCTTTGTCCTCCAGTCAGTGCTGGATTATTGTCGCTCCTGTCGTGTTGATGTCACCACTACCTATCTTGTCGCTTGTAGCTTTGTCTACTTCTGTTCTCTCTGTTCATGCCATAGTTCCGTCGTGTCACAGTGTTTTTGTTCTTAGCCAAGTTTGTTATCCGCCTTGTGCGCGCCTTTTGTTGGTACCCTTTTGGTTTGTTTTTGTCTTAGTTTTTAAATAAATCATGTTTTCTTACGCAATGCCTGCCTCCTGCTCTGCATCACAAACTAACTTTGACAGTATCATCCAACATTTTCCCCGCTTTTATACGCAGTTTTGTAACAAATCGCAATTTCTAGCGAGCAAGCTCGGTCTTACTGTCTTGTCGCTTGTAGCTTTGTCTACTTCTGTCCACTCTGTTCATGCCATAGTTCCGTCGTGTCACAGTGTTTTTGTTCTTAGCCAAGTTTGTTATCCGCCTTGTGCGCGCCTTTTGTTGCTACCCTTTTGGTTTGTTTTTGTCTTAGTTTTTGAATAAATCATGTTTTCTTACGCAATGACTGACTCCTGCGCTGCATCACAAACTAACTTTGACAGTATCATCCAACATTTTACCCGCTTTTATACGCAGTTTTGTAACAAATCGCAATTTCTAGCGAGCAAGCTCGGTCTTACTGTCTTGTCGCTTGTAGCTTTGTCTACTTCTGTTCACTCTGTTCATGCCATAGTTCCGTCGTGTCACAGTAAGTGTTTTTTGTCCTTTGCCAAGTTTGTTATCCGCCTTATGCGCGCCTTTTGTTGGTACCCTTATGGTTTGTTTTTGTCTTAGTGTTTAATTAAATCATGTTTTCTCACGCAATGCCTGCCTCCTACTCTGCATCACAAACTAACTTTGACAGTATCATCCAACATTTTCCCCGCTTTTATACGCAGTTTTGTAACAAATCGCAATTTCTAGCGAGCAAGCTCGGTCTTACTGTCTTGTCGCTTGTAGCTTTGTCTACTTCTGTTCACTCTGTTCATGCCATAGTTCCGTCGTGTCACAGTAAGTGTTTTTGTTCTTAGCCAAGTTTGTTATCCGCCTTGTGCGCGCCTTTTGTTGGTACCCTTTTGGTTTGTTTTTGTCTTAGTTTTTAAATAAATCATGTTTTTTTTACGCAATGCCTGCCTCCTGCTCTGCATCACAAACTAACTTTGACAGTATCATCCAACATTTTCCCCGCTTTTATACGCAGTTTTGTAACAAATCGCAATTTCTAGCGAGCAAGCTCGGTCTTACTGTCTTGTCGCTTGTAGCTTTGTCTACTTCTGTTCACTCTGTTCATGCCATAGTTCCGTCGTGTCACAGTGTTTTTGTTCTTAGCCAAGTTTGTTATCCGCCTTGTGCGCGCCTTTTGTTGGTACCCTTTTGGTTTGTTTTTGTCTTAGTTTTTAAATAAATCATGTTTTCTTACGCAATGCCTGACTCCTGCGCTGCATCACAAACTAACTTTAACAGTATCATCCAACATTTTCCCTGCTTTTATACGCAGTTTTGTAACAAATCGCAATTTCTAGCGAGCAAGCTCGGTCTTACTGTCTTGTCGCTTGTAGCTTTGTCTACTTCTGTTCACTCTGTTCATGCCATAGTTCCGTCGTGTCACAGTAAGTGTTTTTGTTCTTAGCCAAGTTTGTTATCCGCCTTGTGCGCGCCTTTTGTTGGTACCCTTTTGGTTTGTTTTTGTCTTAGTTTTTAAATAAATCATGTTTTTTTTACGCAATGCCTGCCTCCTGCTCTGCATCACAAACTAACTTTGACAGTATCATCCAACATTTTCCCTGCTTTTATACGCAGTTTTGTAACAAATCGCAATTTCTAGCGAGCAAGCTCGGTCTTACTGTCTTGTCGCTTGTAGCTTTGTCTACTTCTGTTCACTCTGTTCATGCCATAGTTCCGTCGTGTCACAGTGTTTTTGTTCTTAGCCAAGTTTGTTATCCGCCTTGTGCGCGCCTTTTGTTGGTACCCTTTTGGTTTGTTTTTGTCTTAATGTTTAAATAAATCATGTTTTCTCACGTAATGCCTGCCTCCTGCTCTGCATCACAAACTAACTTTGACAGTATCATCCAACATTTTCCCCGCTTTTATACGCAGTTTTGTAACAAATTGCAATTTCTAGCGAGCAAGCTCGGTCTTACTTTCTTGTCGCTTGTAGCTTTGCCTACTTGTGTTCACTCTGTTCATGCCATAGTTCCGTCGTGTCACAGTAAGTGTTTTTGTCCTTCGCCAAGTTTGTTATCCGCCTTGTGCGCGCCTTTTGTTGGTACCCTTATGGTTTGTTTTTGTCTTAGTGTTTAATTAAATCATGTTTTCTCACGCAATGCCTGCCTCCTACTCTGCATCACAGACTAACTTTGACAGTATCATCCAACATTTTCCCCGCTTTTATACGCAGTTTTGTAACAAATCGCAATTTCTAGCGAGCAAGCTCGGTCTTACTGTCTTGTCGCTTGTAGCTTTGTCTACTTCTGTCCACTCTGTTCATGCCATAGTTCCGTCGTGTCACAGTAAGTGTTTTTGTTCTTAGCCAAGTTTGTTATCCGCCTTGTGCGTGCCTTTTGTTGGTACCCTTATGGTTTGTTTTTGTCTTAGTGTTTAATTAAATCATGTTTTCTCACGCAATGCCTGCCTCCTACTCTGCATCACGGACTAACTTTGACAGTATCATCCAACATTTTCCCCGCTTTTATACGCAGTTTTGTAACAAATCGCAATTTCTAGCGAGCAAGCTCGGTCTTACTGTCTTGTCGCTTGTAGCTTTGTCTACTTCTGTCCACTCTGTTCATGCCATAGTTCCGTCGTGTCACAGTAAGTGTTTTTGTTCTTAGCCAAGTTTGTTATCCGCCTTGTGCGCGCCTTTTGTTGGTACCCTTATGGTTTGTTTTTGTCTTAGTGTTTAATTAAATCATGTTTTCTCACGCAATGCCTGCCTCCTACTCTGCATCACAGACTAACTTTGACAGTATCATCCAACATTTTCCCCGCTTTTATACGCAGTTTTGTAACAAATTGCAATTTCTAGCGCGCAAGCTCGGTCTTACTTTGTGTTCCCGATAAAATATAATCGTCTCCAAATGTTCGTCTTCGTCCAGAACACCTGGGGATCCAACAATAATAGGCCGTGATGATTATTGTATGAAAAACCCTGACTGATTAATGGCGTTGGAGCTTCGTCAGGATTTGATGGTTCCCTGCCAACGGGGACTTGGACAGGATCCAAAGCGTCTTCTTCACTGATTCCCGACAACAAATGTGTTTTTATTACCATTGATTTTGGCAGGCGGGCACCTGAAAGAAGGCATCTACCAGAAGTCAGTCAATGTGAAGAAATATGCTTCAGTACAAAGTGAGCAAAGAAGACTGTTGAAAGTTGCCAAAATCAACAATATATTACAATTTGTGTAGATCAGTGTTTTTCAACCACTGATCAGTCCGGTGTGCCGTACATACCAAACCTCCTGGATTTTCCGGGAGACTCCTGTAATTCAGCGCCTCTCCCGAAAACGTCCCGGGACAAATTTTCTCCCGAAATTCAAGCGGAGGTGGTGGCCACGCCCCCTCCAGCTCCATGCGGACCTGAGTGAGGACAGCCTGTTTTCGCGTCCGTTTTCCCACAATACAATCAGCGTGTCTGCCCAATGACGTTATAACTGTAGAAGGAGTTCTTGGTTTCTTATGTGGGTTTATTGTTAGGCAGTTTCATTAAAGTCCTCCTATTGCGGTAACAACACACAACAACAGCAGTCACGTTTTCGTCCAACGTAAAGCAGTTTGTCTGCCGTAAACAGCAATGTTGTGACACTCTTAAACAGGACAATAATGCCATCTAATGTACATGTAAATGGTTAGAAAAATAGTGACAGAGAATAGTACAAGGATGGCCAATTCAACCCTTAACTCAACAATGAGTAGATGACTGTTATGTGTGTATATGTGTAAAAAAATGAACACTGAAATTCAAGTATTTCTTTTATTTATATATATATATATATATATACAGTATATAAATACTTGACTTGGTGACTTGTAGCGGTAAATATACTCCTCCCCTC
>NC_084624.1:45586925-45679425 GCF_033978795.1 Nerophis ophidion
GACTACTCCTTACTTTTATTTGAGTAATAAATCTCTAAAGTAACGGTACATTTACATGAGTACAATTTCTGGCTACTCTACCCACCTCTGGTTACGGAAGGAAGTTGGTTAGTTATAGTTAGAACTGAATACGTCTTATTTTTTGCGTTATTTGTTTTTTGTTATTTTCGTGCTCGAGTCTTTTTGAAAATCCACTTGGGTAAAAAAAAAATAGCATTGGAGTTAGTAATTTTTGTTAACGAGAAAAATGGATGCAGGGAATTGTGTTAACGGTTATAGCAAGCATGGCGATTACTTTACGGAAAACCGCCATGTTTGCGAGTGCAGGTGCACTGACTCATGTTTCTGGGAAAACATTTGTTTTTTAAAATAGCTTTTTAATTTTTTATATGGTTTCTTACTAATTATTTGCATTACAAGCTTCATTTGGAGCGAAGGCCTGCTTTCGAAGTGAAAATGACCAAGCAATTGTCGGGATGCAACAAACATTTAATCACAGTTTACGTAAAGGAGTTTATCTATTTCCTGGCCGTGCACCAAGGCAAACAAGCTGACTCAGCGGTCCTGTGGCAGAGTTGATGACGGCGGAATGGAAAAAACAAAAGAAAAATTGCCGCGGCTGCGAGCACAAGCTCAACCTGACAGATAAGACGAGCACAAAAAAAAACAAAAAACACAAGCGGCAGCTTGTTGTAGTCGCGCCTGAGGGGAAATGTCAAGTATCATTCTTTCTGGAAGCTTTTTGGGGCAAGCCTTGCGCAACATAAACTCTTGTGAAATGTGTTTAGTGTTTTGTGTGTGTGTGTGTGTGTGTGTGTGTGTGTGTGTGTGTGTGTGTGTGTGTGTGTGTGTGTGTGTGTGTGTGTGTGTGTGTGTGTGTGTGTGTGTGTGTGTGTGTGTGTGTGTGGATTCTGGCAATGCTGACTTAATGGGGACATCGCTCTGTTTACACAGTCACCTTTATGGGACCTCTGACGGTATGGGGACCAACAAACAGGTCCCCTAAAGGGAAACCTTTTTAAATGATAGTTAGATCCATTCTGAAGATGCCTAAGTGATTTTTAAGCTTCGGCCCATATTTAATTTGAACCTTTTTTTTTCTTTTAAATGGTCCTCAGAAGTCACGTACAAATGTGTGTGAATTATGCAAAGTATTTCAATTTGGTCCCCATGAACCATATTAAGTCTTCTTCCCCAGGGTCCCCAGTAAGTATGATCGGTACATTACCTTATCAATCCAGAGATTTAAAGACGTGTGTGAGCTAACTGGGCAGTGGCCATTTTATTTTTATTTTTTTTTATGCCTCCACAAGCTGTAGGAAGGGTGGTCCCCACAAGTCCTGAACAACAACTTGGTCCCCAGTCCAAATGATAACCAATGTGTGTGTGTGTGTTTTGGCAATGCTTACTTAATGGGGACATCGCTCTGTTTACACAGTCACTTTTGGGGGACTTCGGACGGTATGGGGACCAAAAAAACAGGTCCCCTAAAGGGAAACCTTTTTAAATGATAGTTAGATCCATTCTGAAGATGTCTAAGTGATTTTTAAGCTTCGGCCCATATTTAATTTGAAACTTTTTTTTTCTTTTGAATGGTCCTCAGAAGTCACGTACAAATTTGTGTAAATTTTGCTAAATTATTGAAATTTGGTCCCCATGAACCCTACTAAGTCTTTTTCCACGGGTTCCCAGTAAGTATGATCAGCACATTACTTCATCAATCCAGAGATTTAAAGACGTGTATGAGCTATCTGGGCAGTGGACATTTGACCTCATTTTTTTTTGCCTCCACAACCTGTAGAAAGGGTGGTCCCCACAAGTCCTGAACAAAAACTTTGTCCCCATTCCAAATGATAATCAGTATATTTGTGTGTACTCTGGCAATGCTAACTTAATGGAGACATCGCTCTGTTTACACAGTCACCTTTATGGGACCTCTGACGGTATGAGGACCAAAAAACAGGTCCCCTAAAGGGAAACCTTTTTAAATGATAGTCAGATCCATTCTGAAGATGCCTAAGTGATTTTTAAGCTTCGGCTCATACTTAATTTGAACCTTTTTTTCTTTTAAATGGTCCTCAGAAGTCACGTACAAATGTGTGTGAATTATGCAAAGTATTTCAATTTGGTCCCCATGAACCATATTAAGTCTTCTTCCCCAGGGTCCCCAGTAAGTATGATCGGTACATTACCTTATCAATCCAGAGATTTAAAGACGTGTGTGAGCTAACTGGGCATTGGCCATTTTATTTCGTTTTTTTTTTTATGCCTCCACAACCTGTAGAAAGGGTGGTCCCCACAAGTCCTAAACAACAACTTGGTCCCCAGTCCAAATGATAACCAATGTGTGTGTGTGTGTTTTGGCAATGCATACTTAATGGGGACATCACTCTGTTTACACAGTCACCTTTAGGGGACCTCTGACGGTATGAGGACCAAAAAACAGGTCCCCTAAAGGGAAACCTTTTAAAATGATAGTCAGATCCATTCTGAAGATGTCTAAGTGATTTTTAAGTTTCGGCCCATATTTAATTTGAACTTTTTTTTTTTAATGGTCCTCAGAAGTCACGTACAAATTTGTGTAAATTATGCTAAATTATTGAAATTTGGTCCCCATGAACCCTATTAAGTCTTTTTCCCCAGGGTCCCCAGTAAGTATGATCAGCACATTACTTCATCAATCCAGAGATTTAAAGACGTGTATGAGCTAACTGGGCAGTGGACATTTGACCTCATTTTTTTTTGCCTCCACAACCTGTAGAAAGGGTGGTCCCCACAAGTCCTGAACAAAAATGTTGTCCCCATTCCAAATGATAATCAGTATATTTGTGTGTGTTCTGGCAATGCTGACTTAATGGGGACATCGCTCTGTTTACACAGTCACCTTCAGGGGACTTCTGACGATATGGGGACAAAAAAACAGGTCCCCTAAAGGAAAACCTTTTTAAATGATAGTCAGATCCATTCTGAAGATGCCTGAGTGATTTTTAAGCTTTGGCCCATAAAACATGTTTACTGGTTAGTTTGAGTGTGAGACATTTGCATAGCATCCCCCTCATCTGGCTGTAGCCGGTACTGCACTAGCTAATTTTTTTAAATGGTCCTCTGTAGTCACATACAAATTTGTGTGAATTATGCAAAATTATTTAAATTTGGTCCCCATGAACCATATTAACTCTTTTTCCCCAGGGTCCCCAGTAAGTCTGATCAGCACATTACTTCATCAATCCAGAGATTTAAAGACGTGTATGAGCTAACTGGGCAGTGGATATTTTACCTCATTTTTTTATGCCTTCACTACTTGTAGAAAGGGTGGTCCCCACAAGTCCTGATCAACAACTTGGTCCCCTTTCCAAATGATAACCATTTAATACTGATTGATACTTTTATTAGTAGATTGCACAGTACAGTACATATTCCGTTCAATTGACCACTAAATGGTAACACCCGAATAAGTTTTTCAACTTGTTTAAGTCTGGGTCCACGTTAATCAATTCACGGGTATGGGTTTGTGTGTGTGTGTTCCTTTACCAAAACTGAGAGGTCCTGGCCAACAGATGATTTACGGTTTTGCGCGTGGTCTTGCTAAACATTGTTAATCCTAAATAGCTTTTACAGGGAACCAAAGGATGTGACACATCAATGGGTGATTGCAGAAAACGTGGTAAAATAATTACACTGCAAAAACTGAAATCTAAGTAAGATTAAATACTTCAAATAACGATGATATTTGCTTATTTTCTGATATTGATAATTCTTCTCACTAAGCAGATTATGATAGGTTTTTTTTACTTGTTTAAAGGGTTTTGGTCCGAAATGATCTCAGTAAGATATTACAGCTTTTACTGATATTTTATGACCCATATTGAGTAAAACATGCTTGAAACTAGAATATCAACTGTTGCAAAGCTGTGTCATCAACACTCACAAGTATTAAACTACTTTTTAAAGTAATAATTTCTTACTTCAAGCATGAAAAAAAAATCATGATGTCATTATGTCAAGATAATGGCACTAGCATTTAAGAATATTTTTCAACATATTGAGCAAAAAGGTCTCTTTTTTTTCTACCTAGAAAAGTGCACTTGTTATTAGTGAGAGTATACTTATTTTAAGACATTTTTGGGTTCATTGAGGTTAGCTATTTTTACTTGTTTTGGAAAGTCTTGACAGGCTGAATTTTCTTGTTCTATTGGCAGATCATTTTGCTTAGTTCGAGTAAATACCCCTCATATTTGTATTTTTTTTCTTGGTTTTTAACTACTGACTTTTTGCAGTAGTTTGATAAAAAAAAAAAAAAAATGCAAATATGACATTTTTCAATAGCCACTGTTAATATAAAATTGTGTTGAGATGCTATTTTGTCCTCCAGAACCTAGAACTAAATATGAACTCTGCTTGACATTTTTAATTCTAATAACTGATAACAACACACATATTTATCTTTGAATATGAAACAAAAATGGATTAAACTTATCAAACTGAAAATGTATTTTGAAGAATGCAGAAGTTCCTCAAACTACTTTCACTTCCTGGTTCTCTTTTGGGAACCATTAAGGTGAGAGAACCACAATATTCATTACACAAATTGTCCATGTACGACAATGGTGGTAAATAATACATTCAATCAATCAATCAATGTTTATTTATATAGCCCCAAATCACAAATGTCTCAAAGGACTGCACAAATCATTACGACTACGACATCCTCGGAAGAACCCACAAAAGGGCAAGGAAAACTCACACCCAGTGGGCAGGGAGAATTCACATCCAGTGGGACGCCAGTGACAATGCTGACTATGAGAAACCTTGGAGAGGACCTCCGATGTGGGCAACCCCCCCACCCCCCTCTAGGGGACCGAAAGCAATGGATGTGGAGCGGGTCTAACATGATACTGTGAAAGTTCAATCCATAGTGGCTCCAACACAGCCGCGAGAGTTCAGTTCAAAGCGGATCCAAGACAGCAGCGAGAGTCCCGTCCACAGGAAACCATCACAAGCGGAGGCGGATCAGCAGCGTAGAGATGTCCCCAACCAATACACAGGCGAGCGGACCATCCTGGGTCTCGACTCTGGACAGCCAGTACTTCATCCATGGT
Source organism: Nerophis ophidion (assembly GCF_033978795.1). NCBI lineage: Eukaryota > Metazoa > Chordata > Actinopteri > Syngnathiformes > Syngnathidae > Nerophis > Nerophis ophidion. Next base: position 45,592,025 of record NC_084624.1, read on the forward strand.
CATCGGACCGGACCCCCTCCACAAGGGAGGGGGGGACATAGGAGAAAGAAAAGAAGCGGCAGATCAACTGGTCTAAAAAGGAGGTCTATTTAAAGGCTAGAGTATACAGATGAGTTTTAAGGTGAGACTTAAATGCTTCTACTGAGGTAGCATCTCGAACTGTTACCGGGAGGGCATTCCAGAGTACTGGAGCCCGAACGGAAAACGCTCTATAGCCCGCAGACTTTTTTTGGGCTCTAGGAATCACTAATAAGCCGGAGTCTTTTGAAGGCAGATTTCTTGCCGGGACATACGGTACAATACAATCGGCAAGATCGGCTGGAGCTAGACCGTGTTACATGCCTGCAGACAAAAAGGAAAATCTCTGCTGGTGTTCTTTGTTCCATTACCTTCCCTCCTTGTGACCTTTGACCCAAGGGCATTGACTCCAATGACATCTGCTGCCAGCATCTCGCTGTGTGATTGCTTTTGTCTTCCACCTCCCCCCCGGCTGCAGAAAGAGCGTCTTGACCCAAAAAGTTAAAGTCATGTAGTCATCAATCATGACGACCGAACCACCCGAGAAACAAAAAAAAAGGACCTGAAAAGTGTTGTTGTTTTTTTGTTTTTTTTTAGAGGAAACTCATGAAATAAGTAATTAATGCTAATAGAAATAGTTTCTTTCAATTGTCATTTAGCGAGAAAAATTAAGTGTCTTAATGTTTCCAAGCTTTCACAGGCCTTAGGAAATTGTGTATGGATTATACATCATACATCCACATCCCACTGGGGTGAGTTTTTCCTTGCCATTATGTGCACTGCAAAAAGTCAGTCTTCAAAAACAAGGGGAAAAAAATACAAAAATGAGGGGTATTTTACTTGAACTAAGCAAAATGATCTGCCAATAGAACAAGAAAATTTGGCTTGTCAAGACTTTCCAAAACAAGTAAAATTAGCTAACCTCAATAAATCAAAAATACCTTAAAATAAGTATATTCTCACTAATAACAAGTGCACTTTTCTTGGTAGAAAAAAAATATGAGACCTTTTTGCAAAATATATTGAAAAATATTCCTAAATTAAGTAAATGCTAGTGGCATTATCTTGACATAAAGAAATTATTAATTTAAAAAAGTACTTTTATACTTGTGGGTGTTGTTGACACAGCTTTGCAACAGTTGATATTGTAGTTTCAAGCATGTTTTACTCCAAAAAAAAAAACAAGATATTACAGGCAACAACCTGTAATATCTTACTGAGATCATTTAGGACCAAAACCCTTAAAACAAGAAAAACACTCTAACATAAAATCTGCATAGTGAGAATAATTATCTTATCAGACATAAAGTAAGCAAATATCACCCTTATTTGAGATATTTAATGTTACTTAGATTTCAGTTTTTGCAGTGTGGGCTCTGTACCGCGGATGTCGTTGTGGCTTGTGCAGCCCTTTGAGACACTTGTGATTTAGGGCTATATAAATAAACATTGATTGATTGATTGATTATACAAACCCTGTTTTCATATGAGTTGGGAAATTGTGTTAGATGTAAATATAAACGGAATACAATGATTTGCAAATCCTTTTCAACCCATATTCAGTTGAATGCACTACAAAGACAAGATATTTGATGTTCAAACTCATAAACTTTATTTTTTTTTGCAAATAATAATTAACTTAGAATTTCATGGCTGCAACACGTGCCAAAGTAGTTGGGAAAGGGCATGTTCACCACTGTGTTACATCACCTTTTCTTTTAACAACACTCAATAAACTTTTGGGAACTGAGGAAACTAATTGTTGAAGCTTTGAAAGTGGAATTCTTTCCCATTCTTGTTTTATGTAGAGCTTCAGTCGTTCAACAGTCCGGGGTCTCCATTGTCTTATTCTACGCTTCATAATGCGCCACACATTTTCCATGGGAGACAGGTCTGGACTGCAGGCGGGCCAGGAAAGTACCCGCACTCTTTTACTATGAAGCCACACGTGGCTTGGCATTGTTTCGCAGAAATAAGCAGGGGCGTCCATGACAACGTTGCTTGGATGACAACATATGTTGCTCCAAAACCTGTATGGACCTTTCAGCATTAATGGTGCCTTCGCAGATGTGTAAATTACCCATGCCTTGGGCACAAATACACCCCCATACCATCACACATGCTGGCTTTTCAACCTTACGCCTATAACAATCCGGATGGTTATTTTCCTTTGTTCCGGAGGACACCACGTCCACAGTTTCCAAATACAATTTGAAATGTGGACTCGTCAGACCACAGAAAACTTTTCCACTTTTCATCAGTCCATCTTAGATGAGCTCGGGCCCAGCGAAGACGGCGGCATTCCTAGGTGTTGTTGATAAATGGCTTTCGATTTGCATTGTAAGGTTTTAACTTGCACTTACAGATGTAGCGACCAACTGTAGTTACTGACAGTGATTTTATGAAGTGTTCCTGAGCCCATGTGGTGATATCCTTTACACACTGATGTCGGTTTTTGATGCAATACCGCCTGAGGTATCAAAGGTCCGTAATATCATTGCTTACGTGCAGTGATTTCTCCTGATTCTCTGAACCTTTTGATGATTTTACGGACCCTAGATGCTAAAATCCCTAAATTCCTTGCAAACGCTCGTTGAGAAATGTTGTTCTAAAACTGTTCGACAATTTGCTTACAAATTGGTGACCCTCGCCTCATCCTTGTTTGTGAATTACTTAACATTTCATAGAAGCTGAAATTTATACCCAATCATGGCACCCACCTGTTCCCAATTAGCCTGCACACCTGTGGGATGTTCCAAATAAGTGTTCGATGAGCATTCCTGAACTTTATTAGAATTTATTGCCACCTTTCTCAACTTCCTTGTCACGTGTTGCTGGCATCAAACTCTAAAGTTAATGATTATTTACACAAAAAAAAATGTTTATCAGTTTGAACATCAAATATGTTATCTTTGTAGCATATTCAACTGAATATGGGTTGAAAAGGATTTGCAAATCATTGTATTCTGTTTATATTTACATCTAACACAATTTCCCAGCTCATATGGAAACAAGGTTTGTAAATTGTGTCTTTATCACCAAAGCTTTTGTTTCTTTTCAAACCGATTTTTTAGAATTAAATTTTTATAACTTTTCGGTAAAGGCACTAAAATTTGTGAGTCTTCCGGGAAGATTGGGAGGGTTGGCAAAGTATGCCTTACTACAATATGTATATTACAGTATGTACCGCGCCGTTTTAAAAAGTAATTTGTTTTACTTTTTGAAACCGATACCGATAATTTCCAATATTCAATTTCAAAGCATTCAAAGACATCTCTAATCTCAAACAATCAAATAACTTTTAACTTCTTTAACTAATCAAATAATATTTCAGAATAACATTAATCACTTTGCCCAAATATTAAATTGTATTTAGGTAATGCGGACGTTGTACCGATCCGTTGTGGTGAAGAAGGAGCTGAGCCGGAAGGCAAAGCTCTCAATTTACCGGTCGATCTACGTTCCCATCCTCACCTATGGTCATGAGCTTTGGGTCATGACCGAAAGGATAAGATCACGGGTACAAGCGGCTGAAATGAGTTTCCTCCGCCGTGTGGCGGGTCTCTCCCTTAGAGATAGGGTGAGAAGCTCTGCCATCCGGGAGGAACTCAAAGTAAAGCCGCTGCTCCTCCACATCGAGAGGAGCCAGATGAGGTGGTTCGGGCATCTGGTCAGGATGCCACCCGAACGCCTCCCTAGGGAGGTGTTTAGGGCACGTCCAACCGGTAGGAGGCCACGGGGAAGACCCAGGACACGTTGGCAAGACTATGTCTCCCGGCTGGCCTGGGAACGCCTCGGGATCCTCCGGGAAGAGCTAGACGAAGTGGCTGGGGAGAGGGAAGTCTGGGTTTCCCTGCTTAGGCTGTTGCCCCCGCGACCCGACCTCGGATAAGCGGAAGATGATGGATGGATGGATGGGTTCCTATATTCTATAATTCATATAAATTGTTCGTAACAATACATACAATACACTGGCCACCCCTAGGGGGCGTTCAAGTGTCCGAGCAAAGTGGTTTGTTAATTTTTCAGAGGCTGGGAGAGGTACACAAGTAACTTGCATAAACACTACACCTTAGATCAGGGGTCGGGAACCTTTTTGGCTGAGAGAGCCATGAAAGCCAAATATTTCAAAATGTATTTCCGTGAGAGCCATATCATATTTTTTAACACTGAATACAACTAAACACGTGCATTTTTAAGTAAGACCAACATTTTTAGAGTATAATAAGTCTCTTATTTTTAATAACATTGTTATTCTGAAACTAACCAATAATAAATAAAATGTCATGTCTGTTGATCATGTTTTTGTTTGGCCATGTGCTGTTTGTCCTTTGGACTCTTTAAGTTCCTGTTTTTTTCCACTCCCTTGTCTGGTTTCCTTGGTTACCCATTTTGTCCACCGGTCTCTGGTGGACAAAATGCCCGTTCACCTGCTTGCCGAGCACTAATCAGAGGCAGTATTTAAGATCGTCTTGGCCAGTCAGTCGCCCTGTGCTGACTTGTTTCATGCCTTGCCATAGTTTCGTGCTTCATGCCATGCCAAGTAAGTGTTGTTTGATTTATGTTCTTAGTCTGTTTATGCGTTAGCTTTGTTCTTTAGCCCAAGTTGTGCCTCCGCTGTGAGCGATTTTTGTTTGTATATTTTTTTTAGTTAAAATTAAATCATGTTTGTACCTAAATGCCATGTCCCGAGTAGTCCGTCTGCCTTCCTGGGAGAACGACCCCGCAGTAAGCTGCAACCCCCCATCGTGACATAAAATACTTCTTACCATTAATGCGACTTCTTGAACAGGTGCGGTAGGAAACAGATGGATGGATATAAATGCATGAAAATGTTTTATATTTTGCACGTTATTTTTAGCACTGTGATTACCAGCGAAATTATTGATAATTATCGCGTTAAGCAATGTCAGCTAAGATTTATCTGAGAGCCAGATGCAGTCATCAAAAGAGCCACATCTGGCTCTAGAGCCATAGGTTCCCTACCCCTGCCTTAGATTAAATCATTGAAACGTGCAAGTGGAAAAAAAAATCAGTGTAGGTATCGACAATGTTCTGTGTTCTTTGTGCGGTACTGCATTGCAGTGATTTTAGACCTTTTTTGAGCAGGAGCGCCAAAAAGGGCGGGTAAAGGAGAAGGATTCTAGGGGCCCATGATGGAGGGGGGCCCAGAGAGGCCCCTAATGATGATGAAATTATGTGTTGGGGGCCCTGTAAATATTATTTTCATGGGGCCCAAAATCCCTAGCGGCGCCCCTGGAGCCAAGCCATATTTTTTGCGTAAAAAAAATCTGGAGGCACACCACCAGCGGAAATCGTTCAAAAACAAAACTCAGTTGACAGTAAAAAGTCGTTGTCGCAATTGTTGGATATGACTTTAAAGCATAACCAAGCATGCATCAATATAGCTCTTGTCTCAAATTAGGTGTACTGTCACCACCTGTCACATCACACCCTGACTTATTTGGACTTTTTTGCTGTTTTCCTGTGTGTAGTGTTTTGGTTCATGTCTTTCGGTGGCTTTTTCACATTTTTGGGGTATTTTCCTATAGCAGTTTCATATCTTTCTTTGAGTTATATTTCCCGCATCTACTTTGTTTTAGAAATCAGGAATATTTCAGTTGTTTTTATCCTTCTTTGTGGGGACATTGTTGATTGTCATGTCATGTTCGGATGTACTTTGTGGACGCCATCTTTGCTCCACAGTAAGTCTTTGCTGTCGTCCAGCATTCTGTTTTTGTTTAATTTGTTGCCAGTTCAATTTTAGTTTCGTTCTGCATAGCCTTCCCTAAGCGGCAATACCTTTTCTTAGGGCCACTCCCCTTTTCTTTATTTTTGGTTTAAACATTAGACACCTTTTTACCTGCACAATGGCTCCCACTGTTTCTGACATCTATAAAGCAATTAGCTACCGGCTGCCACTACTGATATGGAAGAATATTACATGGTTACCACTACTCAAAAACAACAACACATCATTTGCAGACTATAATTACTGTCCATCCATCTTCTTTCACTTATCTGAGGTTAGGTCACGGGGGCAGCAGCCTAAGCAGGGAAGCCCAGACTCTCCTCTCCCCAGCCACTTCGTCCAGCTCTTCCCGTGGGATCCCTTCCCCTTCTTAAAGAGAGGAACCGCCACCCCGGCCTGCCAATCCAGAGGTACCGCCCCCGATGTCCGATGGGATGCTGCAAAGTCTTATCAACCAAGACAGCCCCACAACATCCAGAGCCTTCAGGAACTCCGGGCGTATCTCATCCATTCCCGGGGCCTTGCCACTGAGGAGCTTTTAAACTGCCTCAGCAACCTCAGCCCCAGAAATAGAAGAGCCCACCTCCTCTATAGATAAGCAATACTTGAATTTTGGTGAATCACAGTTATATATATATATATATATATATATATATAAATACACATACAGCTGAGATAGGCTCCAGCGCCCCTCGCGGCCCCAAAGGTAATGAATAAATGGTAGAAAATGAATGGATCTATATATATATATATATATATATATATATATATATATATATAAATATATATATATATATATAAATAAATAAATAACTTTTTGTGAGCGCCTTTCTAAACACTCAAAGCGCTCACAGAGAAGTGAGACTCAACATTCATTCACACCTGGTGGTGGTAAGCTACATCAGTAGCCACGGCTGCCCTGGGGTGGACTGATATATATATCCATCCATCCATTTTCTGCCGCTTATTCCCTTTGGGGTCGCGGGGGGCACTGGTGCCTATCTCAGCTACAATTGGAAGGAAGGCAGTGTTCACCCTGGACAAGTCGCCACCTCAATATATATATATATATATATATATATATATATATATATATATATATATATATATATATAATATCTGGGGATAGGTTGATTGGCAACACTAAAATTGGCCCTAGTGTTTGAATGTGAGTGTGAATGTTGTCTGTCTATCTGTGTTGGCCCTGCGATGAGGTGGCGACTTGTCCAGGGTGTACACCGCCTTCCGCCTGATTGTAGCTGAGATAGGCGCCAGTGCCCCCCCGCGACCCCAAAAGGGAATAAGCGGTAGAAAATGGATGGATGGATATGTGTGTGTGTTTGTGTGTGTATCTTTGTATGTATACATATATATGCATATATATATATATATATATATATATATATATGCATATATATGTGTATATATATAAGAAATACTTTCAGTGAATTACAGCTATATGTAGCTGAGATAGGCGCCAGCGCCCCCCGCGACCCCGAAAGGGAATAAGCGGTAGAAAATGGATGGATGGATGGCTTCACAGTGGCAGAAGGGTTAGTGCATATCAGAAAGTGTGCATTGTGGAGGACCATGCAAGTACGCCCCCTGGTGGCTAGCAGCAGAAACACGGGGCTGATGTCAGTGCATTTGATGCTCAGCTTTACGCACGGCATGACGTCATTACTACGTCATTGTTTTCAAAAAAAGTGACTCCGTATTGTTTTTAGAAATGACACCGATAATTGGAGCGGTCGTCTGATGGATCGATTGTTCTGAGTTCGATTATATAGCAGAACAAAATGGGGGGTAGGGGACAAAACGCAGTTGTATATTTTTTTTTATGATCTAGTATTTAATTGTGAGTCGCATTGTTTCGTGCTGGTCAGAGAGAGAGGGGGGAAAGCTGACTAAAGGCCGACGAGCGACACACGCAGCCAGACCAAAGCACACGAGTGCAGATGCAGGCGGGACGCAGCAGCTCGTCAGGCGCCTGTGAGCGGGCTCTCTCTCCCCGGCCCCAGCCTGTCTTATCTGCGCGGTGCCTTGTGGGTGTGTGAAGTAAAATGGCGGACTTGGCAAACGAAGGTGAGTTCGCTAGCAGTACCGAGTACGGCGGTCCCGCGGCGGGCGGGCGAAAGACAGGGATCGGTGATGGTAAAATAGCGTCTTTTGCCAGGCGCGGGCTTTGGTAAAACGTGGACGGGGGGCGACTCGGCTGCTTGTTGGTGCGCCGGTGCGGGATGCGGGAGTTTGCTTCCCGGCGTTTCCTAGGCTACACTGTTAGCAGGCGGGCTATGGATGCGACTAATAGCTGGGACGCTTCGGAACCTTCTCGAATGCTAACAATGCTAACTAGCGTTGCAAAACCTGGCTATTTTTAGCCAGTTTGTTTCACTTACTATTTTTAACGTAAACAAACTACACGTCAATACATTTTTAAGGTTTGTACCACCGATAAATCATATTTTGACAGGTGGAACTAACCAACGTGCAAATAACTCCGCTACCTGCCTGTATTCCAATGTTGTCAGCGGCCGGCTTCGGTTTGGGCGAGACGTGCACTTACTAAATATCTAGCCCGGCTTTCCCAACATTTTTATTAATTTCAGTCTTTTCAGGGCGCTTGTATTTAAGAGTTGAAATGTCCGCGGCGCGTAAACACACGCGTATCCCTCCACGGCACAACCGGTGTTGAAGTCGTCGCCGTCTAATTGCTGGACGGTGCCCGTCGGTCCGCCAACGTTAAGCCGGGGTAAGCGTCTCTTGACGCCGGGCTGAAACAAACTACCGTTGTGGGACTTAAAGGACTACTGAAATTAGATTTTTTTTATTCAAACGGGGATAGCAGGTCCATTCTATGTGTCATACTTGATCATTTCGCCATATTGCCAATTTTTTACTGAAAGGATTTAGTAGAGAAAATTGCCGATAAAGTTTGCAACTTTTGGTCGCTAATAAAAAAGCCTTGCCTGTACCGGAAGTAGCAGACGATGTGCACGTGACGTCACGGATTGTGGATTTCCTCACATCCTCACATTGTTTACAATCATGGCCACCAGCAGCGAGAGCGATTCGGACCAAGCAAGCGACAATTTCCCCATTAATTTGAGCGAGGATGAAGTGAAGTGAATTATATTTATATAGCGCTTTTTCTCTGGTGACTCAAAGCGCTTTACATAGTGAAACCCAATATCTAAGTTACACTTAAACCAGTGTGGGTGGCACTGAGAGCAGGTGGGTAAAGTGTCTTGCCCAAGGACACAACGGCAGTGACTAGGTTGGCAGAAGCGGAAATCGAACCTGCAACCCTCAAGTTGCTGGCACGGCCACTCTACCAACCGAGCTAAACCGCCCCCCGGATGAAAGATTTGTGGATGAGCAAAGTTAGAGTAAAGCACTAGGAAAAAGAGGCGACGGCAGTGGGAGCGATTCAGATGTTATTAGACACATTTACAAGGATAATTCTGGAAAATCCCTTATCTGCTTATTGTGTTACGAGTGTTTTAGTGAAATTATAAAGTCATACCTGAAAGTTGGAGGGCTGCGTTGACCGCCAGTGTCTCTGAGGGAAGCTGGCTTTTTGACAGCTGCTGCAGGAGGACGCAAACTCCGCTCAAGTCTCCGGTAAGAGCCGACTTAATGTCACAATTTTCTCATCCAAAAACTTGCTGGTTGACATGTGGTAGAGAAACATGTTCGCTTGACCGCTCTGTTCCATATTAAAGCTTCACAACAAACAAAGAAACACCGGCTGTGTTTTGGTTGCTAAAGGCAGCTGCAATCCACCGCTTTCCACCAACAGCATTCTTCTTTGACATCTCCGTTATCAATTGAACAAATTGGAAAAGATTTAGCAACACTGATGTCCAAATACTGTGTGATTTTGCGATGAAATGAGACGGCTTTTAGCCGTGACTGGTGCTGGGCTAAAATGTCCACTTTAACCAATAACGTCACAAGCACGCGTCATCATTCCACAACGTTTTCAACAGGATACCTCGCGGGAAATTTAAATTTGCAATTTAGGAAACTAAAAAGGCCGTATTGGCATGTGTTGCAATGTTAATATTTCATCACTGATATATAAACTATCAGACTGCGTGGTCGCTAGTAGTGGCTTTCAGTAGGCCTTTAAACCAGTGGTTCTCAAATGGGGGTACTTGAAGGTATGCCAAGGGGTAGGTGAGATTTTAAAATAATATTCTAAAAATAGCAAGAATTCAAAAATCCTGTAAAAGATATATTTTTTGAAAAATAGCAACAAATCAGAAATCCTTTATTAATAGGAGATTTCCACAACAAAGTTCTAAAGCTTAGTTATATATCAGATTGTATATTGTATTTTTACCCTTTGCGTTCATATTTCGCTGTTTGTCGCATTTTTGTCGCGTTTTGCTTGATTGTAAAATATGTCGATCTATAGGGGGTGTGAGGTTCATATGTTGTTAATATTCAGTTGTTTATCGTTCATAGAAAAATTGGCTATAAATAGCCAAATTGGCTATTTATAGCCAATTTGTTTCACTTACTATTTTTTAACGTAAACAAACCACACGTTAATACATTTTAATACCACTGATAAATGATATTTTGACAGGTGGAACTAACCAACGTGCAAATAACTCCGCTACCTGCCTGTATTCCAATGTTGTCAGCGGCCGGCTTCGGTTTGGGCGAGACGTGCACTTAGTAAAGATCTAGCCCAGCTTTCCTAACATTTTTTTAAATTTCAGTCTTTTCTCGGCGCTTGTATTTAAGAGTTGAAATGTCCGCGGCACGTAAACACGCGCGTATCCCTCCACAGCACAACCGGTGTTGGAGTCGTCGCCGTCTAATTGCTGGACGGTGCCCGTCGGTCCGCCAACGTTAAGCCGGGGTAAGCGTCTCTTGACGCCGGGCTGAAACAAACACATGATATCTACCGTTGTGGGACTTAAATGACTACTGAAATGAGATTTTTTTTTATTCAAACGGGGATAGCAGGTCCATTCTATGTGTCATACTTGATCATTTCGCCATATTGCCATATTTTTGCTGAAAGGATTTAGTAGAGAACATCGACGATAAAGTTTGCAACTTTTGGTCGCTAATAAAAAAACCTTGCCTGTACCGGAAGTAGCAGACGATGTGCGCGTGACGTCACGGGTTGTGGATTTCCTCACATCCTCACATCCTCACATTGTTTACAATCATGGCCACCAGCAGCGAGAGCGATTCGGACCGAGAAAGCGACAATTTCCCCATTAATTTGAGCGAGGGTGAAGTGAATTATATTTATATAGCGCTTTTTCTCTGGTGACTCAAAGCGCTTTACATAGTGAAACCCAATATCTAAGTTACATTTAAACCAGTGTGGGTGGCACTGAGAGCAGGTGGGTAAAGTGTCTTGCCCAAGGACACAACGGCAGTGACTAGGTTGGCAGAAGCGGGAATCGAACCTGCAACCCTCAAGTTGCTGGCACGGCCACTCTACCAACCAAGCTAAACCGCCCCCCGGATGAAAGATTTGTGGATGAGCAAAGTTAGAGTAAAGCACTAGGAAAAAGAGGCGGCAGCAGTGGGAGCGATTCAGATGTTATTAGACACATTTACCAGGCTAATTCTGGAAAATCCCTTATCTGCTTATTGTGGTACTAGTGTTTTAGTGAGATTATAAAGTCATACCTGAAAGTTGGAGGGCTGCGGTGACCGCCAGTGTCTCTGAGGGAAGCTGGCTTTTTGACAGCTGCTGCAGGAGGATGCAAACTCCGCTCAAGTCTCCGGTAAGAGCCGACTTAATATCACAATTTTCTCATCCAAAAACTTGCTGGTTGACTTGTGGTAGAGAAACATGTTCGCTTGACCGCTCTGTTCCATGTAAAGCTTCACAACAAACAAAGAAACACCGGCTGTGTTTTGGTTGCTAAAGGCAGCTGCAATCCACCGCTTTCCACCAACAGCATTCTTCTTTGACGTCTCCATTATCAATTGAACAAATTGCAAAAGCTTTAGCAACACAGATGTCCAAATACTGTGTGATTATGCGATGAAAAGAGACAACTTTTAGCCGTGAGTGGTGCTGGGTTAAAATGTCCGCTCCAACCAATAACGTCAACATAAGCGTCATCATTCCACAACGTTTTCAACAGGATGCCTCGCGGGAAATTTAAAATTGCAATTTAGTAAACTAAAAAGGCCGTATTGGCATGTGTTGCAATATTAATATTTCATCATTGTTATAGAAACTATCAGACTGCGTGGTCGGTACTAGTGGGTTTCAGTAGGCCTTTAAACCAGTGGTTCTTAAATGGGGGTACTCGTACCGCTGGGGGTACTTGAAGGTATGCCAAGGGGTACGTGAGATTTTTATAAGATATTCTAAAAATAGCAAGAATTCAAAAATCCTTTAAAAATATATTTATTGAAAAATAGTAACAATTCAGAAATCCTTTATTAATAGGATATTTTCACAACAAAGTTTTAAAGCTTAGTTATATATCAGATTGTATATTGTATTTTTACCCTTTGCGTTCATATTTCGCTGTTTGTCGCATTTTAGTCGTGTTTTGCTTGATTAGTAAAATATGTCAATCTATCGGGGGTGTGAGGTTCATATGTTGTCAATATTCAGTGTTTTATCGTTCATAGAAAAATGTAAAATTGGCCAAATAGCCAAATAGCCAAATTGGCTATTTATAGCGAATTTGTTTCACTTACTATTTTTAATGTAAACAAACCACATGTTAATACCACCGATAAATGATATTTTGACAGGTGGAACTAACCAACGTGCAAATAACTCCGCTACCTGCCTGTATTCCAATGTTGTCAGCGGCCGGCTTCGGTTTGGGCGAGACGTGCACTTAGTAAAGATCTAGCCCGCCATGTCCCAACAATTCTTTAAATTTCAGTCTTTTCACAGCGCTTGTATTTAAGAGTTGAAATGTCCGCGGCGCGTAAACACACGCATATCCCTCCACGGCACAACCGGTGTTGGAGTCGTCCCCGTTTAATTGCTGGACAGTGCCCGTCGGTCCGCCAACGTTAAGCCGGGGTGAGCGTCTTTTGACGCCGGGCTGACACGATCACATAATATCGACATGTCTACCGTTGTGGGACTTAATCTTGGGTTTCTTATTTATTTACCTCCCTCCCGCCAATCCTGTACTATACCTGCTCCATGTAAGTCAGGGGTGTCAAAACTCATTTTAGATGTGGGGCCACATGGAGAAAAATATGCTCCCAAGTGGGCCGGACCGCTAAAATCACGGCACGATAACTTAAAAATAAAGGCAACTACAGATTGTTTTCTTTGTTTAAAAATAAAACAAGCACGTTCTGAAAAAGTGCAAAACATAATTTTTTTTTTACACTTACATGTTGCGGTTAATAGTATTCTATCTTTATTCGTCATTATTTATACTTTCTGAATAAATTCAGTGATAATGTTAATCAGTCAACTCATTGGTGTTAATTTTCAATCTATCACGTTAAAATAATTATATCAAATTCAAATTGCAGAATGTTCTTAATGTGGTTTGCTCAATTTCTTCGACTGGTGCACTCACATCATGTGGTTTATTTATTTCTTTACATATGTAGCATCATCTATACAAGGTAGAAATAATTGACACATTTAGAACAGCTGTTTCTTGCATTCCAAAATTTAGGCAAATTTTTATACTTTGATTGATTGATTGAAACTTTTATTAGTAGATTGCACAGTACAGTACATATTCCGTACAATTGACCACTAAATGGTAACACCCGACTAAGTTTTTCAACTTGTTTGAGTCGGGTCCACGTTAATCAATTCATGGTATATTTAGCCAACTCATGTCGCGGGCCGGATAAAACCTGTCCACGGGTCTAATCTGGCCCGCGGGCTTTATGTTTGACACCCCTGATGTAAGTACATCCCCCCCAGGTGCTGAAACAGACGTCTGTTTAAACCAGTGGTTCTTAAATGGGGGTACGCGTACCGCTGGGGGTACTTGAAGGTATGCCAAGGGGTACGTGAGATTTCTAAAAATAGCAAGAATTCAAAAATCCTTTAAAAATATATTTATTGAAAAATAGTAACAATTCAGAAATCCTTTATTAATAGGATATTTTCACAACAAAAGTTCTAAAGCTTAGTTATATATCAGATTGTATATTGTATTTCTACACTCTGCGTTCATATTTTGCTGTTTGTCGCATTTTTGTCGCGTTTTGCTTGATTGTAAAATATGTCAATCTATAGGGGGTGTGAGGTTCATATGTTGTCCATATTCAGTGTTTTATCGTTCATAGAAAAATGTAAAATTCCATTCCGTTTTTTAAGACTGTCTGTCAAAACATTTTTAGCATTCAATCAGACATTATTGTGAGGTTTTGTTTTAGTGTTCCTAAAAATATGTACATTTATTTCTCTAAATTTGGCCCCCCAGTCAAAATAATTGCCCAGGCCTGGTTTTAACACATGATTAGAATCTACTTTATCACAGCGGCCAATGACTTTCCAAAATCACAGTTTTTCCACCTTTTTTCAGCCAAAGCACATATTTTTAATTGAAAAAAATCCAGAGGCACAACACCAGCAGAAATCATTAAAAAAGAAAACTCTGTAGTCGATATTGACACTAAAAAGTTGTCCTCGCAATTGTTGAATATGACTTTAAACCATAACCAACTATGCAACAGCTTTTGTCTCAAACTAGGTTTAATGTCACTACATATCACACAGTTTTTCAACCTTTCTTCAGCCAAGGCACATATTCTTCATTGAAAAAAATCCAGAGGCACAACACCGTCATTAAAAATGTAACCTCTGTAGTCGATATTGACAATAAAAATCGCGATTCTTCAATATGACTTTAAACCATAACCAACTATGCAACAGCTCTTGTCTCAAACTAGGTCTACTGTCGCTTCCTAGCACACCACGTCGTGACTTATTTAGAGTTTTTTTTGGAGTTTTCCTGTGCGTGGTGTTTTAGTTCCAGTTTTTCGCTCCTATTTTGGGGGCTTTTCCTGTTTTGTTGGCAGTTTCATGTCTTCCTTTGAGCGCTATTCCCCGCGCCTGCTGTGCTTTAGCAATCAAGACTATTTAAGTCAGTGTTTTTCAACCACTGTGCGTGCTGCGTAACACTATTCTGGTGTGCCTTTGGAGATTATGTAGTTTCACTTTTTTGGGTGAGAACATTTTTTTGCAAACCTGTAAGTATAGTCTGCAAATGATGTGTTGTTGAGTGTCGGTGCTGTCTAGAGCTCGGCAGAGTAACCGTGTAATACTCTTCCATATCAGTCAGTGGCAGTAGGTAGCTAATTGCTTTGTAGATGTCGAAAACAGCGGGAGGCAGTGTGCAGGTAAAAAGGTGTCTAATGCTTTAACCAATAATAAACATGAGGTGTGTGCCCCTAAGAAAAGGCATTAATGCTTAAGGAAGGCTATGCAGAATGAAACTAGAACTGAACTGTCTACAATGTAAACAAAAACAGAATGCTGGACGACAGCAAAGACTTACTGTACAGCAAAGACTTACTGTACAGCAAAGACGATGTCCACAGTGTACATCCGAACATGACATGGCAATCAACAATGTCCCCACAACGAATGATAAAAACAACTGCAATATTCTTGATTGCTAAAACAAACTAGATGCAGGAAATATAGCTCAAAGGAAGACATGAAACTGCTACAAGAAAACACCATAAAAAGAGAAAGACACCAAAATAGGAACGCAAGACAAGAACTAAGACACTACACACAGGAAAACAGCAAAAAACTCAAAATAAGTCACGGCGTGATGTGAGAGCTATATTGATGCATGGTTGGTTATGCTTTAAAGTCATATCCAACAATTGCGACGACTTTTTACTGCCAACTGAGTTTCGTTTCTTAACAATCTCTGCCGGTGACGTGCCTCCGGATTTTTTCAACGCTAAAAATGTGCCTTTGCTCCAAAAAGGTTGAAAAACACTGGCCTAAAACAAAGTTTTTCAAACATTTTTCAGCCAAGGCACACATTTTTAGTAGAAAAAAATCCAGAGGCACAACACCAGCAGAAATAAATAATAAAAAATTAAAACTCTGTAGTCTATATTGACAATAAAAAGTTGTTCTTGCAATTGTTGAATATGACTTTAAACCATAACCAACTATGCAACAGCTCTTGTCTCAAACTAGGTCTACTGTCACTATGTATCATGACTTATTTTGAGTTTTTTGGGTGTTTTCCTGTGCGCAGTGTTTTAGTTCCAGTTTGTCGCTCCTATTTTGCTGGCTTTTCCTGTTTTGTTGGCAGTTTCATGTCTTCTTTTGAGCACTGTTGCCCGCACCTGCTGTGCTTTAGCAATCAAGACTGTTTCAGTTGTGCGGACGCTGTCCTTCTTTGTGGGGACATTGTTGGTTGTCATGTCCTGTATAGGGATGATGTTGGAAAACCGGTTCTCCCGATGCTTCGATAAGAAAAGAACCGATTCCATGTATTTGAATCCCTTTTTAAGAACCAGTTCCTGTTATAGAAGTCACTACACCGTATTTTCGCGACCACAGGGCGCACCGTATTAAAAGGCGCTGCCATGTCAGTTATCCTGGGTCTCGACTCTGGACAGCCAGTACTTCATCCATGGTCATCGGACCGGACCCCCTCCACAAGGGAGGGGGGGACATAGGAGAAAGAAAAGCGGCAGATCAACTGGTCTAAAAAGGAGGTCTATTTAAAGGCTAGAGTATACAGATGAGTTTTAAGGTGAGACTTAAATGCTTCTACTGAGGTAGCATCTTGAACTGTTACCGGGAGGGCATTCCAGAGTACTGGAGCCCGAACGGAAAACGCTCTATAGCCCGCAGACTTTTTTAAATTTTAGACAATGTCAATGTCCTCGCATTATTTTTTGATCAATCCTCATCAAAAATCCAGCAAAGTCCTCATCTTCTGAACAGCTGAGCAAGTTCTCCATCAAACACGCCAGATTCCCTCTCCTCGTTTTCAAAGTCAGTCTCCTTGTCCACTAGCATAGCAAGCTAGCACAACAGTAAATGCCGACTTCTCTTGCCCCGTTGTGCGTATCGATTCGCTAATGTGCTGGTCCCCCTTCTGGATGTCAAAAGTGAGCGGCACATCATCCATGTTGGTGATGTGTTTGTCGGCATTTTTTTTATTTACAACGCACATAGCAGCGCTCTATGCTCATGGGGGCGGCATGGCGTAGTGGGTAGAGCGGCCGTGCTAGAAACCTGAGGGTTGCAGGTTCGCTTCCCACCTATTGACATCCAAATCGTTGCCGTTGTGTCCTTGGGCAGGACACTTCATCCTTGCCCCCGGTGCCGCTCACACTGGTGAATGAATGAATGAATGAATGACAGGTGGTGGTCGGAGGGGCCGTAGGCGCAAACTGGCAGCCACGCTTCCGTCAGTCTACCCCAGGGCAGCTGTGGCTACAGATGTAGCTTACCACCACCAGGTGTGCATGAATGATGGGTTCACAATTCTCTGTGAGTGCTTTGAGTATCCAACAAAAGAAAAGCACGATATAAATCTAATCCATTATTGTTATTATTATTATTCGGGGCGTGCCTTTAGCGTCCTCTCTCACCTGAAACCTTCACCCTATCCTTCACCCTGTCCTCAGTCACATCCGCTTTTCTTTCATATAAACCGCGTGCCGGCTCAGTCACATCTACGGCAGGGTTCACCAACGCGGTGCCCTCGGTCACCAGGTAGCCCGTAAGGTCCAGATGAGTCGCCCGCTGGCCTGTTCTAAAAATAGCTCAAATAGCAGCACTTAACAGTGAGCTGCCTCTATTTTTTCAAATTGTATTTATTTACTAGCAAGCTGGTCTCGCTTTGCTCGACATTTTTAATTCTGAGAGACAAAACTCAAATAGAATTTGAAAATCCAAGAAAATATTTTAAAGACTTGGTCTTCACTTGTTTGAATAAATTCATTTATGTTTTTACTTTGCTTCTTATAACTTTCAGAAAGACAATTTTAGAGAAGATATACAACCTTAAAAATTATTTTAGGATTTTTAAACACATATACCTTTTAACCTTTTCGATTACTTCCTCTTCTTTCATGACAATTTAAATCAATGTTCAAGTAAATGTATTTTTTTTATTGTAAAGAATAATAAATACTTTTTAATTTAATTCTTAATTTTAGCTTCTGTTTTTCCGACGAAGAATATTTGTGACATATTTTTTCAAACTTATTATGATTAAAATTTAAAAAATTTATCCTGGCATATCCAGAAAATCTGCAGAATCAAATTTAAATCTTATTTCAAAGTCTTTTGAATTTCTTTTAAAATTTTTGTTCTGGAAAATCTACAAGAAATAATGATTTGTCTTTGTTAGAAATATAGCTTGGTCCAATTTGGTATATATTCTAACAAAGTGCAGATTGGATTTTAACCTATTTAAAACATTTCATCAAAATTCTAAAATTAATCTTAATCAGGAAAAATTAATGTTCCATAAATTATTTTTTTAATTTTTTCAAAAAGATTTGAATTAACTAGTTTTTCGCTTCATTTTTTTGGGTTGAATTTTGAATTTTAAAGAGTCGAAATTGAAGATAAACTGTTTCAAAATTAAATTTTCATTTTTTTTGTGTTTTCTCGTCTTTTAAACCGTTAAATTAAGTGTTTTTTTCATCATTTATTCTCTACAAAAAACTTCCGTAAAAGGGGAAAAAATGTACGACGGAATGACAGACAGAAATATCCATTTTTTAATATATATATAGATTTATCTATTAAAGGTAAATTGAGCAAATTGGCTATTTCTGGCAATTTATTTGTGTGTATCAAACTGGTAGCCCTTCGCATTAATCAGTACCCAAGAAGTAGCTCTTGGTTTCAAAAAGGTTGGTGACTGCTGATCTACGTCTTTTGGAAGTCTGCACACACAAAATCCTATTTGGATTCAATAAGGAATCGGTTCGATAAGAGGATTCGATAATGGCATCGACATCGATAATTTCTTAACGAACATCATGTACGGGATGTACTTTGTGGACGCCGTCTATGCTCCACTCGCGTAAGTCTTTGCTTTCGTCCAGCATTCTGTTTTTGTTTTCTTTATAGCCAGTTCATTTTTAGTTTTGTTTTGCATAGCCTTCCCTAGGCGTCTTAGCGGCACTCGCCTTTTGTTTATTTTTGGTTTAAGCATTAGACAGCTTTCGACCTGCTGTCATCTGCATATTGTGATCAGGACAAACCATGGTCGTCGTTCCCGACATCTACAAATCCATTGGCTATCTGATGCCGTCTACGGATATGGATGAGTTTTACACGGTTGCTCTGCCGACCTCTAGACAGTACAGACACTCAACAACGGCACATTGTTTGCGGATTATAATTACTGGTTTGCAAAAAAATGTTTGAACCCATTTAGGTGAAATTACATAATCTCCCACGGCACACCAGACTGTATTTGCGGCACAGTGGTTGAAAAACGCTGGCCTAAATGGTTGTGATGGCTGTCAAAACGTGTGCAGCACCACATGGCTGTCTTGTATTTATGTGCTGTTGTATTTAATGCTACTCTCACATTCTAATGAGACCTGTGCAATGATCACTAGAAATGCATGGATGTGGTCAGATGACTGCCATGTAACCCGTCAGGCCGCCTCCAAATTATGCATAGTAAGGGTTTGACGGATTGAGCAAATTAGTTATTTATTACCGTGGCGCAGAAGTGCACTGAATCGTAATTAAAGGGAATCTGAAGTGTTTTGGAATTTTGCCCATTGTTCACAATCAGTATGGAAGACATGATGACAGATGTATTTTGTTTTTTAATGGATTGTAGATAGTAAATAAATGCGACCAAAAGTCTGATTACAATGGAGCCTATGGGAGCCGCTCTATTCTCCAATCCAATCCATTTTATTTATATAGCACATTTAAAAAAACAAAAATGTTCCCAAATTTCTGCACAAAAATAATAAAAACAAGATTCAAGTACTATCCTTAGCTCAACCAACTGAATGAAAACAAAATAACTAAATGTAAAAACAAATATGATTAAAAACGATTTTAAAGGGTAAAGCCAATTAAAACAATAAATTGAAATACACATTTAAAAACACAGAGGACCACACAACTTGCGTAGTGTTAAAAAGCCAGAGAATAAAAGTGGGTCTTAAGACGAGACTTAAAACACTCCACTGTGGGAGCAGCTGGAACATGGAGGGTCAGAGTGTTCCAGAGCTTAGGGCCGACCACAGACAAGGCCCTGTCTCCCCTGGTTTTAAGTATGGTCTTGGGCACCACGAGCTGGAGCTGACTCAGACCTCAGAGCGCGTGCAGGAGTGTAAATTTGGATGAGGTCCGAGATATAATGAGATGCCAGTCCATGCAAAGCTTTAAAACCAAACAGCAAGGTTTTAAAATCAATTGTAAAATGAACAGGGAGCCAGTGCACAGTCTCAAGAATTGGTGTTATATGCTGGCGTTTCCTGGCCCCTGTTAAAAGTCGAACTGCAATTTTTAAATAAATTCTAAAATGAACAGGAAGCCAGTGCAAAGTCTCAAAAATTGGTGTTAAATGCTGGCGTTTCCTGGCCCCTGTTAAAAGTCGAGCTGCCGCGTTCTGGACTAACTGCAACCAGGAGAGAGCTTTTTGGCTAATGCCAGCATAAAGTGCATTCCAGTAGTCCAGGAGACTTGATATAAAAGCATGCACGACTTGTTTAAAAAGGTTAAAAGATAAAAACAGTTTTACTTTTGCTGAAAGACGAAGATGATAAAAAGATGATTTTAAAACGCCATTGACTTTAACATCACTGTCTATAGTGATGACAAGGCTGCCTATAAGGCCCCCTAAAACATCCAAACACTTCCATTAAAATTTCATATACTTGGTGTAAGTCTATACGTACAGCGATACTAATGAATCATAAAAAGTACCTGTCTACAAATTTGTGGTATAATCCAAAACAATGTAAAGCATCCAAACAGAAGAATAAATGCTTATTACATTTTAACAAAAGTGTAGACAGACCATGTTAAAAGACAATGTAAGCAGATATTAACAGTTAATGAACAAGTAGATTAATAATTCATTTTCTACCACTTGTCCGACAAAATATTAGAATGGAAAATGACACAATATGTTACTGCATATGTCAGCAGACTAAATAAGTAGCCTGTGTGTGCTTACTTACTAATAAAAGACAAGTTGTCTAGTATGTTCACTGTTTTCTCTAAGGACAAACTTGCAATAAGGAACATATTAGATTAGATTAGATAGTACTTTATTTATTCCGTCAGGAGAGTTCCTTCAGGAAAATTAAAATTTTCAGCACAATCCCATTCAAGATCAGACAAACATTACAGGGAGACAGAACAGGATCGCTGACGGGTCTGCCGGCTTCCAGCGCCCCTTACAAAAAAGATGAGATACAGGTAAACAAGGAGGGGGATTAAAATAAAATAAAATAAAAAATAATTAAAAAAAAAATACATATATGATTCATGTACCGTAAGATTTTTTTGTCAAAACTAAGCCAATGATGCATTTTTTTGTGGTCCCCTTTATTTAGAAAAGTACCGAAAGGTATTGGTATTGGGACGGCACTATTACGGACACATTCATAATAACATTTACTTAAACTCATTTTGATCATTTTAAGCTTACAAGGTGCATTAATTTCAAAAACGCACCACGTTAGCCTTTTTTGTTTAAACATCACTGATTACTGGTCACTGCAGGGGTGGACCTAAGCGTCATTTCATGTTGTTGAATTGGCTGTCGGTATACAGCTTCTTCCTTCTACTATGCAGGTGAAAGGCATGATTTATAATCTAGAATAAAGTTTGACGAGCAAGGAAACTGATCAGTCGATCTTGTCCATATTGGCACACAAGCTTGCGATCTTGGCGCTGCTATAGTTAGCACTTATAATAACAATATCACCAATACTTGGTTAATATTAAAGTCACAAACTGTAAATGGAGTATTGTTGGCAGTTTTTGGATTGTTACTTATTGGGTTTCACGGACAGATTCGAGGACCTCCCATTGACTTCGCTGTAAGCAGTTTGTTGAGTTAGAATGCATAAAAAAAATATATATCCGTCATGTCTTTCATAATGATTGTGAACATGAGGCAAAGTTCACAAAAAAGTGCAGTTCCCCTTCTATGCTTTTTTTTTTAAAGTGATGTCATCGCCCACTGAGAAACTGTTGCACCCAAACAAACTAGCTTAGACCTTTATTGACATGTGGTCTGCAGTTTGCATCATAAGATATGAAAACACCAAATACTTGATGTACACGTTTAACAAATGCCAGTTAGCATAGCTGTGTGACATTACTTGCACAAACCTAACTTCCTGAAGCTTTAAAGAGGAAGTGCACTTTTATTTTTGTCCATAATTCACAATCATTATGTGAGACAAGCAAACATAGATATATATTAGGGGTGTAACTGTACATAAAATGTCGGTTCGGTACGTACCTCGGTTCATTTTCAGTACAGTAAGAAAACAACAAAATATTAAATTTTTGGTTATTTATTTACCAAATTTGTAAACACAGGCTTTATCCTTTTAACATTGGGAACACTATAATAATTCTGCCCACGTTAATCCACATTAAATTGCCTCAACTTGTTGCTCAGATTAGATAAAATAACAAAACTTTTCTTCTACATACAAAAAGTGCAACATTAAACAGTTTCAAGTTAACTCATCATGCTTAATTTATTACAGCATTTGGGAAGCCTGTAGTTGATTTTTATCATGTAAATGTTATATTTTTATCAACATTTGATAGCAGGGACCCTGCCATTCAAACTAGACTGCTACATTACTAATGATTAATGTAACTATAGCTGAAAAAATAGCACAATAGCAATAGGAGAGACTATTAATCCGTTAACACCATGTTCATGTAGGCTTTATGATGCACTTACATTATTATATCACTAGCATACACGCACGCGCGCACACACACACACACCGCAAAATGAGTTAACGTTACGCTAAAAGTTAATTAGCTAGTGAGCTGAGCTGCAGTTTGTTTCTAGAACGTTGACTGGGAGGTGTTTATAATTTGGGGAGAGTCCGCTGCTCACCTGCTAAACACCTATCTGCTCGACGCTGAAGCGCTGACTACATGCGCTCTGAATACGCACTGCTGATTGGTTGTTACCGCTCTGAATACGCACTGCTGATTGGCTGTTACCGCTATATATGCAACCAATCAGATGGTTGTGTGGGTGGGACAATGCTGGGTGCTGTGTAGGAGACAGAGGCAGAACGGAGCATAGCAGCTTGTTAACACTTAAGCTTAGGCGGCTACTTCATATGTTCGTGTGGAAACTCGTTCGGTACACCTCCGAACCGGAACCCCCGTACCGAAACGGTTCAATACAAATACACGTACCGTTACACCCCTAGTATATATTGTATTTAATGCATTCTAACTCAAAAATAAATACTAACAATGGAGGTAATGCAATTTGATGAACTCCGCCTATTAAGCGCTCTGAAAAAAATCCAAAAACATCCATCAATGTTTTATACACACGCTGTAAGCATGTATGTAATGTAGTAGGAGGCATATTCATAATAACATGTAATATTTATATATTTTGGTCATTTTAAGCATATGGAGGTGCATTCATTTCTCCAATGCATCACGTCGCCTCCTATGTCCTACAACATATACTTCCACCACTAATCATGGCAGACTTTTTGAGGGCTAACGACTACTATTTTATGAACAAATGACGATCGAGAACAATAAATGAAGCTTGGAGCCTGAATACAAGCTACAAGTTTTAGAAGCTGATCCAGCAAGGAGCACTATTGCCAAGTAAAAAATCCAAACTATGAACATATTAAAACAATCACTTAGTGTACAATGTCTGCTGTCACAGGGATGCTGACTGATGGGATGTTTATATATCTTAAACAATCACTTAGTGTACAATGTCTGCTGTCACAGGGATGCCGACTGATGGGATGTTTATATATCTTCTTGTTTATATGTATGATTTTTTTTTATTTGGTGGTTCTAAAATTTATCATCCCTAACCCGGGCTTCACGGTGGAAGAGGGGTTAGTGCGTCTGCCTCACAACACGAAGTTCCTGCAGTCCTGGGTTCAATTCCAGGCTCGGGATCTTTCTTTGTGGAGTTTGCATGTTCTCCCCGTGAATGCGTGGGTTCCCTCCGGGTACTCCGGCTTCCTCCCACTTCCAAAGACATGCACCTGGGGATAGGTTGATTGGCAACACTAAATTGGCCCTAGTGTGTGAATGTTGTCTGTCTATCTGTGTTGGCCCTGCGATGAGGTGGCGACTTGTCCAGGGTATACCCTGCCTTCCGCCCGATTGTAGCTGAGATAGGCGCCAGCGCCCCCCGCGACCCCGAAAGGGAATAAGCGGTAGAAAATGGATGGATGGATGGGTTCTAAAATGTTTTTCACCAAGTACCGCCTCAGAAAACACCTGGGTCTCAAAGTACCACCATAATCACCAACATTAAAATACAGTAGCATGGTAGGCCTAGGTATTCATTAAAACAAGGCACGGCTTTTATTTAACAAGTGTATTTAATATTTTTGGACCGGGTCCTATGTTAGGTTATGTTCACAATATGTAGTTTATTCAATGTGTAACATATGTTGTGGTTTCCCCGTGGCATTGAAGACATTGTTACATGCTGCATTCCCTGCCAATGTTAGTCTTTGTTTACATGTGTTCTCTGTGTGTTGATTGGCTAGGAGGCTGGGAAAGGGCAGACGTAAGCGGAGAATATGGAGAACATCCGGTTCCCACGCTTTGAGTGATAGAAATGACGGTAAAGACACTGTCTTAATTGTTTATTTAGGCGGCGACCACGGTTTACAGTAGTCAGATTGTAGCAACTTCCATTGAGGCTGATTAGCCATTAATACCAGCGCGAGTCAGGTCATTACAATAAGGATGTTCCAATATCATTTTTTTCATACCGATCCAATAATTTGGATTCAGACAGCTGTCGATACCAAGTACCTGTCCGATACAATTACTGTGATACTTTGGATTAAGCGATCTGCCAATCCAATACTAAGTACTGATACCATTGCAAGTTAAGATAATTAAATAAACACTTTACTTTTATTCCTGTAACACTGACAAATTTGACAATAACTGTATCAAAATAGTGCAACCAACTAAGGTTCAACATTCAAAAGTAAACAGTTTCTCAATTTACGTCCAGGCGCAACTTTGTGGAATATTTCATCTCGGATGGTTGCACAAATCTCAGGTAAAAGAGCAACAATAACTTAAGTGCAACATTCATAACAATTCAAGATTTTTAAATAAATGTTCCAGTATAAAACTTTGCAAACCAACCTGAAAACAACCTGAAACAACATGAAAATAACCTGAAAATAACGACAACACAGAAGTTAACCATGAAAAATACAATTAATCCAGTTGGCCTAATTTGCCTCCCATTTACCTTATTGAAACTCAGAATGTCAGTGAACATATATTTGGAAGTCAACCATGTCTGACATTAGTGCTTTTACATTAACACCAGAAACAACCTGAAAACCAACTCTGTGGCTCAGTGGTTAGATTAGGGGTTGGGAACCTATGGCTCTAGAGCCAGATGTGGCTCTTTTGATGACTGCATCTGGCTCTCGGATAAATCTGAGCTGACATTGCTTAACACGATAAGTAATGAATAATTCCACTTGTTATCACAGTGTTAAAAATAACATTCAAAATATAAAACATTCTCATGCTTTTTTATGTTCAAGAAGTTGCATTAATGGTAAGTAGTAATTTATTTATTATTGGTTAGTGTGGGGTTTGCCCTCCTGGGGGTTCTTCAGACCACCAAGCACCGACATGAGAGCCCGTTTCAGGCTTACATTATTGTTTTATTTTTCAATAAGTCTCTCAGTTGCTTTCCAGCAATTGTATTTTTCTCTCTCGCTCGCGCTCTGGCTACAGCCTCCACCCCGTCTCTCCTCCTGGCTGCTGCTTATAACAGAGCGACAGGTGATTAGATAACAAGGCCCACGTGGGCCATCTACGCACCTGTCGCTGATTTCGAGGCCGGTCCTGGGACACCCAATTTTGCTGCAGGCCCACAGGCCACGCCCCCACCACAGTTAGCTTCAGAATAACAATGTTATTACAAAGAATAAGAGACCTATTATACTCTAGAAATGTTGGTCTTACTTAAAAATGCAGGCGTTTAGTTGTGTTCAGTGTTATGAAAATATGATATGGCTCTTACGGAAATACATTTTTAAATATTTGGCTTTCATGGCTCTCTCAGCCAAAAAGGTTCCCGACCCCTGTGTTAGATTGTCCGCCCTGAGATCGGTAGGCTATGAGTTCAAACCCCGGCCGAGTCATTCCAAAGACTATAAAAATGGGACCCATTACCTCCCTGCTTGGCACTCAGTATCAAGGTTTGGAATTGGGGGTTGAATCACCAAAAATAATTCCCGGGCGGGGCCACCGTTGCTGCCCACTGCTCCCCTCACCTCCCAAGGGGTGGGCAAGGGGATGGGTCAGTTTGGGACGCATAAAATTCACTGGCATGCTAACCAGCGGCATAGCTCGGTTGGTAGAGTGGCCGTGCCAGCAACTTGAGGGTTGCAGGTTCGATTCCCGCTTGTGCCATCCTAGTTACTGCCGTTGTGTCCTTGGGCAAGACACTTTACCCACATGCTCCCAGTGCCACCCACACTGGTTTAAATGTAACTTAGATATTGGGTGTCACTATGTAAAGCGCTTTGAGTCACTTGAGAAAAGCGCTATATAAATATAATTCACTTCACTTCACTAAAAGAGTAAAATATAAGCCTCCTGGTTGACCCAATATGCTGTTAAGCTAATTGCTAATAAAAATGTGACTGCTCCAAAAATCTGTAGTGAATCTGATACAGTCGGCGCCTTGTAATTTTATGGAGAGGACTTTGCTAACGGTCTAAACAGGTCAGGAAAGGCTGTTTGGGTTATGTTTTTATGACCAGGCAAGCAGTAACGCGGCCCCACATTCTCCATTGAGCAGCAAAAACCCAGCACTAAGAGTGGTTGATCATCCAATACTATGAATTTGATTAGAATTCTTGTCAAGCCTTTTCTTTCCGCTGGAATGACTCTGCCAGGGTTTTTTTTTTTTTGTCCTGCCTCATTCGCTTTAGCTGCGGTAACTTCAAAGTGTGCGTCTGCCAGGCGGCCTTTCAAGTGCTTCATTAAATGCAAGTTAAAGTACCAATGATAGTCACACACACACTAGGTGTGGTGAAATTATTCTCTGCATTTGACCCATCCCCTTGTTCACCCGCTGAGAGGGGAGGGCATGAGCAGTGGGCAGCAGCGGTAGCCACGCCTGGGAGTCATTTTTGGTGATTTAACACCCAATTCCAACCCTTAATGCTGAGTGTCAAGCAGGCAGGTAATGGGTCCCATTTTTATAGTCTTTGGTATGTCTCGGCCAGGGTTTGAACCACTAGGCCACTTAGTAGGTTAAGTTGCTTCTATTGAAACTTCCTAGATGTGTCCCACCCCTCGAAACGGATATTGCAAAGTTTGCATGTTGCTGCTCGAGTTTTGTAATATTGCCACGCCGTTGACATCCTTTTTGCTTATTATATTAGTCTTCCGTTTCCGGTGAAAAAGAAGCAAAGAAGTCATTTCCTTTAGGCAACATTAGCATGCTAGTGGATTTGTTGTTTTTTGCCCTTTATTTAGGTCTTGGACTCATGGTTTCTTGCAAAATATATATCTGTAGGTAACTAGAGTATTAGTTACAAGTACTCGCCGATGCAAATCCCTCCAAAAAGTGCCGCATCGGAACATTCCTGTATTTTTTGGATTCTTTGGCATACCACCAGATGGAGCCACATTTTGCAGAGTTGTGTATAAAGAAAGTATGGCCAACCAGCAATTTTGCTTCCAAGGAAATGTGCGGTTGTCCTGGATGCATGCAATTGCTGCCATTTTGATCTTATTCTTTTTGATGAAATATATATAGAGATATATGTATATACATATAGATATATAGATCTCTGTATAGATCTATATATATATATATATATATATATATATATATGTGTATATATATCGTATTTATTTATATACATTTATAGATATTGCTATATTTATGATATATCAATGTGTGTATATATATATGTATATATATATGTATATGTGTATGTATATATATATGTGTATGTATATATATATATATATGTATGTATATATATATATATATATATACATATATAGCATATATATGTGTGTGTTAAGCATATATATATAGCAATATCTATAAATGTTATATACATATATATATATATATATATATATGTATATATACAGATATATATATAAATATGTATGTATGTATAAATATATATATATATATATATATATATATATATATATATACATATATATATGTATATACACAGAAAAATATATAGTATATATATATGTATATATGCTATATATCTAAATATACATGCTATGTGTGTGTGTGTGTGTGTGTGTATATATATATATAGGTCTAAAGCTACTCTAGCTCATAAACTTATAACACAGTTGGGTTGCAATCACGTGACCAAGAGGCACATTTACTTTATT
Organism: Nerophis ophidion; assembly: GCF_033978795.1. NCBI lineage: Eukaryota > Metazoa > Chordata > Actinopteri > Syngnathiformes > Syngnathidae > Nerophis > Nerophis ophidion. Next base: position 45,620,377 of record NC_084624.1, read on the forward strand.
TGTTATTCAATATTCTCTCGGACCCTCACAGTTACTAGCGCACAGTGCAGTTTTGTGTCAAGCTTTAGGGTGGTGATAATAACATTGTCTTTTACTGACCAGTTCTTCCAAAGAATATCTCGTTTCTTCTGCATTTGAAGACCGAGTGTGTGAACTAAGAGTGGGGCTCCCCCTCTGTGCATGGCGAAGGAGGGAGGGACACACAGAATGATGAGTGACACTTCCATGTCAATCACTTGTCCATTTGGTTATGGTAATTGTTAAGATTTTTTTCAAACATGTTACACAGATGTGTGAAAATTTTACTCTCATTTGATCAGATTTGGATGGATTTATTTTAAGCGCAACGTGCGATGTAAGGGTTGAAATCCCTATTCGCACATGTACGAAGTGTTCTTTTTTTTCCAAGTCGCGCTGTTTATTTTTAGTCGCATTTGCGAGTAAATTTGTCACGTCGTACAGCCCTGTAACATGATACATGTTTGTGAAAGTCTGTACATTCATTCTTTGCCATGGGTTTGTGTCAGGAAACACATGTGAGACCAATGTATTACGAACGGAATAACTGTTGCATTTGACAACAAAAAGTTCTGTTACCTTCTTGATGAAGACCAAAACAAGAGCCCCAGCAAAGCCGGACATCCTGTGCGACGGCATCTTGAAAGTAAACAATGTTGCATATGCTTTGCGTCACTGCTGGCAAACGGCAAGGGTCGATGACGTAGCGAGACTAGAGCAAAGTCCTAGGGGATGAATTTTTTCAACACTTGTCCATAGAACTAGATTCTTATACGCTAGGGAATGGGTTAAGACGAAATGGGAGAATTCGGATTTAATCTTATTGACTCTTTAAGTAAACCCCTACTAGGGCAGCATGATTAAGTAGTGCTGGGTCGATAATACGATATCAACATATTTCGCGACACACGTAATCGATATCAATATAAAATGGGTTCGATAAAATACTTGCGATTTATTTGTATTTTTATAACCACAACTTATGAAGCAAGATTTGTTTCATGAAGTCACCAGTGCTTTGGGAACCCGGCAGCAAACAGGAATTGTCACTGAGCCAATCAGACTTTTGGTACCGGTAACAAAATATATTTCAGTACTTTTCTAAATAAAAGGGACCACAAAAAATGTCGTTATTGGCTTTATTTTAACAAAAAAATCTTATGCTATATTAAACATGTTTCTTATTGCAAGTTTGTCTTTGGGGACTGCGTGGCGCAGTTGTAGAGTGGCTGTGCGCAACCCGAGGGTCCCTGGTTCAATTCCCACCTAGTACCAACCTCGTCACGTCCGTTGTGTCCTGAGCAAGACACTTCACCCTTGCTCCTGATGGGTGCTGGTTGGCGCCTTGCATGGCAGCTCCCTCCATCAGTGTGTGAATGGGTAAATGTGGAAGTAATGTCAAAGCGCTTTGAGTACCTTGAAGGTAGAAAAGCGCTATACAAGTACAACCCATTTATTTATTTAATAAAATATTGAACACACGAGACAACTTGTCATTTAGTAGTAAGAAAACAAACAAAGGCTCCTAATTTAGCTGCTGACATATGCAGTAACATATTGTGTCATTTATCATTCTATTATTTTGTCAACATTATTAAGGACAAATGGTAGAAAATTAATCTACTTGTTCATTTACTGTTATATGCTTATTTTCTCTTTTAACATGTTCCATCTACACTTCTGTTAAAATGTAATAATCACTAATTCTTAGATACTTTTTATTAATTTTGGATGATACCACAATTTTGGGTATCAGTTCGATACCAAGTAGTTACAGGATGATACATCGGTCATATTCAAAGTCCTCATGTGTCCAGGGACATATTTCCTGAGTTTATAAACATAATATAATTAAAAAAAACGAAAGAAGATTTTGTGATGCGAAAAAAATTACTGGATAGCTCCTGTTCTTGGTATCATTATGGTGGATGTTAGGTGTAGACCCACTAATGGTGTTTGTTTGTATTGTAGCGTCCCGGAAGAGTTGGTGCTGCAGGGAATTCTGGGAATTTGTTCTGTAGTGTTTATGTTGTGTTGTGGCGCAAATAATCTTCCAAAGTGTGTTTGTCATTGTTGTTTAGTGTGGTTTCACTATATGGCACATGTTTATGAAAGTGTTGGCGTTGTTTATACAGCCATCCTTAGTGTGAAATGTATGGCCGTTGAGTAAGTTTGCCCTTCATTCACTTGTGTGTAGTGTGTATAAAGTCAAGATGATCACCTTAATGGTTAACGATCGGACATAATAAAGTCCTGTCTTAAATATTGCCATTAAAGACCATCTTGAATGCATCCATTGTCACGACTGGTGTGTAGTGTAGCATCTATAGCTACCACTCATCATACAGGGATGATTCTTGAAATATATGTTCTTGATATGTTTCCATGGAGACCAGGATTTGTGGTAAAAAAAAAAAGTTCATGCCATGTCTTAAAATCACCTTTTCCTGAGGGCGTTTCAGTGTAATAACTTCACCTTTATCTTTAGTAATTAAGCCAAATTTTGTGCATTCTTCCATTTCTGGCTTCACACTGAGTCTGCTTGTAAGGACTCCGAGATTGTGCACTGCCACACATGCTCGTCTGCAGGACACGATGTGACCACGGGTCGGGGAACAATACTTTTTAAAGGCGGTTTAGTACTGAATATGATTCAGTAATATCACGATACTATACTAATACCGGTATACCGTACAACCCTGCCTGAATGCAGCTGAGATAGGCTCCAGGACCCCCCGCTACCCCGAAAGGGACAAGCTGGATCAGTTTTGGATGCCTTGCAGCTGTTAAAATACAGTTCACCACAGTGTTAGCATCAGAGAAATTGGACTGGACAAGTTTTTCTGTCACTAGTAACACAAACGCAAAACACAAATGTCCCCTAATTGTAAACAATCAAATGTATATACTTGTTCTTATGCTTTCTGGGCTCACTATCTTCAAGGCTCGCTATACATATCCTACAAAGTGAAACCTACACTGTTACAATGTCCATTTCTCAGACGATGTAATTATTGACTTTAAGGTTTTACTACTTACGTATAAAATACTACACGGTCTAGCTCCATCCTATCTTGCCGATTGTATTGTACCATATGTCCCGGCAAGAAATCTGCCTTCAAAGGACTCCGGCTTATTAGCGATTCCCAAAGACCAAAAAAAGTCTGCGGGCTATAGAGTGTTTTCCGTTCGGGCTCCAGTACTCTGGAGTACAGTTCGAGATGCCACCTCAGTAGAAGCATTTAAGTCTCACCTTAAAACTCATTTGTATACTCTAGCCTTTAAATAGACTCCCTTTTTAGACCAGTTGATCTGCCGTTTCTTTTCTTTTTCTTCTATGTCCCACTCTCCCTTGTGGAGGGGGTCCGGTCCGATCCGGTGGCCATGTACTGCTTGCCTGTGTATCGGCTGGGGACATCTCTGCGCTGCTGATCCGCCTCCGCTTGGGATGGTTTCCTGCTGGCTCCGCTATGAACGGGACTCTCGCTGCTGTGTTGGATCCGCTTTGGACTGGACTCTCGCGACTGTGTTGGATCCATTATGGATTGAACTTTCACAGTATCATGTTAGACCCGCTCGACATCCATTGCTTTCCTCCTCTCCAAGGTTCTCATAGTCATCCTTGTCACCGACGTCCCACTGGGTCATTATTGTCACCGATGTCCCACTGGGTGTGAGTTTTCCTTTCCCTTATGTGGGCCTACCGAGGATGTCTTAGTGGTTTGTGCAGCCCTTTGAGACACTAGTGATTTAGGGCTATATAAGTAAACATTGATTGATTGATTGATATTGATGACTGAAATATGCTGATAGCAACCCAACCTAACCCCTCCACATCCCACCCCCCAGATTGTAAATAATTCAATGTATAAACCGATGATTAACTTGTGTGATGTCTGTATTATGCTGATAGTATATATTTATACCATGAATTGATTGACGTGGACCCCTACTTTAACAAAAAAACTTACCATTTAGTGGTCAATTGTACGGAATATGTACTGTGCAATCTACTAATAACAGTTTCAATCAATCAATCAATGCATGTGTACAAGACTTTCATGAAGAAAACTCACCAAACTGTATTTTTTTGACACAAGTGGATCAGTTGTAAGAAAATTGACGAAGCCAAATGGTCCATCCGGCCATATCTTCCTATATCAGGGTGTTCTGACACGGCACAGCAGTCTCCCAGTGGTGCAAATGTTGTCAGAGAAATGTGACGTTAATGCCATCGCACAATGGCTGACCGAATGGATTTGAGTAGGTGCATCTGTCCGTAAAGAAGTTGTGAGTGATTTTTTTCTGGCCACTCTAGGAGCTCTTGTGAAGGAGTTTTCTCCTCATGCTGCCATGAAAATGTACGTCAATGAATAGGGATGATGTTTGTTAAGAAATTATCGATTTTGATGCCATTATCGAAAGCTCTTATCAAACAGATTCCTTATCGATTCTCTTGTTGCATCCAGATAGGTTGTGGTATGTGGAAAAAAACACAATACCGTATTTTTCGGATTATAAATCGCTCCGGAGTATACGTCGCACCAGCCGAAGATGCATAATAAAGAAGGAGAAAAACATATATACGTCGCCCTGGAGGAAATGTATTTGATAAAATCCAACACCAAGAATAGACATTTGAAAGGCAATTTAAAATAAATAAAGAATAGTGAACAACAGGCTGAATAAGTGTAGGTTATATGAGGCATAAATAACCAACTGAGAAGGTGCCTGCTATGTTAACCTAACATATTATGGTAAGAGTCATTCAAATAACTAGCATATAGAACATGCTATACCTTTACCAAACAATCTGTCACTCCTAATCCATAAATCCCATGAAATCTTCTTCCTCGATGTCGCTTCTAAACAACTCTCCCAACTCCAAAGGTATGCGCCGCTTCCTCTTGTCGTTTTCTGCTGCATATTTCACTACATCCAGCTTGTAATAGGCAGTACATGATTTCTTTTTCGGTGCCATTTTTCTTCAGCCCTTCTCAGTTTTTATAAGTTAACGCCAACGTTGGCATGATCCAAATTAATAGCTACGGCAGTAGCATATAGTAGTTAGCATCCCATGACCCACAATGCACTTCTGCCATGACCCTCCCCTGCCGAATTCTTATTGGTTGATGTATGTGTTACGATTGCTGACGTGTGTGTGTGTGACGATTGCTGACATTTTCTTCGTCTCTTCCGCGAATGAGATAAATAATATTATTTAATATTTTACGGTAATGTGTTAATTTCACCCATAATTCGCTCCGGAGAATATCTCGCACCCCTGGCCAAACTATCAAAAAAAACTGCGACTTATAATCCGAAAAATACGGTACTTGGTTTAACAAAAACTCACTTTTGGCAGTCTTCACTTATTTTTTAAGAAAAATATTTAATAGAATAAATACATATTGACTGTTAGTGCCCCTGTAATTGGGCCACCTAAGAAAAATACATGCAGGGAAATGTCCATCCATCCTTCCATCATCTTCCGCTTATCCAAGGTCGGGTCGCGGGGGCAGCAGCCTAAGCAGGGAAGCCCAGACTTCCCTCTCTCCAGCAACTTCGTCTAGCTCTTCCCGGGGGATCCCGTGGCGTTCCCAGGCCAGCCGGGAGACATAGTCTTCCCAACGTGTCCTGGGTCTTCCCCGTGGCCTCCTACCAGCTGGACGTGCCCTAAACACCTCCCTAGGGAGGCGTTCGGGTGGCATCCTGACCAGATGCCCGAACCACCTCATCTGGCTCCTCTCGATGTGGAGGAGCAGCGGCTTTACTTTGAGTTCCTCCCGGATGGCAGAGCTTCTCACCCTATCTCTAAGGGAGAGAGCTGGAAACTCATTTCGGCCGCTTGTACCCGTGATCTTATCCTTTCGGTCATGACCCAGAGCTCATGACCTTAGGTAAGGATGGGAACGTAGATCGACCGGTAAATTGAGAGCTTTGCCTTCCGGCTCAGCTCCTTCTTCACCACAACGGATCGATACAAAGTTCGCATTACTGAAGACGCCGCACCGATCCGCCTGTCGATCTCACGACCCACTCTTCCCCCACTCGTGAACAAGACTCCTAGGTACTTGAACTCCTCCACTTGGGGCAGGGTGTCCTCCCCAACCCGGAGATGGCACCCCACCCTTTTCCGGGCGAGAACCATGTACTCGGACTTGGAGGGAAATGTATTATTATATAATGTATTATTTATTATACAGACCTGCAAACTGGAGTGGTGTAGGCTACAAGATAACGATAATGTTATCAGACGCATACAAAAGGATAACGTTACCATTAGCCGCTGACTATGCTTAGGTAACATAAGTCTAGCTAACATTACTGCAGTCCTGGGTGACATAAGAGTTAACGTTATTTTAGCCTAAAGGCTACACGTGAGCAGATATGGAAATTTTACCAGCAACAGTCACTGTTACTCACTCACCGGCACTATCACTGGGACTGCAGGTTGAAGCAGAGGAAGATGGACGTACTTCGTCATCTCTGTCGCTGCTTCTCCACGACACATTTCTCTAACCTTCAGGTTATGTACGGCCTGAACATGTTTCAAATTGTTTGTTGTATTACTCCCCTTATAAGAAAGCAAATCCTCGTCATATTTCTTAGTAAAGTGAAGCCATTGCCTTGGAGCGTTTTTTCGGTCCATTGTTGTTGCTGCTTCTGTATCTGACTGAGCTACTTCATTTCCTGTGACTGACATGGGATTCATTCCCAGAGATTCGGATTAAGAACGAAATATTTTCCTTTACTATAGTGGCTTCGATAAGGGGAACCGTTTCTCGAAAAGGGATTCGAAACCATGGAATCGGTTCCTTTCTTATCGAACAATCAGGAGAACCGGTTTTCGAACATCCTCCCTATCAATGAATGCTTTAAATATTTTACTTGGTAAACAAAACGCAGAACTACCACATACTTGTTTGAAAACGGAGAATTTTGGTTCGTTCGTGACGTCGCTTCCTGAAGAAGCCTACTCAGATGAGCGGCGAAACGTCTTCTAAGATAAACCAAACAGCCCAGTTGCGATCGATTAAATGTCCTGGGATCACGTCCCTAATTGTTAATAATTCATAAACTACGGCAGCACAATCGATCATTTCAACTGCACAAACAGCACAGACAAATTATACCATTGTGTTATTATTGACACCACAAATTAGACGTTTTTTTCGAAAATGGAGAATCCCGGTTGGTTCGTGACGTCACTTCTGAAATAGTTAATCGTTAAAAATTCATAAACTACAGCAGCACAGTCAATCATTTCAACTGCACAAACACCACAAACTAAAGCTTAATTTGACATTATTTTGACTTAGTTTGAGGAACTCCGTGGGGTCAGGTTCAGGATGACCCTTATGGAAATTTGAAACGTTAATTACTCAAACAGAGGCACTCCAATGAATATTTTATGCTGCACAAATGCAGCAGGAACTAGTGATACTATTTTGGCTTATTTTGAACATCATTTGAAGAACAGTGTGGGCAACTGGGTGACCTTTGATTGACCTATAAAATACTCTTTAATAACTCAGAAATTAAAGCGGCCCAAACAACCATTTCAACTGCACAAACGATTGGGACTGGTTTGGGAAGGTTTTGACATAGTGGCGGTATAGCTCGGTTGGTAGGGTGGCCGTGCCAGCAACTTCAGGGTTGCAGGTTCGATTCCCGCTTCCGCCATCCTAGTCACTGCCGTTGTGTCCTTGGGCAAGACACTTTACCCACCTGCTCCCAGTGCCACCCACACTGGTTTAAATGTAACTTAGATATTGGGTTTCACTATGTAAAGTGCGTTGAGTCACTCGAGAAAAGCGCTATATAAATATATTTCACATTTCACATAGTTAAGGACTGCTTACATGGGGTAACTTAATTACATGTTAACTTAAAAACATAAAACGTCAACTTAAAAACTATATTAGCTGGACCAAAAATCTTTGCAGCACAAACGAATGAGACAATTTTGGCATAATTTGAACTTAATTTGGAGAACAAGGGGCTGGGTGACCTTTGATTGACCAATAAAATCATTTTTAATAACTATGAAACAAAAGCACCACAAACTAATAACACTATTTCAACAGCATTTTGCGAAGGGCAAGGGGCCACCTTCACACAAGGTTGTAACAGGTGGCAAATTCCCACCATCTTGTGGTTGTGGACAATGTGACTCATATCAGTGACCATGATGTGTATTTATTTTTTTTTTTACAACATAACACAGGATTCACTTATATGACCCAATCCAAACAACATTTCCTAGTCATGGACATTGTGAATAACTTATATCAGTGACCATGTTGTGTATTTTTTCTTTTTTACAACATAACACAGGATTAACCTATATGACCCAATCCAAACAACCTTTCCTAGTCATGGTGCAGAGAAAAAAATTCAACACATGGTCACACACAACACAACCTGCTCAGTAAACTTTGTAAATACTTTTTTTAAAGACACGCCGCAACACCAAAACAAAACTCATAATTACACCCATAATTATTTTGTGAATACCTCATATCAGTGACCATGTTGTGTATTTTTTCTTTTTTACAACATAACACAGGATTAACTTATATGACCCAATCCAAACAACCTTTCCTAGTCATGGTGCAGAGAAAAAAATTCAACACATGGTCACACACAACACAACCTGCTCAGTAAATTTTGTAAATACTTTTTTTAATGACACGCCCCAACACCATAACAAAACTCATAATTACACCCATAATTATTTTGTGAATAACTCATATCAGTGACCATGATGTGTAATTTTTTTTTTTTTTTTTTACAATATAAAACAGGATTTACTTATATGACCCAATCCAAACAACCTTTCCTAGTCATGGTGCAGAGAAAAAAAGTAAACACATGCTCACACACAACACAACCTGCTCAGTGAATTTTGTAAATACTTTTTTTAATGACACGCCCCAACACCATAACAAAACTCATAATTACACCCATAATTATTTTGTGAATAACTCATATCAGTGACCATGATGTGTAATTTTTTTTTTTTTTTTTTACAATATAAAACAGGATTTACTTATATGACCCAATCCAAACAACCTTTCCTAGTCATGGTGCAGAGAAAAAAAGTAAACACATGCTCACACACAACACAACCTGCTCAGTGAATTTTGTAAATATTATTTTTTTTAAAGACACGCCCCAACACCTTAACAAAACTCATAATTACACCCATAATTATTTTGAGTGGAGTGCCATCTCCGGGTTGGGGAGGAGACCCTGCCCCAAGTGGAGGAGTTCAAGTACCTAGGAGTCTTGTTCACGAGTGGGGGTAGAGTGGATCGTGAGATCGACAGGCGGATCGGTGCGGCGTCTTCAGTAATGCGGACGTTGTATCGATCCGTTGTGGTGAAGAAGGAGCTGAGCCGGAAGGCAAAGCTCTCAATTTACCGGTCGATCTACGTTCCCATCCTCACCTATGGTCATGAGCTTTGGGTCATGACCGAAAGGATAAGATCACGGGTACAAGCGGCCGAAATGAGTTTCCTCCGCCGGGTGGCGGGGCTCTCCCTTAGAGATAGGGTGAGAAGCTCTGCCATCCGGGAGGAGCTCAACGTAAAGCCGCTGCTCCTCCACATTGAGAGGAGCCAGATGAGGTGGTTCGGGCATCTGGTCAGGATGCCACCCGAACGCCTCCCTAGGGATGTGTTTAGGGCACGTCCAGTTGGTAGGAGGCCACGGGGAAGACCCAGGACACGTTGGGAAGACTATGTCTCCCGGCTGGCCTGGGAACGCCTCGGGATCCCCCGGGAAGAGCTAGACAAAGTGGCTGGAGATAGGGAAGTCTGGGCTTCCCTGCTTAGGCTGCTGCGCCCGCGACCCGACCTCGGATAAGCGGAAGATGATGGTTGGATGGATGGATTATTTTGTGAATAACTCATATCAGTGACCTTGATGTGTATTTTTTTTTTTTTTTTTTACAATATAAAACAGGATTTACTTATATGACCCAATCCAAACAACCTTTCCTAGTCATGGTGCAGAGAAAAAAATTCAACACATGGTCACACAAAACACAACCTGCTCAGTAAACTTTGTAAATACTTTTTTTTAAAGACACGCCCCAACACCTTAACAAAACTCATAATTACACCCATAATTATTTTGTGAATAACTCATATCAGTGACCTTGATGTGTATTTTTTTTTTTTTTTTACAATATAAAACAGGATTTACTTATATGACCCAATCCAAACAACCTTTCCTAGTCATGGTGCAGAGAAAAAAATTCAACACATGGTCACACAAAACACAACCTGCTCAGTAAACTTTGTAAATACTTTTTTTTAAAGACACGCCCCAACACCTTAACAAAACTCATAATTACACCCATAATTATTTTGTGAATAACTCATATCAGTGACCATGATGTGTAATTTTTTTTACAATATAAAACAGGATTTACTTATATGACCCAATCCAAACAACCTTTCCTAGTCATGGTGCAGAGAAAAAAAGTCAACACATGCTCACACACAACACAACCTGCTCAGTGAATTTTGTAAATATTATTTTTTTAAAGACACACCCCAACACCTTAACAAAACTCATAATTACACCCATAATTATTTTGACTGCTGCAAGCCACCTCACTGAGAGATCCCGACTAGCTCCTTTATTATCGGAGTCTTATAGTCCAGTTTTACACAAATTCTTATTATTTAATAAGTGTGAGAATTAATGTAACTGTTAATTCCAAATGAATTACAAGTGATTAAACCCTTTAACTTGTGAAATGAAAATAAAATTAAAACTGCGTCAAACATAAATTATAACTGCAAAAATCGAATCATAGCACCTGAATTGTAATCAAATCGTGAGGTGCCCAAAGATTCCCACCTCTAATCACATCTATGGACAATTTGCAGTCTCCAATGAAGCTAACATGCATATTTTTGGAAGGTGGGAGGAAACTAGTGCCCAAAGAAAACCCACACAATACGGGAACAAATGCACACTCTAAATCAGTGGTGTCGAACTCAAATACAGAGTGGGCCAAAATTTTAAACTGAACAAAGCCGCGGGCCAAAGTTCAACAAATTAACCTTTTAAAAGCCACCCGGACAACTTTTGCATTGAATATTCAACAAGCAAGGCTTACATAACTTTATAGTGACATGCAAAATCCAGTTTCAAATAATTATAATAATAATAATAATAAAATATCAATAATTATTGCTCAGTTTGCTACACTGTTTTGCTTTAACACTGAATATGGAACAAGCAACGCTTATATAACTTAACAGTGCAAAATCAACTTTCAAGAAACAAAGGAAAAAACATTAAAGGCATATTAAATACAATTTTAATAAAAACATTTAATGCCTCATTTCTATTTGCAGCCTTCTGAGGTAAAAATCAACATTAACTTTTTCCACAGGCTAATAAATTTGAAAATAAACGTGGGGGCGAGGGGTTGTTGGTAGCGGGGGGTTTATATTGTAGCGTCCCGGAAGAGTTATTGCTGCAAGGGGTTCTGGGTATTTGTTCTGTTGTGTTACGGTGCGGATGTTCTCCCGAAATGTGTTTGTCATTCTTTTTTGGTGTGGGTTCACAGTGTAGCGCATATTTGTAACAGTGTTAAAGTTGTTTACACGGCCACCCTCAGTGTGACCTGTATGGCTGTTGACCAAGTATGTCTTGCATTCACATACCTGTGTGTAGAAACCGCATATATTATGTGACGGGGCCGGCACGCTGTTTGTATGGAGGAAAAGCAGAAGTGACGACAGGTTGTAGAGGGCGCTAAAAGCAGTGCCTTTAAGGCATGCCCCCAATATTGTTGTCCGGGTGGAAATCGGGAGAATGTTTTTTGGGAGGGACAGTGAAATTTGGGAGGGTTGGCAAGTATGAGTATTAGCGGTGAATGCTGTATAATACCAGCAGGCCAGCTCTAATGTTAATTTGATATTGCCCCAAGGGCCAAATGAAATTACACGGCACGCCAAATTTGGCCCGCGGGCCAGAGTTTGACACCCATGCTCTAAATATTGATGTCCAAACAGAGGGTCGAAAACACACACGACGTAAAGTTAGACATTATTGTCGATAGTAATGTCAAAAGATATAGGCTTGAACAAGAAATGCATTTATTTGAATAAAATACCTTTCTCTTCTACTTTTTCTTCTTACCTTTCCTGGGTGTCGACTGCAATTAGAATAGAATAGAATAGAATAGAAAGTACTTTATTGATCCCTGGGGGAAATTCAGCAAGTGTGCGACCAGCTGCTTCTGACAGATAATTTAAATGCACTATTTTTTTTTCACCAAAATAAAGCAATGAGGATGAGGTGGCGACTTGTCCAGGGTGCACCCCGCCTCCCGCCCGATTGTAGCTGAGATGGGCACCAGCGCCCCCTGCGACGTAAAAGGGAATATGCGGTAGAAAATAGATGGATAAAGCAATGAGGAACGTTTTTATGATACTTAAGCTTTTAGCCAAACTTATAGCCAATACTACGTAAATAATAGACTATATTCAGTAAATTAATTCATACAATATATCACTTAAATGTGGTTTCATGTTTAAAAAAAAGTGTTTTCATGTAAAAGGAAAAAAACGTATTTTGACAACCCTATATGTATATCTTTGTGTTGGAAAATGTCACAAGATGTGCAAATTCCAAACGACTTGTTTGGAGGAAGTATGAAGGAAAGCAAGATGGTTTTAAAAATATCTCTGCTATGCCTTCATTGTTTGACTTCAAATTTTCCAGACATAGATCTAAAATACACAAAAACAGGTACCAATTGTCACAGAACCTATTGATATACCTCGTTATATCATTGAATACCAATAAAAGCTGGGACGGCGTGGCACAGTGGGAGAGAGGCCGTGCGCAACCCGAGGGTCCCTGGTTCAAATCCCACCTAGTACCAACCTCATCACGTCCGTTGTGTCCTGAGCAAGACACTTCACCCTTGCTCCTGATGGGTGCTGGTTGGCGCCTTGCATGGCAGCTCCCTCCATCAGTGTGTGAATGTGTGTGTGAATGGGTAAATGTGGAAGTAGTGTCAAAGCGCTTTGAGTACCTTGAAGGTAGAAAAGCGCTATACAAGTACAACCCATTTATCATTTATTTATTTATGTTTCCTGGTTTTGTATGATATGCACCTTTTTAAAGACATAAGTCCATTCCAGGCAGCTGAAGCATATCGGGCGGACAAGTCACCGCATTACCTCGTAATTTTTAAAAACATTTTCAGCGGTCATACAAGTGTAAATACACATTAGCCGCTGGATATCAAAGCGTAAAATCAATTAAACATTTACGCTTTAATTCTGAATTTGTTCTACAGAAACACTCAGTTATCTTACATTTCAACACGTTCATTGTGTACAATTTAAAAGTATATATTTGTGAAGAAAGATGCGTGTGGTGAGGTTGCATTTTTACCACCACCATTAATTTGACACGTGAACTCTATTTTTCTGAACTACGGTCTTAGGAAGTTGTTTGTTTTGTGTATGCTGACCCCTACCGATGCTGTGTTTCTAACACAATTGTTCAGGTCAGCTCTTGGCTTAGATGACTAACCTTTCTTTTTATGTTTTTTTTTTTTTCTGCCCACAGACAAGCCTGCCATAACGCCCCCGGTGTTTGTTTTTCAAAAGGACAAAACTCAGAAGGTGAGTGGTTTTCTTTTTCTTAGTCTTCAAATAAATATATAACTCAATTCTGAGATTTCTGCCTGCTCTAAAATAAGCTTGCTTTGAAGAAGGTGCTTAACACATTCCTCACCAGTGGCTGAACTGTAAACAAGGCTCGATGAAAATACTTCCCAAGCACATATTTCACTTTGTCATCCTTTTCGCCCCAGGAGAGCGAAAATACAGTGTTGTAAATTTTCATTGTGACAACATGCACTATATTTTTGAGCTAAGTTTTGTTTGGATGTTTGTTCTAAAGATATCCCCGCCTTGGAATGGTTTCAAACTAAATATTGTGTTTCTCTCAGCGATCTGCAGAGGGCTCAAGTGCAGAGGATGGAGAAGGTAAAAAGTTATGTCTGAATGTGATCAGTCTCGCCAGTAGGGGTGTAACGATACATGCACAATGGCACCTCAACTTACGAGCAGATTGTGTTCCGCGACCAAGCTCGTAACTTAAAACTCTCGTATCTTAAATCAGCCCCTCCCATTGAAAGGAACAGAAATCTATTTATTCCGAATTTGGCCCGATCAGAAATTCACAATTTTCACAAAACATTCCTTGTAAAAAGAAATACAAACTCTTAGATAAGAAATATTGGATGCAAAACATTACAATAGCATGCACTACAACAGGGGTCGGGAACCTTTTTGGCCAAGAGAGCCATGAAAGCCAAATATTTTAAAATGTATTTCCGTGAGAGCCATATAATGCTTTTTAACACAGAATACAATTCAATGCGTGCATTTTAAAGTAAGACCAACATTTTTAGAGAATAATAAGCCTCTTATTCTTTTTAATAACGTTATCTCCGCTTGAGATGGTTTCCTGTGGACGGCACTCTCGCTGCTGTCTTGGATCCGCTTGAACTGAACTCTCGCGGCTGTGTTGGAGCCACTATGGATTGAACTTTCACAGTATCATGTTAGACCCGCTCGACATCCATTGCTTTCGGTCCCCTAGAGGGGAGGGGTTGCCCACATCTGAGGTCCTCTCCAAGGTTTCTCATAGTCAGCATTGTCACTGGCGTCCCACTGGATGTGAATTCTCCCTGCCCACTGGGTGTGAGTTTTCCTTGTCCTTTTGTGGGTTCTTCCGAGGATGTTGTAGTCGTAATGATTTGTGCAGTCCTTTGAGACATTTGTGATTTGGGGCTATATAAATAAACATTGATTGATTGATTGATATTGGAGCAGTACATCTCGGATGATAGAGTGGCCGTGCCAGTAACTTTAGGGTTCCAGGTTCAACCCCCGCTTCCGCCATCCGAGTCACTGCCGTTGTGTCTTTGGGCAAGACACTTTACCCACCTGTTCCCAGCGCCACCCACACTGCTTTAAATGTAACTTAGATATTGGGTTTCACTATGTAAAGCGCTTTGAGTCACTAGAGAAAAAGCGCTATATAAATATAATTCACTTCACAATACAATTCACTTATTCTAAAGCTAACCAATAATAAATATAATACTTCTTACCATTAATGCGACTTCTTGGATAGAAAATGAATGGTTGGATTAAAAAGCATGGGAATGTCATATCTTTTGAACGTTATTTTAAACACTGTGATTATCAGCGGAATTATTCATTACTTATCGTGTTAAGCAATGTCAGCTAAGATTTATCTGAGAGCCAGGTGCAGTCATCAAAAGAGCCACATCTGGTTCTAGAGCCATAGGTTCCCTACCCCTGCACTACAATTATAGAAGTTTTATAAAATACTGTAATATTGTTTAGCATTTACCTTGGAGAGCTGACTTTTGTAGGTGTCACCTAACTGTTTCTCCATCGTGTAACAATAGGAACTAGGAAATTGCTGTTAATGTTCCACACGGACGCATTTGAGTGACGGACCCGAAAAAATCAGAGTTGACAACAAATGAATGACACGTGTCCGCGTGCAAAAAGTAATGCTCGACCGTCCAGTTTCTTGAGTCAGGACTAGACTGAATAAATTGAAACACGGCAAACGCAGCATCTGCAGCTTCTCAATATTTTTTATGGATAAATGTTCAACTTTTGAGGCTGCATGCCGCTGGCTCCGGCTTGTGTGATGCAAACTGATTCTAGAGTGTGTCTGACTCACCAGGTAGGCTGCTAACAGGTAGCACATTTTTTATGGTTTGTGTCAAAAGATTTGGTGTTTTGCTTTCTCTTCTTTTACACACAGTTTTAAGTTACGGTGAAAAAAGGGCAGGATTGTGTCGACGTCAACAGTCTAATCAAAACATGTTCGTTTCTTGTGTGAATAAAGCAGGAACAGCAACGTGTAACAATATATTAACTCTTTATTGCTCAAATGGCACATTCCATCCATTTTCTACCACTTATTCCCTTTCGGGGTAGCGGGGGGCGCTGGCGCCTATCTCAGCTACAATCGGGCGGAAGGCGGGGTACACCCTGGACAAGTCGCCACCTCATCGCAGGGCCAACACAGATAGACAGACAACATTCACACTCACATTCACACACTAGGGCCAATTTGGTGTTGCCAATCAACCTATCCCCAGGTGCATGTTTTTGGAAGTGGGAGGAAGCCGGAGTACCCGGAGGGAACCCACGCATTCACGGGGAGAACATGCAAACGCCACACAGAAAGATCCCGAGCCTGGATTTGAACCCAGGACTGCAGGACCTTCGCACTAACCCCTCTGCCACCGTGAAGCCCGGCACATTCTTGTGACAAATATTATTTCTACCGGTACTAAAAATGTTCGGCACTGAAATTATGCTCGCAACTTTAGGCATAACAAAAAGCTGAGGGACAGCGTTTATCTCAAATTACTCTTAAATTAAATTAATTATCGCAACCCCAAATCCTTGTATCTCAAACCACCTTTCCCCATCAATATTAATTTAGATTAGGGATGCACTCTTAGACCTGGGCCGGGCCCATAGTCAATAATACACTATCCGAACAGTAAATCATGCTCTCAGCACCTAAATATGTTTATTCAATAGCAGAATTAAATAAATGAAGTGTATCCTCTTGTCAGTCATCCACAATCTTTGTCAGTGAGCGAGTTAACAAAAATAAGGAGGAAAAATTATGATTGCAGAGTAGAGATATCCGATAATGGCTTTTTTTGCCGATATCTCATATTCCGATATTGTCCAACTCTTATTTACCGATATTGGTATCACCCGATACCGATATATACAGTTGTGGAATTAACACATTATTATGCCTATGTTGTGATGCCCCACTGGATGCATTAAACAATGTAACAAGGTTTTCAAAATAAATCAACTCAAGTTATGGAAAAAAATGCCAACATGGCCCTGCCATATTTATTATTGAAGTCACAAAGTGCATTATTTTTTTTTTAACATGCCTCAAAACTGCAGCCTGGAATTTGGGACATGCTCTCCCTGAGAGAGCATGAGGAGGTTGAGGTGGGCGGGGTTGAGGGGTAGACATTAGGTGACTGAGCCGGCACGCAAAGGCAGTGCCTTTAAGGTTTATTGGCGCTCTGTACCTCTCCCTACGTCCGTGTACACAGTGGCGTTTTAAAAAGTCATGAATTTAACTTTTTAACACACATACTAATAATTTTGAAACAGTTACTGATAATTTCCTATATTATCAATCAATCAATGTTTATTTATATAGCCCCAAATCACAAATGTCTCAAAGGACTGCACAAATCATTACGACTACAACATCCTCGGAAGAACCCACATAAGGGCAAGGAAAACTCACACCCAGTGGGCAGGGAGAATTCACATCCAGTGGGACGGCAGTGACAATGCTGACTATGAGAAACCTTGGAGAGGACCTCAGATGTGGGCAACCCCCCCCGCCTCTAGGGGACCGAAAGCAATGGATGTCGAGCGGGTCTAACATGATACTGTGAAAGTTCAATCCATAGTGGCTCCAACACAGCTGCGAGAGTTCAGTTCAAGCGGATCCAAGACAGCACCGAGAGTCCCGTCCACAGGAGACCATCTCAAGCGGAGGCGGATCAGCAGCGTAGAGATGTCCCCAACCGATACACAGGCGAGCGGTCCATCCTGGGTCCCGACGAGCGGTTCATCCTGGGTCTCGACTCTGGACAGCCAGTACTTCATCCATGGTCATTGGACCGGACCCCCTCCACAAGGGAGGGGGGGACATAGGAGAAAGAAAAGAAGCGGCAGATCAACTGGTCTAAAAAGGAGGTCTATTTAAAGGCTAGAGTATACAAATGAGTTTTAAGGTCAGACTTAAATGCTTCTACTGAGGTAGCATCTCGAACTGTTACCGGGAGGGCATTCCAGAGTACTGGAGCCCGAACGGAAAACGCTCTATAGCCCGCAGACTTTTTTTGGGGCTTTGGGAATCACTAATAAGCCGGAGTCTTTTGAACGCAGATTTCTTGCCGGGACATATGGTACAATACAATCGGCAAGATAGGCTGGAGCTAGACCGTGTAGTATTTTATACGTAATTAGTAAAACCTAAAAGTCTAGCAGCCGCATTTTGTACCAACTAATCCTTTAATGCTAGACATGGGGAGACCCGAAAATAATACGTTACAGTAATCGAGACGAGACGTAAAAAACGCATGGATAATGATCTCGGCGTCTCTAGTGGACAAAATGGAGCGGATTTTAGCTATATTACGGAGATGAAAGAAGGCCGTTTTATCAACGCTTTTAATGTGTGACTCAAAGGAGAGAGTTGGGTCGAAGATAATACCCAGATTTTTTACCGAGTCACCTTGTTTTATTATTTGGTTGTCAAATGTTAAAGTTGTATTATTAAATACAGGTCGGTGTCTAGCAGGACCGATAATCAGCATTTCCGTTTTTTTGGCGTTAAGTTGCAAAAAGTTAGCGGACATCCATTGTTTAATTTCATTAAGACACGCTTCCAACTGACTACAGTCCGGCGTGTTGGTCAGCTTTAGGGGCATGTACATTTTAAAGTATTTATCGGCAGATAGTATCAGCAGACAGTTATTATCGGACATCTCTATTGCAGAGCCATTGCTATTATTATATAATAAGCATTTTTTTTTATGTTGTTAGATTTATTGATCGTTTAACATTGTGATTCCCCATAATAACCTTGCAATTTTCTGTTCAATATTTATTATGCATCCTAAATGTTGGGGATTTAGTTCCCGTATTATAGCCAAAATCCCCCTAACTAATGCCAAAGTAACATACCAAACCATAATTAAGATGTTACACCCCTACTTGCCATTCATGTTATATCATCAATAATTATACTTGCTTGTCGATTTTCAGATTCCGATAAGGACGAAACAAACTATTTCCCTCCCGTCAAAAGGGAGAGGACTTCATCATTCCCACCTTTACATTCTGGTAACACTTGTATGTTGATTTGCTGGCGTTACACTGACTTGCTCTGTATACTGAGTGCAAGCCTTGTTGACTACTTTGCAGCTCCCAAGAACAATATATTCATGCCCCCAAGTTTCTGCCAGTCTCCCACTGGGAACTCTGACTCTGAGCCAGGTGAGCTTTCCAGACAATTCTTGGATTTCAAAGACTCTTGAGGTGAAAGACACTTCCACAAATGCTGCATTAAGATGACAACAATGTAATACCTGCATGCTTTAATTGTGTGCTAATGTGATCGTCATTTTGTCTCTTTTGTGTCTTCTGTCTGGGTCACCGCCATGCTTCAAGACTTATTGTGTTGGCCACTAGAATTAAAATAAAGGCTCTCATTTTCACTAGACTTGAGAGGGATCTTATAAATGACTCTATAAGCGTTGCCAGGGCAACTGGCCGAGTGGCTCAGGAAGGAGCATCAGTTGTTGTTTAACACATGGATGTTTTGTCTTTCACCTTCTTTGGACATCGCCAGAGGAGAAGCCTGTCGGGTTCCGCCTAAAGCCGCCGACTCTCATACACGGACAGGCGCCCAGTTCAGGTTTGTACCCATTCCCGCCAAGCGGTACGGGTCATAAACAAACCCTGATCCGGCTTGCGTTTCTACCACAAGAACGGAAACCTCAGTCAGAGAACTCCAATCAGTGCATTTGTTCCTGTAGGCGTCCCGAGTCAGAAACCAAAAGAGCAGCAACGGAGCGTTCTCCGCCCCGCAGTTCTTCAAGCACCACCCTCAAAATCACACATAGAGTCTAGTATGTCTTTGTCTTTGATTCGTATCGCAAGTATGCTGCAACGTCGTTAACTGTTTCTTTTTTACCTTGATTTTTTTTTTTTTCTTTCTGTACATGCGTTTAGACTCCACTTGTGGAACTAATGGCGTGAAGCAGCAGTTGTCGGACGGCCCGCCATCCACCCAGTCCCTGTTCCTTAACAACACAGAGCACTCAGCCACCCCGACCAAGTCACTGGTAACTGGGAATGATCACAAGACCCCATTGCGTAATGCATGTCCAGGTTGGAAAAGGTAGACATTTGTTTGTTTCCTACCTGTCGATTTTAGCCACATGAAAACGAGGAAGATGATCCAAGTGGTAAAGATGAAGGAGACAGCGAGAAGGAGGGAGATGTAGCAAGTTCTTTTGTGTTTGGTCAAAACATCAAAGACAGAGCTAAGGTGAGTTACCAGCGGTCAAGGTTCTTCTTTTTCCAATCGTTGCTACTATATCTTTGTGTGTCAACTTCCTCAAACATGGATTTGTAAAGATGTGATGCCTGATTCATCTGTTTACTCTCCAGTTGGACCAGAACAGTACAGAAGAGAAGTCAAAGGACACTGTTCCACTGGACTTGGAAGGCACAAATTATTTCCTACAGTACATCTCTACCCCAAGGTAATATAACAGCTCTATTTTTGTATGGCCTCTTGCTTTTGATTTCTATTTCTTATCTATCTATCTATCCATCTATTCATCCGCTAAAACCGAATTGGCTACAAAGTAAACAAAAACAGAATGCTAGACGACAGCAAAGACTTACTGTGGATCAAAGACGGCGTCCACAAAGTACATCCGAACATCACATGACAATCAACAATGTCCCCACAAAGAAGGATAAAAACAACTGCAATATTATTGATTGCTAAAACAAAGTAGTTTTTCCAAATTTGTTTAACTCGAAAAATGTGCCTTGGCTCAAAAAAGGTTGAAAAACACTGCTCTAGACCACTTCCAAGCTGCTCCTCCAATGTGTAGGGAGGAAGAGGGTGTATGAATTTCCTGTAGTCCACCACCACCTTTTAATTCTTCTTTACATTGATGCAATTGTTGCTTTTGCACCAATCCACCGGATGTTCTAAATCTTTGTTGTACTCCTGACTCAGTGGTGTCTCTGATGCGTCCCACTACTGCTGTGTCATCGGCAAACGTCACAAAAAGACAGCTGTGGTGTTTAGCAGTGCAGTCATAGGTCAGTAGTGGGGAGATGAGAGGACTCAGCACACATGCATAGGGTAAGCCAGTGCTGAGAGTGATGGAAGAGGAGACAGTATTGTGGATCCTGACAGTCTGTGTGTGGTCTGTTGGTCAAGAAGTCCAGGACTCAGTTCCCCGATGATGAACTCAGCCTTAGCATGTCCAGATTCTTCAACAGGGTCTGTGGATTGATGGTGTTGAAGGCGGAAGTGAAGTAGGAGCAAAGCAGGCGGACATAGGAGCTTCGGCTTACGGGTTGGTGGGCCACTGATGAGATGGAATCATCAGTGAAGCAAGCAGTTGTTTGTCCAGGCATATTGGTGAAAGTCCAGAGTGACATTATGGAGGTCTTAAAGGGGAACTGCACTTCATTTGGAATTTTGCATTTGTCCAGGCGTATTGGTGAAAGTCCACAGTGACATTACTGGCGGTCTTAAAGGGGAACTGCACTTCATTTGGAATTTTGCCTATCGGTCACAATCATTATGAGAAACATGACGGATGTTTTTTTAAAATGCATTCTAAATATTAAATCAAAAGTCTGCTTATGGCAGAGCCTATGGTAGCTTTTCAATTCTGCCTGTAGCGCTCTTAAACACCCAAACACCTCTAATAGGGTTATATATACATTATGTAAGTATATATGTGGTTAGGGTTACAAGCACATTTATAGTATTTACTATTTATGTATTTTGATCATTTTAAGCATATGCAGTGCAGCGTTAGCTTTTTTTAAATCACTATTAATCACTGCAGACTTTGAGAGCCAACAAACATAAAACAACATTACTTACAATGCCTGGTCATTAGGATGCTGATTGCTAGGATGTTGATAGATTCCCATTTAGATGAAAAAGGTCTCATAATCCTCGCGAAGAAACGGGGTCGGGGGGCGGGGGGCAACAAGCGCTTTTTGTGTCGTCCTCACCAGTTCCAGGTCCTGAATAGCTCTCAAAGTGCCACAACTTGTCGGATTATATCACCAGCCATCTCCTTTTCAGGGGAAAGGCATGATTTATGATCTACAATAAACTTACAGGGAGCAGGGAAGCGAGGAAGCAGCAGACCACTCGATAAACATCGGCACACAGGAAGTGATTACGGTGCGTCTATAAATAGTTTCGGTTTTAGCGCTTATAATAACAATGTCACTAATACTTGGTTAATATTCAAGTCACATACTGTAAATTAAGTATTTTTGGTGCTTTTTGAATGATTATCGGATTTTATTTGCAAAATAGTAGAGCGGACTCTTATTTACGTTTATTTAATATTTTATAATGCATAGAAAAAAAAAATCCATCCGTCTTTCATAATGATTGTGAACGATAGGCACAATTCCCAAATAAGCGCAGTTCCCCTTTAATCTACCCCATCACCAGCTTCTCCAAGCACTTTGACTATCGGAGCGGGGGCTACTAGCTGGGATGCAACGGGGCTCGGTAGTCTGCATGCATGGTACAATACGCCTTTTGAACCGCCGTACTTGCGCATATGTGTTAGTGTGTGTGGTCTCAAGCGCGCCTGTTTAGGGTAGTGGAAATCAATCCAATCAATATTGTGCCTGTCCCCGTCGTAAATGGAACCCAGGAGAAAAAAAACGATTGTAGCAATCACTGGTATAGAAGTTGAAAGACGTTGCGAAGGAGCAGTGACTTACTTTAAATGCACCTTGCGAGTGGCCGCGTCTTACTGCTGGAACTGAAGTTGTGTTGCGTGGGGAAATTCTACCCCCAAGGGAGACTCGCAAGCAAGCACGGAATGTCTGTGAGTGAACTATTATTCTAGACAGGGAGAATAAACTTACCTACGAAGCTCAGGTCAAAAAAAAATTTAATTTTTCATTTGTAAGTATTTTAGAATCACACTTTGTATGCGTTTTCCCTGATTGAACTCCTCAGCCATAACATGTATCCATCCATCCATTTTCTGCCGCTTATTCCCGTTCGGGGTCGCGGGGGGCGCTGGCGCCTATCTCAGCTACAATCGGGCGGAAGGCGGGGTACACCCTGGACAAGTCGCCACCTCATCGCAGGGCCAACACAGATAGACAGACAACATTCACACTCACATTCACACACTAGGGCCAATTTAGTGTTGCCAATCAACCTATCCCCAGGTGCATGTCTTTGGAAGTGGGAGGAAGCCGGAGTACCCGGAGGGAACCCACGCATTCACGGGGAGAACATGCAAACTCCACACAGAAAGATCCCGAGCCTGGATTTGAACCCAGGACTGCAGGACCTTCGTATTGTGAGGCAGACGCACTAACCCCTCTGCCACCGTGAAGCCCGCCAGTTGTTTTTAGTACATACTGCCATAACATGTAGTATGTACTAAAAACAACTGCTGTGGTGTGGTCTGTAGTAAAGACACTTTTTGATGAAATATATTTCAACTGGTGTCTTATTGAAAATAAAATCATAAATGTCTTATTCCTGAAATGATCATTAAATGTGTTTTTTGTGTTGGAACATATTGTTTTACACTCCCTCAAAAACAAACTGCATTTTACTGTAATATCATTAAACATAAGCTATTTGAATTTTTAAAAATCCACAATTTGGGTCATTGCTTGCCACACCACTGCTGAGAAAAACTGGTGTATACAAGTAATCGAGGCATAAGAGGCAATTTGAAAGTGTTAAGTATTTGTCAATTTAAAAAACCATCACATTACACTACTGATACTTTGCTTACTACAGAATGCAGTTTGTGCGTACAAGAAACATGAAGAGAACTTTGAGATGGGAAAAAAGTTGTTTGTTACACTCAAAAAAAACCATACTGAAACAACCAAAAGCCATGGCCCAAAACCCAAGGTGAGGATCATATTGTGGGTTACCTGTACTGTTGCATACCTACTACTAGCCCATAGTCATTCAAACCTGTCACTGTGGAACTTTTTGGCGTAGCAATGATGGACGGTGTCTTCAAGCAGTTTGAAAAAGAGTATAGTTGAAGTGAGATGTTAAATGTCCATTAGCACCTCTGGCCCTCAGTACCCGGCCTGGGATATTGTCTTGGCCTGCAGGTTTGTGTGGGTTGATTCTTTTCTGTCTCCTCCTGACATTTGTTGGGGTTACGCTAAAGGGTGTGCCACCAAGCTGTGGTGTAAGTCTTGCTCTGGGGGTGTTGTTGCTAGAGTCATCAAAGCGGGCGTAGAACCGCTTAAAGGGGAACTGCACTTTGGAATTTTGCTTATCGTTCACAATCTTTATGCGAGACAAGACCAGGTTTTTAGTGTTTTTGCATTCTTACTCATAATAATTGGCTCGTTCAAGCTGGCTAGTAATGCAGCTAACAGAAGCTAGGGCTGGGCGATATGGCCTTTTTTAAATATCTTGATATTTTTAGGCCATGTAACGATACACGATTTATATCTCCATATTTTGCCTCAGCCTTGAATGAACACTTGATGAATATAATCACAGCATTATGATCTATGTGCCTACATTAAAACATTCTTGTTCATACTGCATTAATATACGCTCATTTTAAACTTTCTTGCAGAGAGGGAAATCACAACTAAGTCAATTGACCAAAACGGTATTTATTAAACAGTAATCAAGCCGTGGCACAAACATTCATGTCATTTCAAAACAGAAAGTGCAAGATTGTCAGAGACATTTTAAAACAAGCTGTAAGTTCAAGCTATAAGCTGAATGATGTCACCAATATGACATCCATCCATCCATCCATTTCCTACCGCTTATTCCCTTTCGGGGTCGCGGGGGGCGCTGGCGCCTATCTCAGCTACAATCGGGCGGAAGGCGGGGTACACCCTGGACAAGTCGCCACCTCATCGCAGGGCCACCAATATGACATATCAATGTTTATTTATTTTTATCAAAACAACACTAAATGAAAGTGTACTTTTTGTACAGAACGCCACTACAATAGTTTAAAACAAATAAAGTGCACTTTTGTGCATGATGTCACACAATATATTTCAATAACTGTCAAATAAAAATAAGCTGCATAATAGGTTCCTGCGGCTGTTATCAACTTCTGTTGTTGCCTTCTTTTTTTCATACGGTGTTGATGTGGAAATAGTTGCTTCTGCATTTTGTTGGTATGCCACCGAATGGAGATGTTGACATGCAGAGTTTCAAGCACTCTTCATTCTCTAGCGCAGGGGTAGGGAACCTATGGCTCTTTTGATGACTGCACCTGGCTCTCAGATAAATCTTAGCTGACATTGGTTAACACAATAAGTAATGAATAATTCCGATGGTAATCACAGTGTCAAAAATAACGTTCAAAATACAAAACATTCTCATGCATTTTCATCCATCCATCCGGTTTCTACCCCACCTGTTCAAGAAGTCGGATTAATGGTAAGAAGTATTGTATTTATTTTTGGTTAGCATCAGAATAACAATGTTACTAAAAAGAATAAGAGACTTATTATACTCTAAAAATGTTGGTCTTTCTTAAAAATGCGCCCATATAGTTGTATTCACTGTTAAAAAAAATAAAAATATGGCTGTCACGAAAATACTTTTAAAAATATTTGGCTTGTATGGCTCTCAGCCAAAAAGGTTCCCGACCCCTGCTCTAGCGGGTGACTTTTCAAATGATGCTACATTAGCAGTGCTGCTACTTTTTGTAGCAACGCTTTTGCCGCATAAATGTTGAACATATTCCTGCTTGAAGCCAAACCACCGCCGGACGATGGATCCCGTGCTGTTTTTCTTGGGAATTCATCTTCCTTCATTTGTTACAAAATTCGCACCTTTTCTCTCTTGTAATACAACCCGCACCTCAGCATTAGCATCAAAGCTAACCTTGCCATGTCGCTACCTGTCCGCTCGGCGGGAGCGTATGACGTTGCACACGTGACGTATGTAAGAAGGTGCGCTTTGTTTACAACTGTGAGAAGGAGAGACGAGAAAGAGTGGGAAACACATGTAGTGTAATGCTCGCAGCTAAAAACAACTGCGTGAGAACATAGAGTCAAATATCACAATATAGTCATTTTCTATATCGCACAGAGACAAACCCGCGATTTATCAAATCTATCGATATAACGCCCAGCCCTAGTTGTTACCCTTTTAGGCATCTAACAGGTAAGGGGCCCTTTGGACATTGTGCACCCTTTGTGTTGCATTTAGTAATGCACTTAATGCATTTCCTCTTGCTCCGACGGTCATTGAAGGTGAAGTCACTGGTTCTTTTCTTAATTGGAGACTTAAATCCTTTTAATACCGGTGTCTAGCTATCTTCTTGCTGCCCTGAGTGCTGATGCTTTTTCCACCCTGAAAGCAGCATTCCTAGCCTGCAGCAGTACTCTCACCCCTGCATTCAACCAGGGCTTCTGGTCCGGGCAGACGGAGATTGTTTTTGGTGTGGAGACATTATCAGCACAGTTTGAGATGAAACCCAGGAGAGATGAAGTGAATTCCTCCAGGTTTTTCTTTTCCATCTGCTTGTGCACTGAAAGCAGTCCTGGAGCACAGAGGCTACATTACTAGTCCACACAGTGACACCCCTCAATGTGGGTCTGGACCGTTTCACCAGACGACAGTAGGCTGGGGCCAACATGTCGTGCTGTAAACCCTGCCCAGAATGTCCCCTGAGCTCATTGTGAACAAACATAGCATTCATTGCGTAAGACTCCTTCTCTGTTTCAGAGGAAGATGTTTGTTGTGCTATTTCTTCCGCAAACGTTCTGCAAGGCGGGGGAAAAACATTGTGCTTCATCACATCCAACCTTGTCAGCCACCTGAAAGGCTAGTATTGCTACAACAAAGTTTTGAAAACCTACAATGATGCCTGCTGCAAAAGACGCTCTACCAACGAGGGTTTGTAAGCATAGACATCTTATAAGTAGACGCAGCATTGGCTGCTGTGACGCGAGAAATTCGGCCACCATCTTGAAGTGGTGATGAGCCGGCGAGCAGCCTAAACTGACAGTTGGCTGGTAGAAAACAAAGATGCCAGGCTGGTGTTCAGCGTTTTCCTGCTGAAATGAGCGGACTGTTGAAAATAGGAATAGGCGGATTACTTTTCACAAGTAAGATTTAACATTAACGTACTATTGGTTGTATTTTGTGGAAAGAATATTACTACAGAGTTGAGAAGGAGCAAAGATCTTCAATAGTACTGAAATCGTAGCCGGTAGCAAACAAGAGTATGACCATAATAGCTTGTCAATGAAATTAATTACATTTAAAAATGTCATATTTGAGTAACATAACGTTGAAATAAAGATTATAAAAGCCAACAGAGGTAAAATTTAGGACCGCAGTCGAAATTATGTAGGGGGGGCGGTAATATAGGTTAGCTAACTAGACAATCAGATGGACAATGGCTATACAGTATTATACAAGTCTAAATTTAGTCTAGCTTTCCGACCCAATTTTTTTGTAGGATATACGCATGTGTATATAACCTAATCATATTGTTTCTTGAACTTAAAAATAGCTGTTTTTTTCCCCCTTTTCTGAGATTATATTCCAAGTTTTGATCTGGGACGTCTGGTCACTTATAGCAGTGTTTCTTAAATGGGGGTACACGTACCCTTGGGGGTACTTGAAGGTATGCCTAGCGGTAAGTGAGATTTTTAAAAAATATTCTAAAAATAGCAACAATTCAAAAATCCTTTATAAATATATTTATAGAATAATTCTTCAACAAAATATGAATGTAAATTCATAAACTGTGAAAAAAAATGCAACAATGCAATATTCAGTGTTGACAGCTAGATTTTTTGTTGACATGTTCCATAAATCTGACGGCGTGGCACAGTGGGAGAGTGGCCGTGCGCAACCTGAGGGTCCCTGGTTCAAATCCCACCTCGTTCCAACCTCGTCACATCCGTTGTGTCCTGAGCAAGACACTTCACCCTTGCTCCTGATGGGTGCTGGTTGGCGCCTTGCATGGCAGCTCCCTCCATCAGTGTGTGAATGTGTGTGTGAATGGGTAAATGTGGAAGTAGTGTCAAAGCGCTTTGAGTACCTTGAAGGTAGAAAAGCGCTATACAAGTACAACCCATTTATTTATTTATTTATATTTGAGTAACATAAAGTTGAAATAAAGATAAAGATTGTAAAAGCCAACAGAGGTAAAATTTAGGACCACAGTCCAAATTATGTAGGGGGGGCGGTAATATAGGTTAGCTAACTAGACAATCAGATGGACAATGGCTATACAGTATTATACAAGTCTAAATTTAGTCTGGCTTTCCGCCCCAATTTTTTTGTAGGATATACGCATGTGTATATAACCTAATCATATTGTTTCTTGAACTTAAAAATAGCTGTTTTTTTCCCCCTTTTCTGAGATTATATTCCCAGTTTTGATCTGGGACGTCTGGTCACTTATAGCAGTGTTTCTCAAATGGGGGTACACGTACCCTTGGGGGTACTTGAAGGTATGCCTAGCGGTAAGTGAGATTTTTAAAAAATATTCTAAAAATAGCAACAATTCAAAAATCCTTTATAAATATATTTATTGACTAATTCTTCAACAAAATATGAATGTAAGTTCATAAACTGAAAAGAAATGCAACAATGCAATATTCAGTGTTGACAGCTAGATTTTTTGTGGACATGTTCCATAAATATTGATGTTAAAGATTTATTTTTTTGTGAAGAAATGTTCAGAACTAAGTTCATGAATCCAGATGGATCTCTTTTGCAACCCCCAAAGAGGGCACTTTAAGTTGATGATTACTTCTATGTGTATAAATCTTTATTTATAATTGAATCACTTGTTTATTTTTCAACACGTTTTTAGTTATTTTTATATCTTTTTTTCCAAATAGTTCAAGAAAGACCACTACAAATGAGCAATATTTTGCACTGTTACACAACTCAATAAATCAGAAACTGATGATATAGTGCTGTATTTTACTTCATCATCTCTTTTTTTTCAACCAAAAATGTTTTTATCTGATTAGGGGGTACTTGAATTAAAAAAAATGTTCACAGGGGGTACGTCACTGAAAAAAGGTTGAGAACCACTGACTTATAGCATATAAGAATATTTTATTACTGTTAAGCAAACGATGAATAATAAAACACGTCAAAACATGTGTCCTTTATCATAGTTACACGTAGAACAAAAAAAACGCGTGAAAATCAGTGGTATTCAGTTAGGTAAGACGAATTAAATGTGCTGACAGTTCATTGCTCCTGCCAAATGTATTGCACTGAGTGAAGCGGATCACCCCGCGTCTCCTCAACGCCAGTCGGCAGTAGCGCTCGATGCTGCATCTACTTATAAGATGTATATGTTGTGAAGTGGTAAAAGTTAGCCAGAGAGAACACGTGGGCTAAAGCGATCTGTGAGTTCATTATGGATATAATGGCGCTGAGCAACCAGCTTTTTACTATTGTCAAAAATGCTGTCTTTGGTCAGGAACAGTTTGTTAAATCCATCAATGTTTAAGTCCTTTTTACCTCCCAGATGTGCAAAAACTACACTTTGATTGATTAATTGATTGAAACTTTTATTAGTAGATTGCACAGTACAGTACATATTCCGTACAATTGACCACTAAATGGTAAAACCCGAATAAGTTTTTCAACTTGTTTAAGTCAGGGTCCACGTTAATCAATTCATGGTAAATCACTTAAATCTGCATTTAAAAATAATGAAAATCATTCGTATCGGTCCTAACAAGCTAGAAGTTATCTGTATCTGCTTGGAAAAAACAAAACATTATGCATTCTTTTTCATTTGTTTCTTCCTATTCTGTCTTCCCAGTTCAAAAAATGCCACAAACAGTACAGACGGTGGGGCGAAATTTGTTTTTGGGCAGAACATGTCTGAACGCGTTTTGGTGAGTGTGGACATCTCTTTTATTGCCTAGTTTGCTACGTTGGACCATGATCCCGCGTTACAGCAAATTCCCATGTCTCTGTGCCGTTCTCTCTCTCCCACAGAGTCCTCCCAAGGGCGAGACCTCCAGCGAAGACAGTAAAGACATATTAGCCGCCCCCGCTTCAGAAACCCCTTCGCAAGAGAGCGCCCCGGAGAAGGGTAACCACGCGGAAAATATGCCTTTCATAAGGGACAATTTATGTCTTAGCTTGAAGATGAGAGCTTCAACATGAAGAGTTGGTCAGCAAAGTACATGTGAAAAACGAAGACTCAATGACTGTCCCTTGAGGGGTAGTTAAAATTTACAAACAGCGTCAAGGGAATCTGTCCTGCAACCAGTCCAAATTTCCATGTCTTCTGCTGCTGTCCTCAAGCCAAGACATACTGTTCCCCTATAGCGTACACCTAAGGCTGCTTTCACACTCACACAATAGCTTACATGTGAACTTTGCCACTGAGCGGTGTGTAACAGCTGTTAAAAGGATCCACTGCAAGAACTGACTTTTCTGCACTCTCGCTCTTCAGTAAACAGCGTGTTGGAGTCTTTGGAGGAGTCTGCAGCAGCTTACACCAAAGCCACAGCCAAGAAGTGCATCTTAGAAGAAGTGGAAGTAAAAACAGGAGAAGAATCGGAAAGCAACGTTTTACAGGTACTGTGGCACGGGGGTTAGTGCATGTGCCTCACAATACGAAGGTCCTGAGTAGTCCTGGGTTCAATCCCGGGCTCGGGATCTTTCTGTGTGGAGTTTGCATGTTCTCCCCGTGACTGCGTGGGTTCCCTCCGGGTACTCCGGCTTCCTCCCACCGCCAAAAACATGCACCCGGGGATAGGTTGATTGGCAACACTGAATGGGCTCTCGTGTGTGAATGTGAGTTTGAATGTTGTCTTTCTGTGTTGGCCCTGTGATGAGGTGGCGACTTGTCCAGGGTGTACCCCGCCTTCCGCCCGAATGCAGCTGAGAAAGGCTCTAGCACCCCCCGCGATCCCTAACGGGACAAGCGGTAGAACATGGATGGATGGATGGATGTAGAGTGTTTGTTCATAGTTTAGAGGCCGACAAAAGATGTAAACAGAAACATTCCTTTTGTCTTTTGCTTCAGATGCAATGTAAGCTGTACGTCTTTGAGAAGACCGCCCAGTCGTGGATAGAGAGAGGTCGGGGTCTGCTAAGGCTCAACGACATGGCATCGACGGAAGACGGCATGCTACAGTCGCGTCTAGGTAAAGGTCGCACAATCATTCATGGCATTTTTCAAGACTTTTGCTTCAACACAATCCTCACGAGACTCTAAAATGCATACTTACACTGTTGGTGGTTCAACCCTTTTTCTTCCTTTTGCCTCCATCAGTGATGAGAACGCAGGGCAGCCTCCGGTTGATCCTCAACACTAAGCTATGGCCACAGATGCAGGTGGACAAGGCCAGCGACAAAAGCGTACGGATCACTGCCATGGACACGGAGGACCAGGGGGTCAAGGTCTTTCTAATAGTGGTATGTTTTACTAAACACTTACCGGCTTTGCAGCTACCCAAGTCGTACTAAAACATCTTGACAGTAGGGCTGGGCGGCCTTTTTTTAATATCTCAATATTTTTAGGCCATATTGAGATACACGATATATATCTCGATATTTTGCCTTAACCTTGAATGAACACTTGATGCATATAATCACAGCAGTATGATGATTCTATGTGTCTACATTAAAACATTCTTCTTCATACTGCATTAATATATGCTACTTTTAAACTTTCATCCAGAGAAGGAAATCACAACTAAGTCAATTGACCAAAACTGTATTTATTAAACAGTTATTAAGCAGTGGCACAAACATTCATGTCATTTCCAAAACAGAAAGAGCAAGATTATCAGACATTTTAAAACAAGCAATGAGTGCACTTTTGTGCATGATGTCACTAAGGTGACACATCAAAACAACACTAAATTAAAGTGCACTTTTTGTACAGAACGCCACTACAATGGTTTGAAACAAATAAAGTGCACTTTTGTGCATGATGTCACACAAGAATGTTTCAATAAGTCCATCCATCCATCCATTTTCTGCCGCTTATTCCCTTTTGGGGTCGCGGGGGGGCGCTGGCGCCTATCTCAGCTACAATCGGGCGGAAGGCAGGGTACACCCTGGACAAGTCGCCACCTCATCACAGGGCCAACACAGATAGACAGACAACACTCACATTCACACACTAGGGCCAATTTAGTGTTGCCAATCAACCTATCCCCAGGTGCATGTCTTTGGAAGTGGGAGGAAGCCGGAGTATCCGGAGGGAACCCACGCATTCACGGGGAGAACATGCAAACTCCACACAGAAAGATCCCGAGCCTAAGTGTCAAATAAAAATGACGTGCATAATAGGAAATCAAATAGTGTTTGTCCTTCGCTATGCGGTAGGTTACTGCGGATATTATCTCCTTTTCTTGTTGACTACCGTATTTTTCGGATTATAAATCGCAGTTTTTTTCATAGTTTGGCCGGGGGTGCGACTTGTGTGGAATTATTAACACATTACCGTAAAATATTAAATATTATTTATCTCATTCGCGGAAGAGACGAAGAAAATGTCAGCAATCATCACACACACGTCAGCTATTGTCATACACACGTCAACCAATAAGAATTGGGCGGCGGAGGGTCATGGGATGCTAACTGCTATATGCTACTGCCGAAGCTATTAAAGTGAATCATTTCTACGTTGGCGGTAATTTATAAAAACTGAGAAGGGCTGAACAAAAATGGAAATTAAAAAGAAATCATGTACTGCAGATTACAAGCTGGACGTAGTGAAATATGCAGCAGAAAACAAGAGGAAGCGGCGCATACCTTTGGAGTTGGCAGAGTTGTTTAGAAGCGACATCAAGGAAGAAGATTTCATGGGATTTATGGATTAGGAGTGACAGATTGTTTGGTAAAGGTATAGCATGTTCTATATGTTATAGTTATTTGAATGACTCTTACCATAATGTTAGGTTAACATAGCAGGCACCTTCTCAGTTGGTTATTTATGCATCATATAACGTACACTTATTCAGCCTGTTGTTCACTATTCTTTATTTATTTTAAATTGCCTTTCAAATGTCTATTCTTGGTGTTGGATTTTACCAAATAAATTTCCCCCAAAAATGCGACTTATACTCCAGTGCGACGTATATATGTTTTTTTCCTTCTTTATTTTGCATTTTCGGCTGGTGCGACAAATGCTCCGGAGTGACTTATAATCCGAACAATACGGTAGTTTTTTCACACGGTGTTGATCTGGAAATGTTTGCCTCTGCATTTTGATGGTGTGGGCGTGTGGCACCAAATGGAGATGTTGAAATGCGGAGTAAGCACTCTTCATTCTCTAGCAGGTGACTTTTCAAATGCTACATATTAGCAGTAATGCTACTTTTTGTAGCAACACTTTTGCCCCACTCTTGACAAATCATGGTTGTCTGTTCGACATATTCCCACTTGAAGCCAAACCACCGCCAGACGATGGACCCCCTGTTGTTTTTCTCTGGAATTAATTCTTCCTTCATTTGTTAAAATATTTGCGCCTTCTTTCTCTCGTATTACCACTCGCATGGCTCCGCTAGCATCACAGCTAATGTTACCCATGCTGCTACCTCTCTGCTCCGCGAGGGCGTATACGTATGTGATGTATGACATGACGGTATGTGACGTATGTAAGAAGGTGGGCTTGCTGTCTGTGAGGAGACACAATAAGGAGTGGGAAGGGCCTGTAGTGTAAGGCCAGCAGCTAAAAGCAACTGCGTGAGAACGTATACCCGAATATCACGATATAGTCATTTTCTATATCGCACAGAGACAAACCCGTGATATATCGCCCAGCCCTACTTGACAGGTTTTTGAGCGCTGTGTGTAATGTTCTCTATCCTCAATGAAACATCAAAGTTTTGGGCTTACTTTTCTAGTATAATTTATTTAACAGGCGTCAAATTGTAATCAACACGTATCTCTTATATGCGACTGCCATTTACTGGTCACACCTATCCTTATACCTAATTAAATTGTTTGGAGGTCGGTGAGCACAATCAGATTTGAATCCATATATTAGGCGCACTGTCGATTTTTGAAATTAAAAATTCTAAGTATGACATTTAGTTCAAAAATTACGGTACTCATGTTTTGTGGACAGAGATGAATTTTACTAGGGACAGGATAAAGGATTTACTAGTAGTTGTAATCATCATATACAGTACATTTCTGAGGTTTTTTACCAAACTAATATCAGAATATCAATAAAAAAATCACACACCTAAGAGAAGCCGTTATTGCTTCAGATACAGTATCTCTAAAAGGGAAACTGCACTTTTTTGGGAATTTTGCCTATCGTTCACAATCATTATGAAAAACATGACGACGGATGTTTTATTTAATGCGTTCTAAATATTAAATAGATTTGATCAAAAGTCTGCTTACAATGGAGCTTATGGGTGCCTGAATTAGGGTTTAATGTACATGATGCAACTTTACATGTAATGTAGTATCAGGCAACTTTTATGGACAGAATTTCTAGGCGCAGTCAAGGCGTTGAGGGGTTCCGGTGTGGTGACCGCGGGATTAGGTCTCTGCTTTTTGCAGATGATGTGGTCCTGATGGCTTCATCTGACCGGGATCTTCAGCTCTCACTGGATCGGTTTGAAGCGACCGGAATGAGAATCAGCACCTCCAAGTCCGAGTCCATGGTTCTCACCCGGAAAAGGGTAGAATGCCACCTCCGGGTTGGGGAGGAAACCCTGCCCCAAGTGGAGGAGTTCAAGTACATCAGAGTCTTGTTCACGAGTGGGGGAAGAGTGGATCGTGAGATCGACAGGCGGATCGGTGCGGCGTATTCAGTAATGCGGACGTTGTACCGATCCGTTGTGGTGAAGAAGGAGCTGAGCCGGAAGGCAAAGCTCTCAATTTACCGGTCGATCTACGTTCCCATCCTCACCTATGGTCATGAGCTTTGGGTCATGACCGAAAGGATAAGATCACGGGTACAAGCGGCCGAAATGAGTTTCCTCCACCGTGTGGCGGGTCTCTCCCTTAGAGATAGGGTGAGAAGCTCTGCCATCCGGGAGGAGCTCAAAGTAAAGCCGCTGCTCCTTCACATCGAGAGGAGCCAGATGAGGTGGTTCGGGCATCTGGTCAGGATGCCACCCGAACGCCTCCCTAGGGAGGTGTTTAGGGCACGTCCAACCGGTAGGAGGCCACGGGGAAGACCCAGGACACGTTGGGAAGATTATGTCTCCCGGCTGGCCTGGGAACGCCTCGGGATCCCCCGGGAAGAGCTAGACGAAGTGGCTGGGGAGAGGGAAGTCTGGGTTTCCCTGCTTAGGCTGTTGCCCCCGCGACCCGACCTCGGATAAGCGGAAGAGGATGGATGGATGGATAGTATCAGGCACATTTATAATCACATTTAATAAGTATGTATTTTGATAATTTTAAGCATACGCGGCGCATCAATTTCAGAAATGCATGCTTTTTTAAAATCACTTATCCCTGCTAACTGCAGACTTTTGAAGCCATCAAACATAATAAAACAAGACTTATTGTGCAAGGTCTGTTGTCATTAGAATGCCAACTGCTGGGATGTTCATATATTCCCATTTAGGTGGTTCCTGGTTCGATCCCCGGTTTCCACCATCCTAGTTAGTTCCGTTGTGTTTTTGGGCAAGACACGTCATCCTTGCTCCTGATGGGTCTCGGTTAGGGTCTAGCATGGCAGCTCCCGCTATCAGTCTGTGAATGGGTGAATGTGGAAATAGGGTCAAAGCGCTTTGAGTACCTTGAAATTAGAAAAGTGCTATACAAGTATAACCCATTTACCACTTTAGTCATAATATTGGCAGTTAAAAAAACGTATCTGTGAGTTGAGCACCAATCTTCTCATTGTTTGATATTGCCATTAATGTCATAAGAGGTGGAAAAGTGTATTATAGCTGCAGCCCACACAGATCACAGCTGAAAAACATAGTTTTGGGCTCTAGAGGGCGCTCACTGCTTAATAATGGGCCTATGGTAAAGAAACACTGTTCTAGCACATATGTTTTGTTTTAAACCATTCCATTGTAGCCCTGGCTTTATGTTTAGAGGCATTGTCCTACTGTTAGGTGAACCCCCACCCAAGTGTCAAGTCTTTGGCAGACACCAACAGGTTTTCTTCCAAGATTGCCCTTTATTTGGTTCCATCCATCTGTGCATCAACTCTGACTGTCTTCCCTGTCCATGCTCAAGAGAAGCACCCCCAGAGCAAGATGCTGCCACCACCGAAATCTGACAGTGGGAATAGTGTGTGCAGAGCCATGTGCAGTGTTGGTTCTCTTTTAGCCTTTTGGATAACATTAAATTTTGGTCTGGTCTGACACAGCACATTTTTCCACATGTTTGCTCTGTCCACAACATGTCTTCTGGCAAACTTTGCTCTTTTTTTTAAACAATGGTTTTGTTCTGGTCAGTTTTCCATAAAGACAACAATTGTGCAGTGCATGACTAATTATTGTCCTGTGGACAAATTTCCCCCACCTGAGCTGCCGATCTCTGCAGTTGGTCTAGAGTCACCATGTGCCTCTTGGCTCTATCTCTGATCAGTGCTCTTTTTTTTTTTCGACCTGTAAGTTTAGCTGTACGGCCTTTGTCTTTGTAGGTTTACAGTTGTGCCATACTCCTTCTATTTCTGGATGAGGAATTGAACAGTGCTCTTGGGAAATCTTTTTATAGCCTAAGCCTGCTTTAAACGTCTCCACAACTTTATCCCTGACCTGTCCGGTGTGTTCCTAGGATGTATATATTCTGTTTGCGGCTCTTTTCTCAAAGCTGCTGTATTTGTACTGAAATACGATTACACACAGGTGGACAGTATTAAGTCAGTAGGCAATTTGTGAAGGGCAATTGGTTGCACTCAGAGAATAAAGGACTGCATACTTTTCCACACCACACTTATTTGTATAATATGTTTTGAATCATGTATTGTGTTCTTTCAAATTCACAATTCTATACCAATTTGTGTTGGTCTGTCACATGTAAATCCAACAAAACCAATTTTTTTGTGGTTGTAATGTGCGCAAATACAAACCCCGTTTCCATGAGTTGGGAAATTGTGTTGGATGTAAATATAAACGGAATACAGTGATTTGCAAATCCTTTTCAACTCATATTCAATTGAATGCACTACAAAGAAGATATTTGATGTTCAAACTCATAAACTGTGTTTTTTTTTTGCAAATGATAATTAACTTAGAATTTCATGGCTGCAACACGGGCCAAAGTAGTTGGGAAAGGGCATGTTCACCACTGTGTTACATCACCTTTTCTTTTAACAACACTCAATAAACGTTCGGGAACTGAGGAAACTAAATGTTGAAGCTTTGAAAGTGGAATTATTTTTCATTTTTGTGTTTATTTAGAGCTTTAGTTGTTCAACAGTCTGGGGTCCGCTGTTCTTATTTTACGCTTCATAACGCACCACACATTTTTGATGGGCGACAGGTCTGGACTGCAGGCGGGCCAGGAAAGTACCCGCACTCTTTTATTATGAAACCACGCTGTTGTAACACGTGGCTTGGCATTGTTTTGCTGAATTAAGCAAGGGCGTCCATGATAACGTTGCTTGGATAATAACATATGTTGCTCCAAAACCTGTATGTACCATTCGGCATTAATGGTGCCTTCACAGATGTGTAAGTTACCCATGCCTTGGGCACTAATGCACCCCCATACCATCACAGATGCTGGCTTTTGAACTTTGCGCCTATAACAATCCGGATGGTTATTTTCCTCTTTGTTCCGGAGGACACCACGGCCACAGTTTCCAAATATAATTTGAAATGTGGACTCGTCAGACCACAGAACACTTTTCCACTTTGCATCACTTCATCTAAGATGAGCTCAAGCCCAGCGAAGCCAGCGGCGTTCCTTGGTGTTGATGATAAATGGGTTTTGCTTTGCATAACAGAGTTTTAACTCACACTTACAGATGTAGCAACCAACTGTAGTTACTGACAGTGGTTTTATGAAGTGTTCCTGAGCCCATGTGGTGATATCCTTTACACACTGTCGGTTTTTGATGCAGTACCGCCTGAGGGATCAAAAGCCCGTAATATCATCGCTTACGTGCAGTGATTTCTCCAGATTCTCTGAACCTTTTGATGATTTTACGGACCGTAGATGGTAAAATCCCTAAATTCCTTGCAATAGCTCGTTGAGAAATGTTGTTCTAAAACTGTTTGACAATTTGCTTACAAATTGGTGACCCTCGCCCCATCCTTGTTTGTGAATTACTTAGCATTTCACGGAAGCTGCTTTTCGACCCAATCATGGCACCCACCTGTTCCCAATTAGCCTGCACACCTGTGGGATGTTCCAAATAAGTGTTTGATGAGTATTTCTCAACTTTGTCAGTATTTATTGCCACCTTTCCCAACTTCTTTGGCACATGTTGCTGGCATCAACTTCAAAAGTTAATGATTATTTGCAAAAAAAAAATGTTTTATCAATTTGAACATCAAATATGTTGTCTTTGTAGCATATTGATAATGAATTGCAAATCATTGTATTCCGTTTATGTTTACATCTAACACAATTTCCCAACTCATATGGAAACGGGGTTTGAACAGTGCAAGCCACTGTATTTGTATAATGGTGGTGGTCGGTACTGTTTGTAAAATGTTTCTATATCACTTAAGTACATTTTATGTGTATGAAAAGTGCTGTAAAATCAAGTGTGATTTTGGTTTTAAAAAATGATAAATCGCATGAATGTCCTGAATTAACTGAATTGGTTGGTGTTGAAATTGTTTTAATCAGTCATTAAATGTTGAAGTATTGCATTTTTTTTATTGAGCAATTGTATTACGGAATTCGTGGAAATTCAGGAAAAGCGGGAATTTTGCTAGTTTATAAATTAACTTGTTTTCTCCTGAAGAAGAGGAATGTTTTGAAGAAACGGTTGAAAAATATGAAAGGAGTAGATGAACGAAAAAAGGTTGGAACTAGGGTTGGGAAAAATGGGAATTCCTGGAAATATGATGAATGTGGAAAAATTGTTGTTTGAATATCTAGGATAAGTTGAATGTTTGAATCGGTTGAAAAATGGGGGCATTATTTTTGATTGGGGAAAATGTCGCTGATAACTGAGAATTTTGGGGAAATCCGGGAGAGCACACAATTCCTGAACAAGCTGTATATGTTGAAGTTTCAATGGTATGAATTGAATGAAAAAGTTGGGAATTGTGGAACTTTGAAAAATGTCCCATTCATTTCAATGAAAATTTCCTGAAAATTTGGAAATATCGGGAAAAGCGGGAATTTTTTTCATTGGTAAAAAAAAAAAAAATGTGATTGTTCTGAATAAGGTGAAATGGTTGGTGTTGGATTTTTTTTCAAATTGGTGAAGAGGTGTTGAGGTAGTAATTTTAACTGTTGAAGTAGTAGTTTTATTTGAGAAATGGTATTGTAGCATTCCTAAAGTTTTTGGAAAACTGGGCATTTTTCCAGTTCCAAAAACAACTTTGTTTTTGAGGAATGTTGTGACGGTGAAACTGTTGAAATGGGTTGAAAAATATGGATGGAGTAGTCGAAAGAAAAAAGGGTGACAATAGGGTAGAAAAACTGTGAATTCCGGCCTTCTTTTCTGTATCGGTTGATATATATATTTTTTTTAAAACCACAACAGAAATACATCTGCAGTACAATAAATACACATGATACTAGTATTTATATTTAGTATTAAAAGATGTGACATAGAGTAGGTTACTTGTACTGAAAGAACCAGTGCTGTGAGCATCCACACCAGAGACCATTGTGTAGGAGCACAAAACTTCATCGCCATACCAAACTGAAACATTAACATTATTAGTAATATTGACATAAACTAACTTTTCCCAGGGTTTGTTTTAGCAGACCACTTTGTTTCACAAGCTTCACTTCCCTGGAATCTCGGTGTACATTTAAGAGTGCACAGGTGTGGACAATATTGGAGACAGACGCATTTGCCTCACCCAAAAAGTACACCTCAGAGGAGAAAAATATTTTATGTTGCTTTCTTTTTGGAAGCGCAACACATTGTTGTCACTCGTCACTCCCTCACTCAACTGCTGTGTCTTTGAGTGTTGAGGAGAAGAAATATGTACAGAGAACTTTGCCACAACTTGTTTATAACTTCTTTCCGTATATTTTGTAGGACAGTCTCTCGACCAATTTTTATTGCTAACTTTGTCAGCGTTCCCAATAACATAAACACTACCTAAAAAGGAGAGATGTCCGATAATAACGGACTGCCGATGCCTCAAGCGGAGCATAACATCAAGAGTGTGTTGTTGCCGGTGCTGTAGCCTGGCTAACAAGCCAGCTCGCTCTGTGACTGACTAACAACATGGTTTGGGATTATTTTAAAGTGTCTCTGATGGATTAAAAAACTGGCGATTTGCAATGACTGCAGAAAGTTAGTTTTGCGAGGAGGAACCAAAATGTCTTCCTTTTAATACGAGCAATTTGATTTCCCACCTCTTCAACAATCATAAGGAGATACACGATGAATACAAGCGGAAGATGGGTGAAAATCAAATGCATCCATTGGGGCATCACAACAAAATTAGGCATAATAATTTGTTAATTCCACGACTGTATATATCGGTAATTAATAGTTAGACTATATCGGCCAAAAAGCCATTATCGGACATTTTCATACCAAAAATCCTTTGTCATCTCATTGAATTTAACACAGGCTGTGAAGTGATAGCACGCAAAGTTGTCACTAAAGCATAAAGATTGTGTATGATATGTGAGCGGTGTCACTCCTATTTAGTTTTGTTGGCCAATTTCTTGCAGTTAGCCACATTTTTGGAGAGGAACAGAGCTTGTTTATTAGACTTTATTTGCCAAACTGTTGTGTGTTTTAAATTGATAATAACAAGTAAACATTTTTTTTTTTTACATTATTTGTGAGGTTTTTAACGTCCGTAAGTTATTACTTTAAAAAGCAGTTCATTTGACATAGCATTTTGTAAATGTTTTGTTACTCCTACAGTAGGGAAGAGGTTCAGATAACCCCATTCCTGGGTGAATATTGTGAGAGATGGGTGGGGGGTAATTTTGTAATGCAGTCTGTTGAAAATGATGGAAGTGCCACTCTAAATAACAGCTGACGCTGTGGTCAAAGTTGCAATTGCCTCAAGACATTGTAAAATTTAACACTCTACCATCTGGCGGCTTAAGTGGATAACGCACCTCACAATTTGTCACGTTTCATGTGTCAGGTAAACTGTGACAAATGGGGCCATATAAATTTCCTTCCTGCTTTATACAACACTTTTTTACAGTATGTTTCACACTATAAACAAAATGTGTATTTAATGGCACCATAAAAAAAGGATAAAAAATGGGGGTGAAAGAGCTAAAGGCATCATGTAATGATAAAAAGCTGATACGGTAATACTAATAATGAACAAAACCACAATTATTTGTATTTAAAAGTATGGATGGATGTTTATGTAGCCTTTTTTATTAAACTTTTTTTTTTTTATTACATAATTGCATCGCATTCAACCCCCCCAACACTGTTTTACCTGACATATTGAATAATCG
The DNA here is from genome assembly GCF_033978795.1 of Nerophis ophidion. Taxonomy (NCBI): domain Eukaryota; kingdom Metazoa; phylum Chordata; class Actinopteri; order Syngnathiformes; family Syngnathidae; genus Nerophis; species Nerophis ophidion. Next base: position 45,661,825 of record NC_084624.1, read on the forward strand.
TGATTAAGAATCGGGATTTCTATATTGTTAAAAAAAATAATTGTGTTTTCAATATTGATAAAACATAATTGTGATTGTTATTTTGGCCATAATCGTACAGCCCTCGTCTCACCTATAAGCTACATGAAGGATCCCAGAATTTGTTTTATTAAAATATTTGCCATATTTAGAAATCAGATTTTTCATAGCAATCATACCGTTTAAGAAATAATTGATGTAATAATAATTGTGTTACAAATTGAAGTGAACTTATGTGTTAGTATTTGCTATGAAGTAGAAAAGGGGCAGGATTAGATATGCTTTGCTTCTTCCTACTTATTTTTTTCATGTTGTAAAGAGAAATGAAAATACGTAAAATATGTGATGCATCATATTAGACTGTACACATATTCAAAATAAACTTCAACCTACAAACCAACCAACCACAGGTATTCCCCTAGATTGCCAACATCTGATGCTGTTTTCACCGGGGATCAAATTATTTTTTTCGGCGGTCAAATTTTCGGTGTATCGCTAGTATATAATTTTCGATATTACATTTTAAAACATATATCGGCCAATAATATCGGCAGTCCGATATTATTGGACATCTCTAGTAATAAAAATAGAATAGACCGATTTATTGTCATCAAACAAGAGAGCATCACATGAATATAGCGGACTCTGCTGTTAGGCGCAGTTAAAATACAATATAATCACAAAATAGCATGTTAAATATCGTATTTTCCGCTCTATAAGGCGCACCAGGTTATAAGGCGCACTTTCATTGAATGGCTTATTTTAATATTTTGTTCATATATAAGGCGCACCGCATTATAAGGCGCATAGAATAGATGCTACAGTAGAGGCTGGGGTTACGTTATGCATCCTTTAGATGGAGCTGCGCTAAAAGGAATGTCAACAAAACAGTCAGATCGATCAGTCAAACTTTATTAATAGATTACAAACCAGCGTTCTGACAACTCTGTTCACTCCCAAAATGAATAAACAGCTGTTATACTATTTTCCCCGATTCAATAAACGTAAAAAACATTCTGATACTGTTATGGTAAATCAAACGTTAGTGCGATCACAATATAGTAACACTCGAAATAGTGCAAAGCAATAATATATCAATAACTCAACGTTGCTCAAACGATAATGTCACACAACACAACACACAAAATAAAAATGTGAAGCTTACTTTATTAAGTTATTCCTCGTCCACGAATCCCTCAAATTCTTCTTCAGTGTTCGAATCAAAAAGTTGGGCGAAAATGATGGAAGTGCAGTCTCGTCGGAGCTTGCTGCGGGGTCGTTCTCCCAGGAAGGCAGACGGACTACTCGGGACATGGCATTTAGGTAAAAACATGATTTAATTTTAACAAAAAAAATATACAAACAAAAATCGCTCACAGCGGAGGCACAACTTGGGCTAAAGAAAAAAGCTAACGCATAAACAGACTAAGAACATAAATAAAAAAAACTTACTTGGCATGGCATGAAGCACGAAACTATGGCACGGCATGAAACAAGTCAGCACAGGGCGACTGACTGGCAAAGACGAGCTTAAATTCTGCCTCTGATTAGTGCTCGGGAAGCAGGTGAGCGGGCATTTTGTCTACCAGAGACAGGTGGACAAAATGAGTAACCAAGGAAACCAGACAAGGGAGTAGAAAAAAACTGGAACTTAAAGAGTCCAAAAGACAAACAGCACATGGCCAAACAAAAACATGATCAACAGACATGACATTTTATTTATTATTGGTTAGCTTCAGAATAACAATGTTATTAAAAAGAATAAGAGACTTATTATACTCTAAAAATGTTGGTCTTACTTAAAAATGCACGCATTTAGTTGTATTCAGTGTTAAAAAATATGATATGGCTCTCACGGAAATACATTTTGAAATATTTGGCTTTCATGGCTCTCTCAGCCAAAAAGGTTCCCGACCTCTGCTGTATACCCAACCCTACATATAAGGCTCCCCGGATTATAAGGCGCACTGTCAGCTTTTGCGAAAATTTTAGGTTTTTAGGTGCGCCTTATAGTGCGTAAAATACGGTACATGTATACCAACAAGAGAAGCAGTGATACAGGGAAAAACACAAGTTCAACGTTTAAAGTTAGTACGTGTCATCTGTATCGGTCAATATCACTCATGGTTGGTCGGAATTGGCAGCATAAAACCTTTATTGGCGCACCCTTACTCAAAATGTATACTTACTAAATGGTAAACTGCCATTTGGAATACTCGTTATACCAGATGTGTAAGTAAAAGCCATCCCTGTCTGTGGTCCTCAGGGTAGCTCTAAAGACATTGGTCAGCTGGCGGCCGCATTGCATTACCGGATTGTGGCCCTCAAGAGCCGGGCGGACCAGGAGCCCGAACCCCCCACTACAACCATCCCCGAGGCGGAGGTGCCGCAGTCCAACGAGGAGGACAGCGACGAGGAGAACGCCTCCGCTTCGGCATCTGCATCAACCGTTGCTGCGAGTCAGTGCTGCTACTTTTTGTTGTCACCATTGTGCAAACCAGTTAGTTAGTGCTCCTCCTAAACTATGCCGCCATCTTTGTCCATCCGCAGCAAACTCAGAAGGAGGAGAGAACCAGGCTGCGGGAAGCACATAGCGCCACCCTGTGGGACAGCCTGCACAGATGCTGCTTCGGAGGCATTTTTTTTGCCGCAGTCATCTCTACGGACATCCCTTGACCAATGTGGTCTGTCAGACCAGTACTTTTGGATATTAGAAGTCTAGCTCCAGGAAATAACATCTCCCCCGCTTCCAACCACCGCACCCCCCGCCCCCAAGTGTCGGAGTGCTGTCATCCCCTCCCAACCTGTGCAGTTCACCTTTGCTGCCATCTGCGTCATCGTTGGAGTCGTTTGCTCCTCCTCGTTTGGTGTTTTTTTTCCTTTTACGTTTTCCCGTTTTTTCCCCCCCAAATAGCAAAAATAAAGACTTCAAAGCTTTGGTTTGGGACTTTGTGCTCATCATATTGATGAGCATAAGGCTGTTTTCCTCTACATTTTAAAGTACGACACATGTTAAGACTGCAGTTTCTACTTTGGGACCTTTCTACTCACTGTACAGCCGCTCCTCTGGATGCCACACATCAAAAAGGGGCTTCATCACGTGTTGTATTTGACCAGTCATCGTCCGCTGTTCCCAGCATCGATTCCGACCCTAACTGCCCACCCTTCACGCCCTAAACATCCCAACTCGGTTGGTGCGTTAGGTTTTGGCAACTGTAATTTATTTTTTTTTTAGCCATCATCTGGCATCGCGACATATTTGTGCTATTTGTAACGGCTAGAAGAGACCGCTCAACTTGTCATTAATAGCAGTTTCTTTCATTTCATATTAATCTATATTCTAGTGAATAAAGGACTGAAACAATGCACATTCTGTTAATGTGAGTCAATGTGACAACTTTTTAGGAAGTCTCAGATGACCCGCAGTTTTTTCTTTTTGTGCTTTCAACTTGTCAGTCTTCATCTTGCATGTAAACATTTTTATTTCGTTGTACATCCCAGGGCTTTGATTTTTTTTGTTGTCGTACTGTTTGAAAACACATTTTTATTTACATTTGGAAAATATGTTGCATTGACATTGTGTGCGTGGAAACCTTGGAGTGATGACTGTTAATACCCTTTTGAACGTCATGTACATTTTTGAATATATCATTTAGTGGCGCACCATTGTTCCCGCCCTCACGCCCTCTTCCAGCGTAACCCCCCCCCCCCCCCCCACCACCACCACCACCACCCTTCTCTCTCCTTTACAAAATAAACCTCTGCCATAAATGTTGTTTTCAAAGTGTGACTTAATAACATCAGTGACTGTTCTGATTATATGACGAATAACAAGTGTCTGCCTTTCACGTTTTCAGCTGTGCTAGGTTATTTTTGCAGCACCATGCAGGTGTAGCCATCACTTTGGGTCGCCGTAGCAACCACTGACTAAGCAACCGAGGCGTGAGCCGATTATGGGGAAAAAAAACAAGGTAAGTGAGCTTTCACTTGTTCTACTTGACCTTCAGGCTACACAAAGTGCTTTGATGCTGACTATTCCACTTACTGTTCCACTTCCCTGAGGATACTGTACCTTGACAGCTGCAAGGTCTATGGGTCACGTTGGGACTGAACCACCTGAATGAGATACCCTTCCCTTCTGTCCCAGGTATGCACTGAGCACCTAATCATGGACAGAAAATTATGCTTTAATATCAAATAACCCAATATCTTCATCTTTAAGCTTTTCCCTATGCTAACAAATAATGTGGCTTATGTAAAGTTGTTTCGCATGTCTATTGAAATGTGTTATTAAGCACCTGTGTAATACAAAAGGAACTGCCTGATCCCAGACACATGAAATTTAATAAACATTATTACACACTGAACTAAAGTTTTACAGGGATGTGTAGAAACAAAAGTATATTTTGATTTTATTTCAACTGTTTGAACACACAGGGCCAAGTAGATTTTGAATTCAACTTTGCATGCCTCGTGTTAAAAATGTACAAAAATTGTATGTATATTTATACATGTATATATATATATATATATAAACATGTGCACATACATACATATATAATGCGTATATATGTGTGTGTTTTGTGTGAGTTTATGTATGTGTGTGTGTGTGTATGCTGCTGGGATAGGCTTCAGCCACCCCAGCAAACTTGAGAGGGACAAACGGTAGAAAATGGATAGATATAAATGTGTATGTTGTGTGTGTGTTTGTATATAGATATGTATGTATGTGTATATATATATATATATATATATATATATATATATAAATGTATATGTATATATGTATATATTTGTGTGTATGTGTATATATATATATATGTGTTTATATATATGTGTGTGTATATATATATATATGTATTAATGTGTGTTTTGTGTGTGTGTATATATTTATGCAGCTGGGATAGGCTTCAGCCACCCCAGCAAACTTGAGAGGGACAAATGGTAGAAAATGGATAGATATAAATGTGTGTGTGTGTAATATATATATGTATGTGTGTGTGTATATGTATGTGTTTATACATGTATATATATATATGTGTGTATAAATATGTATGTGTGTGTGTATGTATATATACATATATATATATGTAGGTGTGGGGAAAAATCACAAGACTACTTCATCAGATGAAGTAGTCTTGTGATTTTTCCCACACCTACATATTGCGCTCTACCACGGTATCGAGCACTATTCTCTGGATAATCCAATCAAGACATATATATATATATATATATATATATATATATATATATATATATATATATATATATATACACACACACACATATATGTGTGTATACAGCGGCGATAGGCTTCAGCCACCCCCGCGTCCTCGAGAGGGGACAAGTGGTAATATAAATGTGTGTGTGCATATATATATATATATGTATATATGTATATATATGCATATATATATATATATATATATATATATATATATGTATATATGTATGTATATGTATATATATATACATATATATATGTATATATATATGTATATATGTATGTATATGTATATATATATATACATATATATATATGTATATATATATGTATATATATACATATATATGTATATATGTATATATATACATATGTATATATATATATGTATATATATATGTATATATGTATATATATGTATATATATACATATGTATATATATATATGTATATATATATGTATATGTATATATATATGTATATATATATATATATATATATATATATATACATACATATGTATATATACATATATATACATATATATACATATATATATATGTATATATATATATATATATATATGTATACATATATATATATATATATACATATATATATATATATATGTATATATATATGTATATATATATATATATATATATATATGTATATATATATATATGTATGTATATATATATATATATATATATATATATATATATATATATATGTATATATATATATATATAATATGTATATTATTGTTGTCTTGATACCAATATTTTGGTACTGGTACCAAACATATGCAGACATATGCAGTAACATTTACCGTTCTATTATTCTGTCAACAGTATTAAGGACAAGTGGTGGAAAATGAATTATTGTTCATATACTGTTATCGGTTTTTTTTCTGTTTCAACGTGTTCTATCTACCATATTTTTCGGAGTATAAGTCGCTCTGGAGTATAAGTCGCACCTGCCAAAAATGCATAATAAAGAAGGAAAAAAAAACCTATATAAGTCGCATTTTTGGGGGAAATTTATTTGATAAAACTCAAACCCAAGAATAAACATTTGGATGGCAATTTAAAATAAATAAAGAATAGTGAACAACAGGCTGAATAAGTGTACGTTATATAAATATAAATAACCAACTGAGAAGGTGCCTGCTATGTTAACCTAACATATTATGATAAGAGTCATTCAAATAACTATAACATATAGAACATGCTATACCTTTACCAAACAATCTGTCACTCATAATCCATAAATCCCATGAAATCTTATACGTCTAGTCTCTTACGTGAATGAGCTAAATAATGTTATTTGATATTTTTCGGTAATGTGTTAATAATTTCACACATACAGTAAGTCGCTCCTGAGTATAAGTCGCACCCAAACTATGAAAAAAACTGCGACTTATAGTCCGAAAAATACACTTCTGTTAAAATGTTCTAATCACTTATTCTTCTGTTGTTAAAAACTTTCCATTAGTTTTGGATGATACTACAAATTTGGGTGCCAAATCGTTACAGGATCAGACATTGGTCATATTCAAAGTCCTCATGTGTCCAGGGACATATTCTCTGAGTTTATAAACATAATATGAAATAAGAAAAAGATACGTTACTGTACTTTGCATCATCACAGTGGATGTTAGACTTAGAGTTTGTTTATATTGTAGTCTCCCGGAAGAGTTTGTTCTGCAGGGAATTCTGGGAATTTGTTTTGTGGTGTTTATGTTGTGTTGCGGTGCAAATATCTTCCCAAAATGTGTTTGTTATTGTTTAGTGTGGTTTCACTATATGGCACATGTTTATGACAGTGTTGGCGTTGTTTATACGGCCATCCTTAGTGTGACATGTATGGCCGGCTGTTGAGTAAGTTCGCCCTTCATTGTTATATAATTAGTGTGTTGAAAATTGAAATAGTTGCCTTAATTGTTAACGATTGGATGGTGGCAGAGGGGTTAGTGCGTCTGCCTCACAATACGAAGTTCCTGCAGTCCTGGGTTCAAATCCAGGCTCAGGATCTTTCTGTGTGGAGTTTGCATGTTCTCCCCGTGAATGCGTGGGTTCCCTCCGGGTACTCCGGCTTCCTCCCACCTCCAAAGACATGCACCTGGGGATAGGTTGATTGGCAACACTAAATTGGCCCTAGTGTGTGAATGTGAGTGTGAATGTTGTCTGTGTATCTGTGTTGGCCCTGCGATGAGGTGGCGACTTGTCCAGGGTGTACCCCGCCTTCCGCCCGACTGTAGCTGAGATAGGCGCCAGTGCCCCCCGTGACCCCAAAAGGGAATAAGTGTTAGAAAATGGATGGATGGATGGATTAAGTGACATCTTGACTTGACTTTAACAACAGACAAGGTTTTTACTGACATCACATGGACAAAGATAAGACCTTCTGGAGGAAAGTTCTATGGTCAACGGGTGTTGTGGCTGTCTTACACTGTTAAGCGGTCCTTGCACCCACCATAAAACAACTTTGTCTCTTATTCTTCTTAAGTATGTAACATCCACTCTGTTTTAAGGGATCACAGTTTGTGGGTTCAATGTGCACCATTGAATATCTTGCTCAGACAGTAATGTGTTTATAGGAGTTTATTTTGGGGTATGTTGTGTCTTAAGGAAGGAAGCTAATGTATTTTGTTTTCATGTTGGCATTTAAGCAGTCAGTCCATGAGTTTATCAAAGTGCAGTTATTAATCACGTTTTTTGGATAATTTTAATTCAAAACAGTAGTACTAAGCATTTTGACTTTTATTGTGGTTATCATTAATACCATTTATTGTTACACCCCTAGTGCGCCACATAGAAAAAATATAGAGGGATAAATACACTTTGTACATTGAAAGAGCTAAAACAATTTGATGTAGGTCAACAAAACATTCAAATCATAGCTATTTTATAGGTAACAAAGCAAATACCCAGTATGTGTTATTTATAATTCATGTACCTGATAGTTAAAGGGGAACATTATCAGCAGACCTATGCAAGCGTCAATATATACCTTGATGGTGCAGAAAAAAGAGCATCTATTTTTTTAACCGATTTCCGAACTCTAAATGGGTGAATTTTGCCGAATTAAACGCCTTTCTGTTTATCGCGCTGGAAGCGATGACGTCAGAATGTGACGTTGCCGAGGTAACACAGCCGCTATTTTCATTTTCAACACATTACAAACACCGGGTCTCAGCTCTGTTATTATCCGTTTTTTCGACTATTTTTTGGAACCTTGGAGACATCATGCCTCGACGGTGTGTTGTCGGAGGGTGTAACAACACTAACAGGGAAGGATTCAAGTTGCACCACTGGCAAGAAATCTGCCGCCAGACCCCCATTGAATGTGCCGGAGTTTCTCCACATTTTACCGGCGATGCTAAGGCAGACATGGCACAGAGATGTATGGATAACCTGCAGATGCATTTGCAACGATAGTCAACGAAATCACAAAGGTGAGTTTTGTTGATGTTGACTGCCAGCTAATCGATGCTAACATGCTACGGTAATCGATGCTAACATGCTATTTACCGGCGGTGCTAAAGCAGACATGGCACAGAGATGTATGGATAACCTGTGGCATTTGCAACTATATTACGTTTCCTCCCACCCACATTTAATGCGAAAAAAACACTTACCTGTCGACGGTAAGATGCGAAAGTCCTGATCGTTTGGTCCGCACATTTTACCGGCGATGCCCATCCATCCATCCATTTTCTACCGCTTATTCCCTTTCGGGGTCGCGGGGGGCGCTGGCGCCTATCTCAGCTACAATCGGGCGGAAGGCGGGGTACACCCTGGACAAGTCGCCACCTCATCGCAGGGCCAACACAGATAGACAGACAACATTCACACTCACATTCACACACTAGGGCCAATTTAGTGTTGCCAATCAACTTATCCCCAGGTGCATGTCTTTGGAAGTGGGAGGAAGCCGGAGTACCCGGAGGGAACCCACGCATTCACGGGGAGAACATGCAAACTCCACACAGAAAGATCCCGAGCCTGGATTTGAACCCAGGACTGCAGGACCTTCGTACGATGCTAACGCAGCTATTTCGGCCATGCTATGGCTATGAATAGCGTCAATAGCTATTCGCTCAATAGCTTCAGTTTCTTCTTCAATACTTTCATACTCCAACCATCTGTTTCAATACATGCGTAATCTGTTGAATCGCTTAAGTCGCTGAAATCCGAGTTTGAATCCGAGCTAATGTCGCTATATCTTGCTGTGGTATTCCCATTGTTTGTTTACATTGGCAGCACTGTGTGACGTCACAGGGAAATGGCCAGTGTCTTCGCAGAGAGCGAAAATCCGGCACTTTAAAGCTTTATTTAGGGATATTCCGAGACCAGTAAAATTTTGAAAAAAATTTCCAAAAATACAACAAGCCACTGGGAACTGATTTTTATTGTTTTTAACCCTTTTGAAATTGTGATAATGTTCCTCTTTAATGAATTACACACACACAAAAAAATGTATTCTGCTCTTGTCGCGATCTCATTAACACGTGCTGTTGCACCTAGTGGCCAGTAGGGGCAAGTGTGGTTTATCAAAATACATTTTTCAACCTTTTTTGAGCCAAGCCACATTTTTTTGCATTGAAAAAATTCGAAGGCACACCTCCAGCAGAATTCATTAAAAAACAAAACTCAGTTGACAGTAAGAAGTTCTTGTCGCAATTGTTGGATATGACTTTAAAGCATAACCAAGCATGCATCAATATAGCTCTTGTCTCAAAGTAGGTGTTCTGTCACGCCCTGCCGCATTTATTTTGACTTTTTTGCTGTTTTCCTGTGTGTAGTGTTTTAGTTCTTGTATTTCCCGCATCTACTTTGTTTTTAATCCTTCTTCATGGGGACATTGTCGATTGTCATGTTCGGGATGTATATTGTGGATGCCATCTTTGCTCCACAGTAAGTCTTTGCTGTCGTCCAGCATTCTGTTTTTGTTTATTTTGCAGCCAGTTCAGTTTTAGTTTTGTTCTGCATAGCCTTCCCTAAGCTTCAATGCCTTTTCTTAGCGGCACTCACCTTTTGTTTACTTTTGGTTTAAGCCAGGGGTCGGGAACCTTTTTGGCTGAGAGAGCCATACAAGCCAAATATTTTAAAAAGTATTTCCGTGAGAGCCATACAACTTTATTGTTTAAATTTTTTTTTTAACACAATTATATGCGTGCATTTTTAAGAAAGACCAACATTTTTAGAGTATAATAAGTCTCTTATTCTTTTTAATAACATTGTTATTCTGAGGCTAGCCAAAAAATAAATAAAATACTTCTTACCATTAAAGCGACTTCTTGAACAGGTGCGGTAGAAACCGGATGGATGGATGAAAATGCATGAGAATTATTTAAATTTTGAACGTTATTTTTGATACTGTGATTACCAGCGGATTTATTCGTTACTTATCGTGTTAAGCAATGTCAGCTAAAATTTGTCACGGTTATTCTGCCGGGCTCTAGACAGCACCGACACTTAACAACAACGCATCATTTGCAGACTATAATTACTGGTTTGCAGACTATAATTACTGGTTTGCAAAAAATATTTTTTACCCCAAATAGGTCAAATTAGATAATCTCCCACGGCACACCAGACTGTATCTCACGGCACAGTGGTTGAAAAACACTGCATTAGAGTATTGGCCACCAGGCTATAGTTGTTGTTGTGACTTATTTGGAGTTTTTTTTACTGTTTTCCTGTATGTATTGCTTTAGTTCTTGTCTTGCGCTCCTATTTTGGTGTTTTTTTCTCTTTTTGGTATTTTTCTGTAGCGGTTTCATGTCTTCCTTTGAGCGATATTTCCCGCATCTACTTTGTTTTTAATCCTTCTTCGTGGGGACATTCAATGTTTACTTATATAGCCCTAAATCACTAGTGTCTCAAAGGGCTGCACAAACCACTATGACATCCTCGGTAGGCCCACATAAGGGCAAGGAAAACTCACACCCAGTGGGACGTCGGTGACAATGATGACTATGAGAACCTTGGAGAGGAGGAAAGCAATGGATGTCGAGCGGGTCTAACATGATACTGTGAAAGTTCAATCCACAATGGATACAACACAGTCGCGAGAGTCCAGTCCAAAGAGGATCCAAGACACAGCAGCGAGAGTCCCGTTCATAGCGGAGCCAGCAGGAAACCATCCCAAGCGTAGGTGGACCAGCCGATACACAGGCGAGCAGTACATGGCCATCGGATCGGACCGGACCCCCTCCACACGGGAGAGTGGGACATAGAAGAAAAAGAAAAGAAACGGCAGATCAACTGGTCTAAAAAGGGAGTCTATTTAAAGGCTAGAGTATACAAATGAGTTTTAAGGTGAGACTTAAATGCTTCTACTGAGGTGGCATCGCGAACTGTTACCGGGAGGGCATTCCAGAGTACTGGAGCCCGAACGGAAAACGCTCTATAGCCCGCAGACTTTTTTTGGGCTTTGGGAATCACTAATAAGCCGGAGTCCTTTGAACGCAGATTTCTTGCCGGGACATACGGTACAATACAATCGGCAAGATAAGATGGAGCTAGACCGTGTAGTATTTTATACCTAAGTAGTAAAACCTTAAAGTCACATCTTAAGTGCACAGGAAGCCAGTGCAGGTGAGCCAGTACAGGCGTAATGTGATCAAACTTTCTTGTTCTTGTCAAAAGTCTAGCAGCCGCATTTTGTACCAACTGTAATCTTTTAATGCTAGACATGGGGAGACCCCAAAATAATACGTTACAGTAGTCGAGGCGAGACGTAACAAACGCATGGATAATGATCTCAGCGTCTTTAGTGGACAGAATGGAGCGAATTTTAGCGATGTTACGGAGATGAAAGAAGGCCGTTTTAGTAACGCTTTTAATGTGTGCCTCAAAGGAGAGAGTTGGGTCAAAGATAATACCCAGATTCTTTACCGTGTCGCCTTGTTTTATTATTTGGTTGTCAAATGTTAGAATTGTATTATTAAATACAGTTCGGTGTCTAGCAGGACCGATAATCAGCATTTCCGTTTTTTTGGCGTTGAGTTGCAAAAAGTTAGCGGACATCCATTGTTTAATTTCATTAAGACACGCCTCCAACTGACTACAGTCCGGCGTGTTGGTCAGCTTTAGGGGCATGTAGAGTTGGGTGTCATCAGCATAACAGTGAAAGCTGATACCGTATTTGCGTATGATGTCACCTAGCGGCAGCATGTAGATGCTGAAGAGTGCAGGGCCAAGGACCGAACCCTGGGGAACTCCACACGTTACCTTAACGTAGTCCGAGGTCACATTGTTATGGGAGACACACTGCATCCTATCAGTAAGATAAGAGTTAAACCAAGACAGGGCTAAGTCTGACATACCAATTCGTGTTTTGATACGTTCTAATAAAATATTATGATCGACGGTATCGAAAGCAGCGCTAAGATCGAGGAGCAGCAACATAGATGACGCATCAGAATCCATCGTTAGCAATAGATCATTAGTCATTTTTGCGAGGGCTGTCTCCGTGGAGTGATTTGCCCTGAAACCGGATTGAAAGGTTTCACATAGATTGTTAGACGCTAAGTGTTCATTTAACTGCTCCGCAACAATTTTTTCAAGGATTTTTGAAATAAAGGGAAGGTGAGACACCGGTCGGTAATTTACCATGAGGTCAGGATCGAGGTTAGGTCTTTTAAGAAGAGGATGAATAACCGCTTTTTTGAATGCTAGGGGAACACTGCCCGAGGAGAGTGACAAGTTTATAATATTTAGCACTGATGGACCTAATAATTCAAAGAGCTCCTTGATCAGTTTCCCAGGAAGAGGGTCAAGTAAACATGTCTGTTTTATTCCATTTACACGTTGTAACAATTCCTCTAATGTTATTTCCTCAAAACGAGAGAAACTATTTTGGAGGGCAGTATCCGCCGTATATACAATCGTGTCAGTGTTAATAGAACCCCGTTGTAGCTGGGACGCATTGTCTTTAATCTCCTTTCTAATGACTTCAATTTTCTTACTAAAGAATTGCATAAAGTCATCAGCTGACTGGGCGGAGCTACTGGAAGGAGTCCCTTGTTGGGTTAGCGATGCTACCGTACTAAACAAAAATTTAGGATCGTTTTTATTACGGTGGATGAGATTTGAGTAATATTTAGCTTTAGCTAATGTAAGCATGCGTTTATAAGTTATTAAACCATCACTCCATGCTTGATGGTGCACCTCAAGTTTAGTCGTGCGCCATTTGCGTTCCAGCTTTCTTCATAATAATTTCTGAGCTCTAGTTTCTTCTGTAAACCACGGGGTGCGCTTTTTTGGAGCCTTTTTTAACTTTAGCGGTGCTATGTTATCAATGGTTTCGCGCAGGGCGTCGTTAAAGTTGTTAGTGAGGTTATCAATAGAGCCCACATACTTTGGGAATGGTGCCATTACCGAGGGCAGTAGGTCAGCAAGAGTTGTCGTTGTGGCTGTATTAATGTTGCGGCTGCTATAGCAGGTATTATTATTATTAGTTTGACGAACATGCGTCTGAACCTCGAATTTTATAAGGTAATGATCGGACAATACTTTAGTATACGGGAGTATCGTAACTTTGGAAACGGTGATGCCCCTGACAAGCACTAGGTCTATCGTATTACCGTTGCGATGCGTGGGTTCATTTATTATTTGTGTGAGACCACAGCTATCAATTACAGTCTGGAGCGCTACGCACGGTGGGTCCGATGGGGTATTCATATGGATATTAAAGTCCCCCATTATGATTATATTATCGGCGTGTGTCACTAGATCAGCAACGAACTCTGTGAATTCATTAATAAAGTCCGAATAGGGCCCTGGGGGGCGGTAGATAACAGCCAGGTGTAGAGGCAGCGGTGTGACAGACCTCATAGTAAGCACCTCAAACGATTTATATTTATTATTTATGTTAGGACTAAGGTTAAAGTTTTCGTTGTATATTAGTGCGACCCCCCCACCCCTTTTGAGCGGACGGGCAATATGCGCATGTGTAAAGTTAGGAGGACATGCCTCATTTAGCGCAAAAAAGTCGTTTGGTTTAAGCCAGGTTTCGCTGAGACCGATGACGTTAAGATTGTTGTCTCTGATAATATCATTAACTAACAACGTTTTAGGAGACAATGATCTTATGTTTAAAAAACCTATATTATAGGTAGTGGGCTGTTTTAGGGAATTTTTGATCAAATTATCCGTAGTAGCAATATTAATAATGTTGTGTTTATTATGCCCAGTGCATTTAGTATAGTTACGACCATATCTAGGAATTGATACGACAGGAGTTTTCCGATTGTTTGATTGTTGCTTTGATAAACTGCACGCATCATGGTTAGCCACCTCAGTAACGGGGATTTTCCGATTGTTTGTTTGTTGCTTTGATAAACTGCACACATCATAGTTAGCCACCTCAGTAAAACACATGTCCAACTCTGAAACACTCAAAGCAGAAAAAACTTGTTCTAATTTAACTGACTCCTTACCCAGACCAGTAGTCTCGCATTTTCCATCTAAATCCGTCTTCGGGATGGAGGAAAGTGGTGACATGACATGACATTGTCGATTGTCATGTCATGTTCGGGATGTACATCGTGGAAGCCATCTTTGCTCCACAGTAAGTCTTTGCTGTCGTCCAGCATTCTGTTTTTCTTTACTTTGCAGCCAGTTCAGTTTTAGTTTCGTTCTGCATAGCCTTCCCTAAGCTTTTCTTAGGGGCACTCACCGTTTGTTAATTTTGGTTTAAGCATTATAGATACATTTTTACCTGCACTCCTGCCTCCCGCTGTTTCCGACATCTACAAAGCAATTAGCTACCGGCTGCCGCCTACTGATATGGAAGAGTATTACACGGTTATTCTGCCGAGCTCTAGACTGCACCGACACTTAACAACAACACATCATTTGCAGACTATAATTACTGGTTTGCAAAAAATATTTTTTACCCCAAATAGGTCAAATTAGATAATCTCCCACGGCACACCAGACTGTATCTCACGGCACAGTGGTTGAAAAACACTGCATTAGAGTATTGGCCACCAGGCTATAGTTGTTGTTGTGACTTATTTAGAGTTTTTTTCACTGTTTTCCTGTATGTATTGCTTTAGTTCTTGTCTTGCGCTCCTATTTTGGTGTTTTTTTCTCTTTTTGGTATTTTTCTGTAGCGGTTTCATGTCTTCCTTTGAGCGATATTTCCCGCATCTACTTTGTTTTTAATCCTTCTTCGTGGGGACATTGTCGATTGTCATGTCGTGTTCGGGATGTACATTGTGGATGCCATCTTTGCTCCACAGTAAGTCTTTGCTGTCGTCCAGCATTCTGTTTTTCTTTACTTTGCAGCCAGTTCAGTTTTAGTTTCGTTCTGCATAGCCTTCCCTAAGCTTTTCTTAGGGGCACTCACCGTTTGTTAATTTTGGTTTAAGCATTATAGATACATTTTTACCTGCACTCCTGCCTCCCGCTTTTTCAGACATCTACAAAGCAATTAGCTACCGGCTGCCACCTACTGATATGGAAGAGTATTACACGGTTACTCTGCCGAGCTCTAGACAGCACCGACACTTAACAACAACGCATCATTTGCCGACTATAATTACTGGTTTGCAAAAAATATTTTTTACCCCAAATAGGTCAAATTAGATAATCTCCCACGGCACACCAGACTGTATCTCACGGCACAGTGGTTGAAAAACACTGCATTAGAGTATTGGCCACCAGGCTATAGTTGTTGTTGTGACTTATTTGGAGTTTTTTACTGTTTTCCTGTATGTATTGCTTTAGTTCTTGTCTTGCGCTCCTATTTTGGTGTTTTTTTCTCTTTTTGGTATTTTTCTGTAGCGGTTTCATGTCTTCCTTTCAGCGATATTTCCCGCATCTACTTTGTTTTTAATCCTTCTTCGTGGGGACGTTGTCGATTGTCATGTCATGTTCGGGATGTACATCGTGGATGCCATCTTTGCTCCACCGTAAGTCTTTGCTGTCGTCCAGCATTCTGTTTTTCTTTACTTTGCAGCCAGTTCAGTTTTAGTTTTGTTCTGCATAGCCTTCCCTAAGCTTTTCTTAGGGGCACTCACCATTTGTTAATTTTGGTTTAAGCATTAGATACATTTTAAAACTAATTTGTATACTCTAGCCTTTAAATAGACTCCCTTTTTAGACCAGTTGATCTGCCGTTTCTTTTCTTTTTCTTCTATATCCCATTCTCCCTTGTGGAGGGGGTCCGGTCCGATCCGGTGGCCATGTACTGCTTGCCTGTGTATCGGCTGGGGACATCTCTGCGCTGCTGATCCGCCTCCGCTTGGGATGGTTTCCTGCTGGCTCCGCTGTGAACGGGACTCTCGCTGCTGTGTTGGATCCGCTTTGGACTGGACTCTCGCGACTGTGTTGGATCCATTGTGGATTGAACTTTCACAGTATCATGTTAGACCCGCTCGACATCCATTGCTTTCCTCCTCTCCAATGTTCTCATAGTCATTATTGTCACCGACGTCCCACTGGGTGTGAGTTTTCCTTGCCCTTATGTGGGCCTACCGAGGATGTTGTGGTGGTTTGTGCAGCCCTTTGAGACACTAGTGATTTAGGGCTATATAAGTAAACATTGATTGATTGATTGATTTTTACCTGCACCCCTGCCTCCCGCTGTTTCCGACATCTACAAATAAGAGCAGACCACACCGTGATAGCACCTGAGATAGACTACTGTGGACACGTATCAAGATGTTTGAGGCCCTTTCCAAGGAAGAAATAGGAGAATTCTGCCACTGAGAACAGAGAATAGTAGTCGTTTTTTTTTATTGGTGTTTGCACTCCCGAGCAGATTTACCGGCAGGTGCTACGTAGGAATTGGACTGAAATAAAATGATGAAAAGGGAAACGTGATCTCCCATAAAGACTGCGCAGAGTCATTTTGCCTCCTTAAAAGGAGCCGAGTCCTTTCCTGACCACTGTCTCCGCTCTAGAGATGCAGCGAGGAATGTTGACTCCTGACTTTCCTGCTGAACATTTAACTAACTCTGATGTCAGCCCATGAATATTGAGAAATAACATGATGTCACCCGGTAGTCAGTCCAAACATCAATTAGGAGGTTTATCTTTGTCACTCTTTA
Source organism: Nerophis ophidion (assembly GCF_033978795.1). Classification (NCBI taxonomy): domain Eukaryota; kingdom Metazoa; phylum Chordata; class Actinopteri; order Syngnathiformes; family Syngnathidae; genus Nerophis; species Nerophis ophidion. The sequence goes on from NC_084624.1 coordinate 45,679,140, forward strand.
TGCTACCCTGTTGATTTGATCTTAACATCTTCCCAGTAACGGACATTTGAGCATGATGACTGAAATGTAAGCCATAGTGCTGTTCAATGTAGACAAAAATACATATATTAGGTATAGGGCTGTCAAAATTAATGAGTTAACTCGTATGATTCATCACAAAAAATATTGCATTAATCATGAACACTATTAGATTAATTATGCATTTTTATTTTTTTATTTTTTTTTTGACTGTTCAAATTCTCTTACCTTAAAGGCCTACTGAAATGAGATTTTCTTATTTAAAGGG